>NC_041391.1:363901352-364078809 GCF_002162155.2 Triticum dicoccoides | reverse complement strand
CATTCAAGAACAAAGTATTCAAGCCAAGGAGACAAGGCCCCGGCAAGAGGAGCTTGCCGGGAAGGCCAACCAAGGCATCTCAAGGAACTTGCAGCGACACGCCATGCGTCCAGGCAAGGCCCGGTGAGCGACAAGCTTCCGGACGCGACAAGACAACGGCCGCGGCAAGGCGCTTGTCGCGGCAGGCTACTACTCTGTACCCGCGCTCCAGCACATCCACCAACGTGTCGCCCTGGGGCCTTTCCAGGCGCATGTGGCGGGAGGCTGTGCAGCCAGCGGTGCGCAGTGGCAAGCGGCGCTGACAAGATAGCCATCGTGGCAAGCGGTGGCGTCCCTGACGGTCCCTTTTCGCACTATTTGGGCGACGCAGACGGGCATTTAATGCCTTTGTCCCCTGCCGACAGGGTTAGATAGGGTACACTGTACAGGTAGTTGTACCAACCGCAATTCCTTTTCCATTTTTACCCTTGTCTACGTTGCCACCTGTCGGTGACCCCTTGAGCATATAAAAGGAGGCCCATGCGCAACGTAGAAAGGGGGGGAGAGAAGAAAAACACTCACGCTCGGTCTCGTTAGCGGCTCGTGTGTACTGTAGCACTCAGCGCTCCCGAGCAAGAACTCAATACAATCAGACAAGCAGCAGTAGGAGTATTATCTCTCCGGAGAGCTCCGAAGCTGGGTAAACTGCTCATGTGCTTCGCCTCGATCCGCTCTTCGTGCGACCTCCGCCCCCCGCTGAACCGAAAGGGGCTCGGTCCGCCGGCCCCATAGGTGTTCGTGGATCAGTTTCCCCGACACACCAATACCTGCAGAAACACTCAAACAACTTGCACCCAACATGATAAAAGGGTTGTCAATCCCTTCACGGTTACTTGCAAAAGTGAGATCTGATAGAGATAGATAAACTAAAGATAAAATATTTTTGGTTTTTTTGGTTTATAGATATGAAAATAAAAGATTGCAAAATAGTAGATCGAAAACTAATATGATGGAAAATAGAATATTGGAAACTAATATGATGGACAACAGAGCCGGGGGCCATAGGTTTCACTAGAGGCTTCTCTCACGAAGGAAAATAATATGGTGGGTGAACAAATTTCTCTCGAGAAATTGATAGAAAAGCGCAAATTTATGCAATATCCAAGGCAATGATTATGTAATATAGGTATCACGTCTGTGTCAAGTAGACCAAAACGATTCTGCATCTACTACTATTACTCCACCCATCGACTTACTCCTGCCTGCATCTAGAGTATTAACTTCATAAAAAATAGAGTAATGCATTAAGTAAAATGACATTATGTAGAGGAATTATCTCAAGCAATATGATGAAAACCCCATCTTTTTATCCTTGATGGCACCAATGCTATATGTGCCTCGCTACCCCTACTTTGTCACTGGGTGAGGACACCGCAAGATTGAACCCAAAGCTAAGCACCTCTCCCTTGCAAGAAAAACCAATCTAGTTGGCCAAACCAAACCCATAATTCAAATAGAAATACAAAGATACCAAATCATGCATATAAGAATTCAGAGGAGATTCAAATAATATCCATAGATAAGCTTATAATAAATCCATAATTTATCGGATCTCGACAAACACACCGCAAAAGAAGATTACATTGGATAGATCTCCAAGAACATCAAGGAGAACATGCTATTGAGAATCAAAGAGAGAGAAGAAGCCATCTAGCTACTAGCTATGGACCCGTAGGTCTGTGGTGGACTACTCACGCTTGATCGGAAGGGCAATAGAGTTGATGTAGATGCCCTCCATGACCGAATCCCCCTCCAGCAGGGTGCCGGAAAAGGTCCCTAGATGGGATCTCATGGGAACAGAAGGTTGTGGCAGTGGAAAATTGTTTTCGTGGATGCTTCTCGTGGTTTGGGAATATTTTAAAATAAATAGGAGGAAGATCTAGGTCAGGGGGTCACCAAGGGGCCCACAAGGTTGTGAGCGTGCCCTACCCCCCTGGGTGCACCCTCCACCCATGCCGCCACCTTGTGGCTCTTGTGACTTTCACTCCAAGTCTCATGGGTGTCTTCTGGTCCAAGAAAAATCATCTGAAGTTTTATTCATTTTGGACTCCGTGTAGTATTATTTTCTGCGAAGCTCAAAAACAAGGAAAAACCAGAAACTGGCACTGGGCGCTAGGTTAATAGGTTAGTCCCAAAAATAATATAAAATAGCATATTAATGCATATAAAACAAACAAAATAGATAACATAATAGCATGGAACAAGCAAAAATTATAAATACGTTGGAGACGTATCATCTCACTATCCTTTTCACAACCTTAAGATCACATTCTTTAGGGGCCATGATATCGTGCACATGTGCGCACACTAAGCATAATATCAGGATGGGAGCCACATAGATGTAACAATGAACCAATCATAGAGCGGTAAACCTTTTGGTGAATCGGTTGCCATCCTTAGTCAAATCAAGATGTCCACTAGTAGGCATGGGTATTTTCATAGCTTTGCTTTCTTGCATGTTGAACTTCTTGAATAGGTCCTTCGTATACTTTGTTTGGGAAACAAAGGTACCCTCCTTAGTTTTCTTGATTTGCAAACCAAGAAAGAATTTGAGTTCACTCATTATAGACATCTCAAACTTTTCGGACATTAGCCTTCCAAACTTTTCACTAAAATGAAGGTTAGTCGAACCAAATATGATATCATCCACATAAATTTGGCACACAAATAATTCACCAATAACCCTTTTAGTAAAAAGTGTAGAATCAATCTTCCCAATTTCAAAGCCTTTTTCAGTAAGAAACTTGGGTAAGCATTTATACCGTGCTCTAGGAGCATGTTTAAGACCATAAAGAGCTTTGTCTTGTAAACATGATCGGGTTTCTTGGGATTAACAAAGCCAGGAGTTGTTTAACATAGACTTCCTCCTCAATTTCACCATTTAGAAAAGCACTTTTAATGTCCATTTGGTATAAAGTAATATCATGATGATTGACATAAGCAAGTAAGATGGATATGGACTCAAGTCTAGCAATGGGGGTGGATGTCTCACCATAATCCATACCTTCGACTTGAATGTAGCATTGGGCGATGAGACGGGCCTTGTTACGTACAACTTTTCCATCCTCAACTTGCTTATTCTGAAACACCCATTTGGTAGCAATGACATTGTGCTTGTCTCAGGCTTCTCAACCAATGTCCATACTTGATTCCTCTTGAAGTTATGTAGTTCTTCATGCATAGCGTTCACCCAATCTGGATCATTAAGAGCTTCTTCAACCTTCATAGGTTCAATACTAGAAATGAATGAGTAATGTTCACAAAAGATAGCTAAACGAGTTTTAGAGCGAGTAATTCTCCCGGTTTGAATGTCATTGAAGATTTGTTCGACGGGATGATCTCTTGAGACTCTTACTCTAACTCGTCAGAGCTTTCGTTTGGGTCGGGGTGGAACATCCTCGTCATTGTCTTCTTCTTCCCCTTGTCCTTTTTCATTGTTGTTGGCATTGTTGTTCTCTTGTGGAGGTGGAGAAGGAGGTCAATGAGGTTCTTCTTTTTGTACTTCCTTGTTTCCTTCATCTTGACGTGTTCCACTTGTGGATGCCTCCAAGTCAACTAGTGGTTCACCTTGTAGTGAAGTAGAGGCTTCCACTTGAACGGATGAGGTACTCTCCTTCACCTCCATTGCGTGAATCTTGCCAATAGAGAAGTCTTGAATTGCTTCTGAAGGATATTTGTCTCCTACATCAATTGGAAATTTCTCTACTTGCGAGCCGTTAGCTTCATCAAACTTCACATCTACCGTTTCTTCAACCTTTCGGGTGAAATTTTTGTAGACATGGTAAGCGTGAGAGTTTGAGCCATAACCGAGTAGGAAACCTTCATGAGATTTAGGGGCAAATTTCGAGCGATGATGCTTATCAAGAATGTAACATTTTGAGCCAAATACTCGACATTATCCAACTTGGGGTTTGTTACCGGTGAGAAGCTCGTATGCCGTCTTGCCTAGAAGCTTGTGAATATATAGTCGATTTGTTGCATGACAAGCTGTCTCAACCGCTTCCGCCCAAAAGTATCTTGGCACCTTGTATTCATCAAGCATCATTCTTGCCATATCGATAAGTGCGCGGTTCTTCTTCTCAACAACTCCATTTTGTTGAGGTGTGTACGTTGCCGAGAACTCATGTGAAATCCCTTCTTCATCAAGAAAGGTGTCCACATTGGCGTTCTTGAATTCCGTTCCATTGTCGCTCCAAACCTTATTGATGTTCACTTCAAATTGGTGTTGGGCCTTACTAGCGAAGTTCTTGAAGATTTTTCAGACCTGCGATTTATCATCAAGAAATAACACCCGCGTAAATCTTGAAAAATCATCAACAATGACCAATTCGAATGAGTTACCACCAAGACTCTTGTAGGCATTGGGACCTAAAAGATCCATATGAAGTAGCTCAAGCAGTCTTCTCGTGGTCATGATGTTCTTCACGGGATGAATTCCTCCAACTTGTTTTCCTGCTTTACAAGCACTACACAGTCTATCCTTGTCAAATATAACATCGTTAACACCAACGATATGATCACCTTTAATAAGCTTATCAAGATTTCGAATGACCACGTGACCTAACCTTCTATGCCACAACCAACCTTTATCAATTAAGCATGTTCGAGGTTGAGCTCTCTTAGTGAAATCAACAATGTATAGATCACCTCTTCATATACCCGTAAAGACCATATTATGATTATCACTCCAAAACACTTGGCAATCTACTTCAGTGAATAGAACATTGAAACCGAAATCGGCTAGTCTAGATACAGAAAGTAAATTGTGGCCAAGAGATACAACGAGCATAACGTTTTGGATAGAGCTGTCATGAAAGATGGCCACCTTACCAAGGCCAACTACTTTACCCTTTGAGTTATCACCAAAAGTGACATACTTTTGGGGACCGTCGTTTTTAGCAAGCTCACGGAATATATCTTTATCTCCGGTCATATGATTAGTACATACACTATCAAGAACCCATTCCTTTCCTCCTGCCATGTATCCATGATGGTTAGCCATAAGACCAAAGTGTCTCATTGTCTCATCAAGATCAAAATCACTATCATCATCCTCATCATAGTATCCATGTTCAACATCATCTTGCGAATGATCATCACCTATAAAGACTGATTTATTAGATTTATGATCATGACAATGTGCATATTTATAAATTCTAATGACTTGTGAGATGCTACTAATGACTCCAACATCTCCTTTGGAACGCATAAGGTCATGAAGCTCAAATAGACAATCACCAAATTTATGATCACTAGGTTTCATTTTATAAAAAGCTATGGACTTTTGAAGAATGTCATCTAGATTTTTCAAGGAATAGCTTGGAAAGCGCTCCTCAACATATCTCCATATAGTATAAGCACATTCAAATGTAGGCAAGCATACAAGCAAATTTCTAGGAAAACCTCTCATGATAAGATTAATAGTTCTAAGATTGCAGGTCATGTCAAGATACTCATCAGGGGTAGGGTGCAAGGGATTAATAGGAGGCGCACAAGGAATAGTAACATACTTGTTCAAGTTATATTCATTGAAAATCTCAAGCATCTAATTTTTCCAAGCACTATAGAACTCCCTGTCGAGCATAGGTACTCTACGTCTAATACTCCCAGTCGTAGACTCATCCATCTTCCTCCAATGGTGACTAAACCAAAGCAATGGAGACCAAACCTCTAATACCAACTGAAAGGATCGAGAAGACGGGTCTAGAGTGGGGGATTAGACCCTCAACAAGCAAAAGTGGCAGTTTTTAAGTTCTTCAAGTTGAGGTGGAGTTTTAGCACAAGTTTAAGCATTCACAATACATTTCAAGCAAGCATGGCAAGAGTATAAGCAGTGGAAAGAGTAAAGCACGCGAGTTGCATGAAAGTAAAGGGATGGGATTGGAGTGTGCAAACGCAATGTAGACATGGAGATTTTTGGCGTGGTTCCGATAGGTGGTGCTATCGTACATCCACGTTGATGGAGACTTCAACCCATGAAGGGTAACGGTTTTGCGAGTCCACGAAGGGTCCATGAAGAAGCAACCTTGTCTATCCCACCATGGCCATCGCCCACGAAGGTCTTGCTTCACTCGGGTAGATCTTCATGACGTAGGCAATCTCCTTGCCCTTACAAACATCTTAGTTCAACTTCACATCTTGTCAGAGGCTCCCAAGCGACACCTAAGAAATCTAGGAGACACCACTCTCCAAAAGATAATACACGGTGTGTTGACGATGAACTCCTTGCTCTTGTGCTTCAAATGATACTCTCCCCAACACTCAACTCCGTTTCATAGATTTGGATATGGTGGAAAGACGATTTGAGTGGAAAGCAACTTGGGGAAGGCTAGAGATCAAGATTCTAGTGGTAGGATTGGAATATCTTGGTCTCAACACATGAGTAGGTGGTTCTCTCTCAGAAAATGAGTAGTGTAAGTGTAGGCACGTTCTAATGGCTCTCTCTCAAATGGAGAAGGGGGTGGAGGGGTATATATAGCCAACACACAAAATCCAACCGTTACACACATTTGACCAAACTCATTCAGGCCGAATAGAAGAACTCGGCGAAACCAATTTAGTTCAAAATATGAATGTTAGGAATCTTGGTGGGACCGACAAGATCAACTCCGTGTGACCGATGTGCTAGGGCTAGGGTAGAACTACATCTTAGTGAGACCGATTGCTTGAACTCGGTGAGACCGATTTCAGCAACGAGCAAACAGAGATTTGGTCAAGCAAACTCGGTGGGACCGATTGCTTATTTCGGTGAGATTGAAATGTTACAAAGGGAAACAAAGAGTTTGCAAGGCCATCTCGGTGAGACCGAGATCCGTATCGGTGTGACTGAATTGTCTAGGGTTTTTGGCAGTGGCTATGTCAACTTAACTCGGTGGCGTCCGTTAGAGTAGATCGGTGGGGCTGAGTTTGACTTTGGGTTTTGGATATATTTGGAGTGGAAAAGTGGTTGAGGGTTTTGGAGCACTATCACTAAGAACTTTCAGCAAGTAGACCATTAAGCAACACCTCATTCCGTTTTAATAGTATTGGCTTTCCTATGGAATCAATGTGATCTTGGATCACTAAAATATAAAATGAAGAGTCTTGAGCTTTTGCCAATCTTTGTCCTTAGCATTTTGAGGGGGTTCCACATCCTCTTGTCCTTGCCACACCATCGTTGAACTCATCTGAAATACACTAGATAGAAGTATTAGTCCAACAAGAAATATGTTGATATTAATTACCAAAATCACGCAGGGAGCACTTGTGCTTTCAATCTCCCCCTTTTTGGTAATTGATGACAACATACATCAAAGCTCTAGATTAAAGATATACATGATAACAAGTAAAGCTTTGGAAAGACATGTAACATGCATAGGCTCACCCTACATGTATGCAATCATGTAAAGATAGAATATAAGAACATGTGAAAGCATAGGCATGTCAGAGCAAGCAATGAGTTACATGTATCTTGACTATATGCATCAGAGAAAATGATGTAGATAAAAGGAAGTGTACCTTCATGTTCATGAATCCTTCTCGCAAACAATATGTACATTAGCAAGAGATCATCATGCACATGAGTGTGATGCATTGTGGTCTTGAGCTAGCTTTGAAAGAGATGAACTTGAGAAAACAGGGTTAGATAACACAAGAACATTCTAGTTAAAGCAATTTAAGGAAACCATAAGAGTAGCAAGACTGGGATGACATGTAATGAGTGAGTACTAAGTCCTTCATTTAGGTATAAACATGTCCCCAGAGGTTAAAAGATATGCAATGAATTCCAAAGATTTTACTTCCCTAGAAATGGACTCTTTCTCCGCCTGAATCTGATATTGGATAATGGGAGAAGGTAGTGTAATAGAAAATCTGAGCAAGAAAACTTGGAGCGGGAAATGGTGCAAATAAAAACGAATGTTTGTGATATGTCTCCATCGTATATACTTTTCCAAACTCTTTTGCCCTTGTTTTGGACTCTAATTTGCATGATTTGAATGGAACTAACCCAGACCGACGTTGTTTTCAGTAAAATTTCCATGGTGTTATTTTTGTGCAGAAATAAAAGTTCTCGGAATGACCTGAAACTTCACGGAGAATATTTTTGGAATTAATAAAAAAATATTGGTGAAAGAATCAACTGAGGGGGACCCATCACCTATCCACAAGGGTGGGGGCGCGCCCTACCCCCTGGGAGTGCCCCCTGGCTTGTGGGTCCCATGAAGCTCCACCGACCTCAACTCCAACTCCATATATTCACGCTCGGGGAGAAAAAAATCAAGGAGCAGGATTCATGGCGTTTTATGATACGGAGCCGCCGCCACCTCCTGTTCTTCCTCGGGAGGGCAGATCTGGAGTCCGTTTTGGCTCCGGAGAGGGGAATCGTCACGGTCGTCATCATCAACCATCCTCCATCACCAATTTCATGATGCTCACTGTCGTGCGTGAGTAATCCCATCGTAGGCTTGCTGGACGGTGATGGGTTGGACGAGATTTATCATGTAATCGAGTTAGTTTTGTTAGGGTTTGATCCCTAGTATCCACTATGTTCTAAGATTGATGTTGCTATGAATTTGCTATGCTTAATGCTTGTGACTAGGGCCCGAGTGCCATGATTTCATATCTGAACCTATTATGTTTTCATGAATATATATGCGTTTTGGATCCTATCTTGCAATTTATAGTCACCTACTACATGTTATGATCCGGCAACCCCGCAGTGACAGTAGTCGGGACACTTCCCAGTGGTGACCGTAGTTTGAGGAGTTCATGTATTCACTAAGTGCTCAACTCTAGCAACGGGGGCGTATGTCTCACCATAATCCATACATTTGACTTGACTGTAGCCTTGGGCGACAAGACGGGCCTTATTACGTACAACTTTTCCATCCTCATCTTGCTTATTCTGAAACACCCATTTGGTACCAATGACATTGTGCTTGTCTCGGGCTTCTCAACCAATGTCCATACTTGATTCCTCTCGAAGTTATGTAGTTCTTCATGCATAGCGTTCACCCAATCCGGATCATCAAGAGCTTCTTCAACCTTCATAGGTTCAATACTAGAAATGAATGAGTAATGTTCACAAAAGTTAGCTAAACAAGTTTTAGAGCGAGTAATTCTCCCGGTTTGAATGTCATTGAAGATTTTTTCGACGGGATGATCTCTTGAGACTCTTATTCTAACTCGTGAGAGCTTTTGTTTGGGTCGTGGTGGAACATCCGCGTCATTGTCTTCTTCTTCCCCTTGTCCTTTTACATTGTTGTTGGCATTGTTGTTCTCTTGTGGAGGTGGAGCAAGAGGTCAATGAGGTTCATCTTGTTGTACTTCCTTGTTTCCTTCATCTTGACGTGTTCCACTTGCGGATGCCTCCAAGTCAACTAGTGGTTCACCTTGTCGTGAAGTTGAGGCTTCCACTTGAATGGACGAGGTACTCTCCTTCACCTCTGTTGTATGAATCTTGCCAATAGAGAAGTCTTGAATTGCTTCCGAAGGATATTTGTCCCCTACATCAATTGGAAATTGCTCTAGTTGCGAGCCGTTAGATTCATCAAACTTCACATCTGCCATTTCTTCCACCTTTCGGGTGAAACTGTTGTAGACACGGTAAGTGTGAGAGTTTGAGCCATAACCGAGTAGGAAACCTTCATGAGATTTTGGGGAAAAATTTGAGCGGTGATGCTTATCAAGAATGTAACACGTTGAGCTAAATACTCGACATTATCCAACTTGGGGTTTGTTACCGGTGAGAAGCTCGTATGTCGTCTTGCTGAGAAGCTTGTGAAGATATAGTCGATTTATTGCATGACAAGCTGTCTCAACCGCTTCCGCCCAAAAGTGTCTTTGCATCTTGTATTCATCAAGCATCGTTCTCGCCATCTCGATAAGTGTTCGGTTCTTCCTCTCAACAATTCTATTATGTTGAGGTGTGTACGTAGCCAAGAACTCATGTGAAATCCCTTCTTTGTTAAGAAAGGTGTCCACTTTGGCGTTCTTGAACTCCGTTCCGTTGTCGCTCCGAACCTTCTTGATCTTCACTTTAAATTGGTTTTGGGCCTTCCTAGCGAAGTTCTAGAAGATCTTTCAAACCTGCGATTTATCATCAAGAAAGAACATCCACGTAAATCTTGAAAAATCATCAACAATGACCAATCCGAATGAGTAACTACCAAGACTCTTGTAGGCATTGGGACCAAAAAGATCCAAATGAAGTAGCTCAAGCGGTCTTCTCGTGGTCATGATGTTCATCACGGGATGAATTCCTCCAACTTGTTTTCCTGCTTCACAAGCACTACAAATTCTATCCTTGTAAAATATAACATCGTTAACACCAAGGATATGATCACCATTAATAAGCTTATCAAGATTTCGCATGCCCACGTGACCTAACCTTCTATGCCAGAACCAACCTTTAGAATATTTGGCAATTAAGCAAGTTCGAGGTTGAGCTCTCTTAGTGAAATCAACAATTTATAGATAACCTCTTTGTATACCGGTACAGACCATATTATGATTATCTCTCCGAAACACTTGGAAATCTACTTCAGTGAATAGAACATTGAAACCAAAATTGGCTAGTCTAGATACGGAAAGTAAATTGTAGCCAAGATATTCAACGAGCATAACATTTTGGATAGACCTATCATGAGAGATGGCCAACTTACCAAGGCCAACTACTTTACCCTTTGAGTTATCACCAAAAGTGACATACTTTCGGGGACCGTCGTTTTCAGCAAGCTCACGGAATATATCTTTATCTCTGGCCATATGATTAGTACATACACTATCAAGAACCCATTCCTTTCCTCCTGCCATGTATCCATGAAGGTTTTCCGTAAGACCAAAGTGTCTCATTGACTCATCAAGATCAAAGTCACTATCATCATCCTCATCATAGTATACATCTTCAACATCATCTTGCGAATGATCATCACCTAGAAAGATTGATTCATTAGATTTATGTTCATGACAATGTGCATCTTTATGAATTCTAATGACTTGTCAGATGATTCTACTAATGACTCCAACATCTCCTTTGGCACGCATAAGGTCACGAAGCTCAAATACACAATCACCAAATTTAGGATCACTAGGTTTCATTTTATAAAACGCTATGGACTTTTGAAGAATCTCCCCTAGATTTTTCAAGGAATAGTTTGGAAAGCACTCCTATCTCCTTATAGTATAAGCACATTCAAATGTAGGCAAGCATACAAGCAAATTTCTAGGCAAACCTCTCATGATAAGATCGATAGTTCTAAGATTGCAGGTCATGTCAAGATACTCATCGGGGGTAGGGTGCAAGGGATCAATAGGAGGCGCACAAGGACTAGTAACATACTTGTTCAAGTTATATTCATTGAAAATCTCGAGCACCTCATTTATCCAAGCACTATAGAACTCCCCGTCAAGCATAAGTACTCTACGTCTAATACTCCCGATCATAGACCCATCCATCTTCTTCCAATGGTGATTAAACCAAAGCAATGGAGACCAAAGCTCTGATACCAATTGAAAGGATCGAGAAGAGGGGTCTAGATGGGGGTGATTAGACCCTCAACAATCAGAAGTGGCAGTTTTTAAGTTCTTCAAGTTGAGGTGGAGTTTTAGCACAAGTTTAAGCATTCACAATACATTTCAAGAAAGCATGGCAAGAGTATAAGCAGTGGAAAGGGTAAAGCATGCGAGTTGCAAGAAAGTAAAGGGATGGGATTGGAGTGTGCAAACGCAATGTAGACACAAAAATTTTTGGCGTGGTTCTAATATGTGGTGCTATCGTACATCCATGTTGATGGAGACTTCAACCCATGAAGGGTAACGGTTCCGCGAGTCCATAAAAGGGTCCACGAAGAAGCAACCTTGTCTATCCCACCATGGCCATCACCCACGAAGGACTTGCCTCACTCGGGTAGATCTTCATGAAGTAGGAAATCTCCTTGCCCTTACAAACTTCTTGGTTCAACTGCACATCTTGTCGGAGGCTCCCAAGCGACACCTAGGCAATCTAGGAGACACCACTCTCCAAAAGGTAATAGATGGTCTGTTGATGATGAACTCCTTGCTGCTGTGCTTCAAATGATACTCTCCCCAACACTCAGCAATGTGTCACAGATTTGGATATGGTGGAAAGACAGTTTGAGTGGAAAGCAACTTGGGGAAGGCTAGAGATCAAGATTCTAGTGGTAGGATTGGAATGTCTTGTTCTCAAAACATGAGTAGGGGGTTCTCTCTTAGAAAATGAGTAGTGGAAGTGTAGGCACGTTCTGATGGCTCTCTCTCAAATGGAGAAGGGGGTGGAGGGGTATATATAGCCTCTACACAAAATCCAACCGTTACACACATTTGACCCAACTCATTTAGGCCGAATAGAAGAACTCGATGAAACTGATTTAGTTAAAAATGTGAATGTTAGGAACCTCGGTGGAACCGACAAGATCAACTCTGTGTGACCGATGTGCTAGGGCTATGGCAGAACCACATCTTGGTGAGTGTCGGATTTCGGGTTCCGGCAGACCCTTGAGGTTTGAACTCTTGGGTGCGCGCGGAGATTCAACCCTCTGCCTGCCTGTTCCTCGCCGAGTCGCTAGGATCTAAACTACCAAATAGAACAACACAAGAGACACAAGATTTATACTGGTTCAGGCCACCATTGTGGTGTAATACCCTACTCCAGTGTGTGGTGTGGTGGATTGCCTCTCGGGCTGATGATGAACAATACAAGGAAGAACAGCCTCGCGAGGGTCTATTCTTGGCGGGTGGTACTTGGTTTTGGCTCTTGGATTCTTGGTGCTAGATGCCTCTACCCTGGGGGTGGCTAGTCCTATTTATAGGCAAAGGCCCTGGGCCTCTTCCCAAATATTGAGCGAGAAGGGCGCCAACAATTGGCCATTTTGAAGGGGAACAGTGGGTACACTTATCCTGACCAAAGTTGGTCCTCGCCTGTCAAAGGCTCTGGTGGTGACGCCTGCTTGGGCTCCACAATGACTTCCTTCCGGCCGTTGGGCTGGTCTTGGTCTTGTTGCACTGAAACGGATGCCTTTGCTTGATGCTCCCGCCTGCGCTTGCTCCCTTTGCACCAAAGAGGAAAGGAGGACACTGCGCGGGCTGGCGCCCGACTGGCTCCCTTGGTCGTCATGGCTTGCGTCATGGGCACCTCGCGAGGTACCCCGCCTTGAACTCTCCACCTCCTCGCGAGCCCACCTGATGAGGCCGCGCCTGAGGAAGCTCCTTGTCATTCGCCCCGTGAGGCTTGGCCCCTCGCGAGGGTCTTGAGCTTGTGTTGATGAAGATGGGCTATGCTGGGCCTCCTTTGAGCCAGGCCGCAGGCCGCAGGCAGGCAAGTCTGGGTACCCCCGTTCCCAGAACACCGACAGTAGCCCCCGGGCCCACGGCGCGCCCGAACTTGGCTGAGCAGAGAGGCGAAAGGGCAAGCGCGAAGTGTCGCGGGCCCTAACAGCCTGCGGCCTTGGGCGCCACGTGGCGGTTGATTGTACGTGGGCGCCTCTGCAACCGCGCGAGTTGATAAAGGAGCGGCATCTGCCCCTTGCCTCCCTTGCTTTCTCTAGTTGCTACTCAGATCCCCTTTCTTGGGCCTCTCCTCCCCGCCTCCGAAATCTTGAGATCTACTCCGCCCGCGTGCCCTAGCCAGACATGGCACCTCGCCAAGCCCCGGTCGGAGCTTGGTACTCGTCTGCCCTGGACTCGCCGAACGTGTCGGAGGCGAGCCTTGCTCGGGTGCGCCAGATGGCGGCGGCGCAGGGCATCGACGGGGCAAAGGTGTTCAAGGCCGGCTCTACCGTCCCTGAAGGCCAAGGGAGCACCTTATATCCGCTCTTCGTGAGCACCGTTGTCACCGGTCTGGTGCCTCCCTTTTCTGAGTTCTTCTTCTCTGTCCTCCGCCACTATAACATTCAAGCTCTGCACCTCCATCCCAACTCCTTCCTTCTTCTGGCAATCTTTGCCTACTATTGTGAGGCTCATGTAGGGGTGAAACCCTCAGTGGCCTTGCTGTGCCACTACTTCTCCCTCCGGACCTCCCGTGGTTCCGTCTCTGCGTGCGCGAGCTTTGTCGCGTACGGCGGCTCCATCGCCATTTCGAACCCTAGGAAAAGGATTGAGGGCTTCAGGAGCAAGTGGGTCTTAGTGTATGCTGGGCGCATCCACCCTCGCCTGATCTTGCTCACGGGGCACCCCGTGAGCTCCGACGACTGGTCCTGACTGGAGCTTGTGGATCCCCGTGCGAAGCCGGTGTTGGAGAAGATGGACGCGGATCTAAGGCCGGCCAGTATGGCGACGGTGAAGCTGACCGGTGCGTCGCTGCTGAGGGAGTTCCTGGAGCACTAGCTGGCTCCGCTTCGTCAGTACTCACTTCCGATGTGGAGGCCTCACCCGAGCCCCGCAGTCTTGGCCGATGAGGATCTGACTGCGGTCCTCCAGTCCTTGGTTGGGGGTGACATGGCGAGGCTGGAGGGTGCTCCTACACCCCTGTTCCTCCACGAGGACTGTGAGCAGGTAGTGGGGTCCATGCCCGTCTTCAACGGGGATGGGCCCGTGCCCGCGGAGGCTCCAGAGGACCCGGTGGACGTGTCCTCCGGCAACTCCAGCGAGGAGAAGGAAGAAGGGGAGCGGGAAGAGGGGGCTGACTCCGAGGCGGAGTCAAGGGCTCACCCCCTTCGGCACAGGTCCCGCGCTCTCCACCTTTCTCTGAGTGATGATGACGAGGATGATGATGGGCATGGCGGCGGGAGCCTTCCTCTGATCCCGAAGAAGGACCGGACCGGGCTGATCCCCCGCGGGTCTGCCCCAGCTCAGAGGCAATCCACAGGCGCACCTCCTGCTCCCGAGCTCCTTGAAGCTGATCCCAGCAGCCGGCTCTCAGGCTTCAAGTACGGTCGGAGGCTGCTTGAGCCCGCAAGCGACAATCTGTAAGTGCTTGATTCCTGTCTTGACTATTGTTTTGTTGCTGAGGCTTGACGCTCATGTCTCCCGGCTAGGCTGGCGCCCGCGGCAAAGAAGTGGAAGGGAGCTCCTGAGGCCCCATCCGCGGCAGCGCCTCTGCCCGAGAAAGAAGGTGACTGTGACTCACGGGCCTCCCCTGCCCGGGCATCCTCGCGAGGCCAGGCTGAGCCTACTGGGGCGAGCTCAGCCCCCATGGCCCAGGCGACTCCTGAGGTGCCCTTGCCTGATGCTGCCTCCACAGCCGTCGTGGCGCAGCTGGTTCCGCCTCAGGATACCGTGGTCACGCTGCCGTCTTCTCCTCCTACTCCACCGACTGCTGTTTCTCCGACTACTGTTCTGGATCGCACCGTTGCCGGACTGGACCGACTGCGGCAGGTTCTTCTGGGTGCCGACCCTCATATAGTGGCCGGGCGCTTGGAGCTGGCTTCTGGCTGGATTCGCTCTAACGCTTCGGTACGGGCAGCGCTGGTCCAGGCCTCGACGGCTTGCGACGAGGAGAAGCAGGCCGTCCTTGGGGCGAAGGTTGCCCGCGACGCTGCCTTGGGGGAGGCAGCTAGTGCCCGAGGTTGCTGCGAGGCGCTGGAGAGCGAGCTAAAGGGCCTGTAGAACCAGCTTGCCGAGGAGGCCCACCTTCGCCAAGAGCAGGAGGAAAGCATGAAGGCTCGCGAGGCGGCCATCAAGGACCTGGAGGTCAAGCTCAAGAGGCGCCGTGGCCGCCTAGGCACGCTGGAGCAAGAGCTGGAGGCGAGGAAGGTTGAGCTAGACGGCAAGGCACGGGTTCTCGCCGACGATCGCGTGGCCTTCGCGGATATGGAGGAGAAGGCTCGCACTTCATTGAAGACGCTTTACGATAGCAGCCTTGAGAGCCCGCTGGCCAGCGAGGAGGATGGCCTCGCCAAGCTGCTTCCCTTCCTGGTTCGCGCCCTTGAAGACGTCACCCTTGGCCTTGGCCCTACGGCTGAGGCCGAGGCACGCGTCTTGTCTTCTACAGCGCTGACGCGGGTCTTCACCCACATCTATCTTCGTGACCCCAACATCGACCTCGACAGCCTGCTGGAGCCAGCGAGCGGTGAGTGTGCCGCTACCGCTACTGAGGCCGTGAAGGGTCGCGCGGAGGCTCTGCTGGGGAAGTTCCGGGCCTTCAGCACCAAGTCGAACCGGAGCGCTGCTAGCCCTGCTGCTCCACAAGGCGAACCTGCTCCGCGCAGCTCCACCACCGGCAAGTGACTCCGTCGTGGCTCCCGTCCTGCTTTTAATTCGTGCGCATGTACCATGCCTCGGGGAGGTGTTAAAACTTGTGTTTGATGTTGTGATAACGGTATGGACTGTAATATTTGCTTTTGAATTCCCTGAAATTTACGCTACTCCTTCCTACTTGCTTATGTTCTATGCCGGCAGAGCCCAGCCCCGCGCATACCTCAGCCGCCATTAGCCCCGACCGGAAACCAGGACGGGGCCAAGGAGTGAGGGGCTACGTGACAAGTTAGGCTCCTAAGTCACGATGCTCAGGAGTCCCCCTTGGCGCTCGAACAGCAAGTAGGGAGGTGAGATGTGGGGGTGACTCCTTAGGGAGGTGAGATGCGGGTGGATCTGCCGTTCTACGTCTGCAGAGCCCGGCCCCGCGCATACCTCAACCGCCGTTAGCCTTTCGGAACTAAGGAGTGAGGGGCTACGTGACCAGTTAGGCTCCTGAGTCACGATGCTCAGGAGTCCCCCTTGACGCTCAAACGGCCTTCGTACCTTGGCTCCGCTCAGGGAGGGACGTGCGACGAACCAGGCTCGGGGGGCCTGGCCAGGTGGCGTGCGTCTGAGCGTGACCAAGGCGCAGCCCCCGTGCCCAGCCCCTTCGTGCGGCACTCCTGAGGGGAGGCGTTGCAATGAGGCCAGACACTGAGCTCCGGGCTCCCTGAGGTTGATGCGGCCCAGGGGCCACCCTCAGTTGTTTATCACCAGCGCGGAGCATAGCGCTTCCGTATGCGTACAGGCATAGCCGCTCCTCGGCAGTGTCGTCAGCCAGCGCGGAGCATGGTGCTTCCACTGGTGCGTGGGAGGGGGCTCCCCTCCGGGAGGAGCCCCCGGGGCGTATACAACCCCACCCTGACACGTGGCTGGCATGGTAGGGCTTCACGAGGTGTATCTGGGCACCCGTGGGCCAGCGCGGGACTCACGGGGCCCTACCTCAAGGCGGGTTGCGCCTGGATCTGGGCCTTATCTTGGAGTGTGTTCCTGCAAATTTGCCCAGATGCCGGTGCTCTACGTCTTCGAGTCCCGGCTCTCGAGCTGGTCTCAGCCGTCGTTGGCATGCCAGGTCACGATGCCATGGACAAGACCAGAGGGTGAGGGCCGGAGAGCTGGTAGGAGCCCTGAGTCGCGATGCTCAGGCACCCCCCCTTTAACGCGCAAGCTGGGTTAGATGTCGAAACTCTACGTCCTCGGGTCCCGGCTCTCGAGCTGGTCTCAGCCGTCGCTGGCATGCCAGGTCGTGCGACATGGACAAGACCAGAGGGTGAGGGCCGGAGAGCCGGTAGGAGCCCTGAGTCACGATGCTCAGGCACCCCCCCTTTAACGCCCAAGATTCCGACACCCAGGAGGAAAAGGCACCAAATAACAAGCATGACGGGTCGAAAGCATAGCCCTAAGGTAAACGCAAGAAGGGTACACGCCGCTGGGTCAGGCCCGAGCAACTTGGGGATGATGCAGCCCGAGGGGCGCCCCCAATGAGGTAAGCTAAGAACATGAAACAAAACGTATACACGCCGCAGGGACGGACCCATGCGGTCCGGGAATAATGCGGCCCTGTGGGCGCTCCCAGCCGGAAATGAAACTTGAAAAGATGTCACCTAATGATGTTGGGGACGAAGGGGTGTTGGTGTAGCAGACTCGGCGGGCTGCGGGAGCCGATCCTCACGAGCCCCCAGGCCCAAGGGCCCCAGGAGGCTCCGGAGGCGCTGGCGGCTCCTCGCGGGCCATCTCCATCTCCACCAGGGCTGCGGAATGCCTGACTTTTTGAGCCTCCAGAATGGCCCTCATGAGGCACTTGTGCGCAGCAGCCGCGTTCGGCAAGCCATAAGGCATGCGCACGTAGCTGTGGGGCGGACCCTCGCAGCGTCCCACTTGTGAGGGCCAGAGGCGCTCCTGAGACGCGGCTCGGTTGAGCCCCGTTATGTTGATGCAGACACGCAGCCCACCATCCTCGCCTGGATGGGGGGCCACAGCAGGTAGGCGGCGGCCGCCTCTCATGACCCTTGACTCCTGTAGCTCCTGAATGGCCTTGCTGACGAACTCCTGAGGGTTTGGTCCTCCTTGCCTTGCTTCTTCTTGATGGAAACGTGCTTTGAAACACGCCTCCACGTGGTGCCCAAGCGCCTCCCTCATGACCTTGGCGAGGTCGGCGGCCCTCCAAGGGAGAGCCCCCGAGCCCTGCCTGAGGAGGGCACTGCGCGCGCTTCCCTATGCGATGGAAGGAGGTTCCCCCTGAGCAGGCGCGGGCCCTGAGGGACCTGCCTCCTGAGGGGCCGGGCTGGACGATGTCTTCTTCTTCTTGGGGGCAGCCTCGGGAGGCCTCCTGCCTCCGTGGTCCGGATCTTCCAATGATGCGGCCTGAAAGGCTCGCTCCAGGAAGCACACTGCGTCTCTCTCTTCGCAGGGCACCGTGATGACCCCGCCACTTCCTGGCATCTTGAGGACATTGTAGCCGTGGTGGGTTACGACCATGAACTTGGCCAGCGTTGGCTACCCGAGGATGGCGTTGTATGGTAGGCGAATGTGGGCGACGTCGAAGTCGATGAGCTCGGTGCGGTAGTTGTCGCGTGCCCTGAATGTGACAGGAAGGCGGACCTGCCCAATAGGGACCATGGAGCCGTCGGTGACTCCGGAGAAGGTCTTGGTTGGCTGAAGCTGACTGTAGGGCACTTGAAGATTGTTGAATGTTTCCACGGACAGGATGTTGAGCCCTGCTCCGCCGTCGATGAGGGTCCTGGTGACTAGCATGTTGCTGATGATTGGGGAACAAAGCATCGGGAGGACTCCGGCCATGGCCGCGCACTTGAGCTGATCCGCTGAGCTGAACGTGATGGCGCATGCCGACCACCTGAGAGGGCGCGTGGCCTCGAGCTTGGGGAGGACTGCATTCACTTCGCGGGTGAACTGCTTGAAGATGCGTTGAGAGGCTGGGGCTTGAGCTCCGCCTAGGATGCAGGCGATTGCACGCGGTTCCTGGAAGCCCCCAGCCCCCTCGTCCTGATGACAGTCTTCATTTCTCCTTGGCCAGCGGGCGATCCTCACGAGGCTGATCCCTCCAGCCTCCCTCGCGAGGCGGGTCCTGCCAGCGATCCTCGCGAGGTTGGTCGCGCCACCCTTGGCGTGGGCCGCGGTCTTCCCAATGTCCCGTGTTCCTTCCTCCTCCTCGGCCGTAGCCCCGGTCGCTGCAGTCAGGACGTCTACCGACCCTTCCTTCACGCACGGCCCGGAGCTCTTGGCATTCATTGGTGTTGTGGGTGTGGAGGTCGTGGTACACGCAGTACCGACTGCCCTTGGAGGATTCGGGCTGATCTATGCCTTGCTTGGTGTCTGGCTCTGCCGCGAGTACGACTGCCCCCTTGCGCTTCACGTCCTTGGTCTTGGGCTTCTTCTCTTCTGGGTCCGCGGCAGGCAGCTCGAGGAGGGAGAGGCGTCCCTCCTCAGCCCTGGCACTTGGTCGCCAAGTTGAACAGCTCCAAGGAGGTGCACAGGTCTTCATGCATCGCTAGCTCCTCCTTCATCTTGACGTCACGCACACCGTCGGAGAAGGCTGAGATGATGGCCTCCTCCGTCACCCCGGGGATCTTGAGGCGCGCTTTGTTGAAGCGCTGGATGTACTTCTGCAGGGTTTCCCCTGGTTGCTGCTTGATACGGCGCATGTCGCTCACGGCGGGCGGCCGGTCGCGGGTACCCTGGAAGTTGGCGATGAAGCGGGTGCGCATCTTGTCCCAGGAGGAGATCGTGCCTGGGGCCAGATTCAGGAGCCAGGTGCGTGCTCCGTCCTTGAGCGCCATGGGAAACCAGTTGGCCATGACCTTCTCGTCCCCGTTGGCAGCCTCGATGCCCAACTCGTAGAGCTGGAGGAACTCTGCAGGGTCAGCCGTGCCGTCGTAGCGAGGAGGCAGGTCTGGCTTGAACTTGCCGGGCCACGCGACGCTGCGTAGCTCGGAGGTGAAGGCGCGGCAGCCTGCTGTGGCCACAGGAGGCCTGGGGCAACGAAGAGCCTGGTCCTGCGGGTCCCCATGCGCTGTGGCTGGAGGCAGCGCAAGGTCTTGACGTGCTGGAGCAGGGAGCGCTCGGACAGCTTCTCGAGGGCGAGGGACTTCTTGGCAACTCTGCTCTTGCTGTGCTGGCGCCTGACGGAGCGGGTTCCGCCCAGGGGCCGCGCGCCTTGGGGCCAGGGCGCCTTCTTGAGGTGGAGGCGGCTGAGGCACCCCAAGAGCTTCATTGCCCGTGCAGGGCGGGGCGCGGTGCAGCGAGAAGGACGGCGCGTGGGAGCCCCCGGCTGCGTGGACGAGCTCAGCGACTCGGTCGAGCCACTCTTCATAGACGTCGTCGATGGGGCCGCGTGGGGCGCGCGTGACGAAGAACCAGCGGGGGTGAGCGAGGGTGTGGCAGTGCGGCCATCCCGCCTCATGGATGGATGCTGGGACGATGCTTGCTGTTTGTTCCCCGTCGGGCCGGTGGCGGGGTTGACGGCAGGTGACGGGGAATGACGAGGGCGCCCGCCGAAGGGAGCCGTCTGGGCGACATGGGAAGCGAGGGCGGCTCGGCGCTCGGCGCGAGCCCAACGAGCGTCAGACATGGATGCGATTGTCGGAGAAGAACGAGATGACGGAAGACAAATTCCGGCGCACCCCTACCTGGCGCGCCAAATGTCGGATTTCGGGTTCTGGCAGACCCTTGAGGTTCGAACTCTGGGGTGCGCGCGGAGATTCAACTCTCTGCCTGCCTGTTCCTCGCCGAGTCGCTAGGATCTAAACTACCAAACAGAACAACACAAGAGACACAAGATTTATACAGGTTCAGGCCACCATTGTGGTGTAATACCCTACTCTAGTGTGTGGTGTGGTGGATTGCCTCTCGGGCTGATGATGAACAATACAAGGAAGAACAGCCTCGCGAGGGTCTGTTCTTGGTGGGTGCTACTTGGTTTTGGCTCTTGGATTCTTGGTGCTAGATGCCTCTACCCTGGGGGTGGCTAGTCCTATTTATAGGCAAAGGCCCTGGGCCTCTTCCCAAATATTGAGCGGGAAGGGCGCCAACAATTGGCCATTTTGAAGGGGAACAGCGGGTACACTTATCCTGACCAAAGTTGGTTCTCGCCTGTCAAAGGCTCTGGTGGTGACGCCTGCTTGGGCTCCACAATGACTTCCTTCCGGCCGTTGGGCTGGTCTTGGTCTGGTTGCACCGAAATGGATGCCTTTGCTTGATGCTCCCGCCTGCGCTTTCTCCCTTTGCACCAAAGAGGAAAGGAGGACACTGCGCGGTCTGGCGCCCGACTGGCGCCCTTGGTCGTCATGGCTTGCGTCATGGGCACCTCGCGAGGTACCCCGCCTTGAACTCTCCGCCTCCTCGCGAGCCCACCTGATGAGGCCGCGCCTGAGGAAGCTCCTTGTCATTTGCCTCGCGAGGCTTGGCCCCTCGCGAGGGTCTTGAGCTTGTGTTGATGAAGATGGGCTGTGCTGGGCCTCGTTTGAGCCACACCGCAGGCCGCAGGCAGGCAAGTCTGGGGACCCCCGTTCCTAGAACACCGACAGTGAGACCAATTGCTTGCACTCGGTGAGACCGATTTCAGCAACAAGCAAACACACAATTGGTCAAGCAAACTCAGTGGGACCGATTGCTCATTTCGGTGAGACCGAAATGTTACAAAGGGAAACAGAGAGTTTGCAAGGCCATCTCCGAGAGACTGAGATCCGTATCGATGTGACCGAATTGTCTAGGGTTTCTGGCAGTGGCTATGTCAACTTAAGTCGGTGGCGCCAGTTAGAGTAGATCGGTGGGGCTGAGTTTGACTTTGGGTTTTGGACATATTTGGAGTGGGAAAGTGGTTGAGGGTTTTGGAGAAATATCACTAAGCACTTTGAGCAACTAGACCATTAAGCAACACCTCATCCCCTTTTAATAGTATTGGCTTTCCTATGATCTGAATGTGATCTTGGATCACTAAAATATATAATGAAGAGTCTTGAGCTTTTGTCACTCTTTGTCCTTAGCATTTTGAGGGGGTTCCACATCCTCTTGTCCTTGCCACACCATTGTTGAACTCATCTGAAATACACTAGATAGAAGTATTAGTCCAACAAGAGATATGTTGGCATTCATTACCAAAATCAGGCAGGGAGCACTTGTGCTTTCAATCTCCCCCTTTTCCGTAATTGATGACAACATACATCAAAGCTCTAGATTAAAGATATACATGATAACAAGTAAAGCTTTGGAAAGACATGTAACATGCATAGGCTCCCCCTACATGTATGCAATCATGTAAAGATAGAATATAAGAAGATGTGAATGCATAGGCATGCTAGAGCAAGCAATGAGTTACATGTATCTTGGCTATATGCATCAGAGCAAATGATGTAGATAAAAGGAAGTGTACCTTCATGTTCATGAATCCTTCTCGCAAACAATATGTACATTAGCAAGAGATCATCATGCACATGAGTGTGATGCATATACTTACCTTGTGGTCTTGAGCCGGCTTTGAACGAGATGAACTTGAGAAAACAGGGTTAGATAACACAAGAACATTCTAGCTAAAGCAATTTCAGGAAACCATGAGAGTACCAAGACTGGGATGACATGTAATGAGTGAGTACTAAGTACTTCATTTAGGTATAAACATGTCCCCAAAGGTTAAAAGATATGCAATGAATTCCGAAGATTTTTCTTCCCCAGAAATGGACTCTTTCTCCCCCTGAATCTGATATTAGATAATGGGAGAAGGTAGTGTAATAGAAAATCTAAGCAAGAAAACTCAGAGTAGGAAATGGTGCAAATGAACACGAATTTTTGTGATATGTCTCCAACGTATCTACTTTTCCAAACTCTTTTGCCCTTGTTTTGGACTCTAATTTGCATGATTTGAATGGAACTAACCCAGGCTAACGTTGTTTTCAGCAGAATTGCCATGGTGTTATTTTTGTGCAGAAATAAAAGTTCTCGGAATGACCTGAAACTTCACAGAGAATACTTTTGGATTTAATAAAAAATATTTGTGAAAGAATTAACCGAGGGGGACCCAGCACCTGTCCACAAGGGTGCGAGCGCGCCCTACCCCCTAGGCGTTCCCCATGGCTTGTGGGTCCCATGAAGCTCCACCGACCTCAACTCCAACTCCATATATTCACGTTCACGGACAAAACAATCATGGAGAAGGATTCATCGTGTTTTATGATATGGAGCCACCGCGACCTCCTGTTCTTCCTTGGGAGGGCAGATCTGGAGTCCGTTTTGGGCTTCGAAGAGGGGAAATTGTCACCGTCGTCATCATCAACCATCCCCCATCTCCAATTTCATGATGCTCACCGCCATGTGTGAGTAATCCCATCGTAGGCTTGCTGGACGGTGATGGGTTGGATGAGATTTATCATGTAATCGAGTTAGTTTTGTTAGGGTTTGATCCCTAGTATCCACTATGTTCTAAGATTGATGTTGCCATGACTTTTCTATGCTTAATGCTTTTCACTAGGGCCTGAGTGCCATGATTTCAGATCTGAAACTATTATGTTTTCTTGAATATATATGTGTTCTGGATCCTATCTTGCAAGTTATAGTCACCTATTACGTGTTATGATCCGGCAACCCCAGAGTGACAATAGTCGGGACACATCCCGGTGATGACCGTAGTTTGAGTAGTTCACGTATTCACTAAGTGCTAATGCTTTGGTCCGGTTCAATATTAAAATGAGACCTTAATATCCCTTAGTTTCCAATAGGACCCCGCTGCCATGGTGATGCGGAGCATCCCTCGACTACTCGCACCGACACTCCATCACCACCGCAAGCTCCAAGTGGACCAATGACTCGAGCACGTGCACGCGCCATCGAGAGCGAGGTTGACTCTCTCCTCTTCGAGTTTCGCTCGGTTTCACATGAGAATTGGATTCTACCGTCATCGGAAACATTGTGCATGCTTAGGTACCAAGAAGACGATGGCGAGAAGGAGAGGACGGAGACTCAAGTGACCTCGAAGCAAGGGAAGGAAGAGAATGAAGGAGAGAACAAGAAGGATGAAGAAGGAGGAGAAGGGGCACACCCCCTGGACGCCCCGGGTGCCTGGCACCTGCAGCCCCCGGGTGCCCGGGCCCCTAGCCACCTGCAGCCGTGCACCCGGGTGCCCGGGCCTTGGCTGGCTGGGTGCCCGGCCCCCTCTGCCCCAGCTGCTAGGCTCGGCCCGGGTGCCCGGCCGCTCCACCCGGCCATCTCCAGCACCACCCCCGGGTGCCCAGGACTTGGGCCCCCGGGTGCCCGGCTGCCCCGCCCGGCCATCTCTAGCGCCACCCCCGGGTGCCCGGCCACATGCAAACCGGCCCCTGAGCAGTCCGGGTGCCCGGCCCATGTTGCCCGGGTGCCCGGCCCCCTTCGTCCAACCGCATGTTGATGGCCTTTTTGGCCTTGTACCCCCTCTTCTTGCCTTGCTTTGCCCCTAGACTATATAAGGACACCTCCTAGGTCATTTGTAGGGTTAGCAAAGATTAGACTAAGCATTGTGAGCCTTTGCTCCTTGTATCCCCTCCTCTTAGGAGATCAAGCCCCCACCTAGGGTAGAATCCATTGGATTATCAAGGCCTCCTCTTGGAGAAGATCATCAAGACCTCACCTAGTAGGAAGAATTTACCAAGTGCTACTCTCCTTGTATTGATCTTGTAATCTTGTGGATCTCATGTGTGCTACTCTAGTGGATGTGATATTTGGGTTTGTTTGAGAGTTTTGTTCTTGGTGTTCTTGAGTGTTTTCCTCCTTTCCCCCTCCAAGTGTGAAAATATCCTTCCTAGGGTTTGACCCTACAACATCTTGGTATCATGAGCAAGGTTTATTCACATCTTGGAGTCCTATCCCCCCATTTGCTAGCTTGATTTTGTTGTTTTTCGTCCAAATCCGAAAATCCCCACAAAAATAGCCCCAATTTTTTTTCTTGCAATTTGTTTCATCTTGTGAGATTTGGTTGTTTTGGTCCATGGATTTGATGTTTGGCAAGTGGATCTAGCCCCTCCCCAACAATCCCCACCGTTCCCACCACGAAATCCATCGAATTTGGCTTTTCCCCAAAGATTTCCGACCAAATCGGCCACCACCGGGTGCCCGCAACTCGAACCACCGGGCACCCGCACCGCGCCCAGCCACCCCCGGGCACCCGCACCTCACACCCCCGGGTGCCCGCACCCCCCCAAATCAGCCCACTTCAAACACCATTTTGGCCATAACTTCCACCTCCCAAGTCTGTTTTTCGCGTTCTTTAGCTCGTTTAGAAGCTCTTGACATCCCCCATCCACTCATCCCACTACCACCACCATTAGCCCCCATCCAAAAAATCATCACAAAAATACCCACCTTCCGCATTTGACCGATTTTGTGTTGCCATTTGCGTTTCCTAAGGTGTTTCGGCTACTTAGGAGCATGTGACATATTCGTCACCATCATCGACTCGGAGTCATCTTCATCGCTAACCGTAAGAAAGGACGGTAACCTCGATGACACTTACTCCTTACCTTGCTTTTGCATTGATAGCCCGAGCCACTTTGCGTCGCTTACCCATTGAGACTAGCAAGTTGAGAATTGTCGGGCCACGCTATTGTGCACCGTAGTGATCGTGTTATCATCTTAGTGCCATAAGTCTCTCCCGTGCATATCATACATACTTGTCTCATATCTTACTCGGCTCGAGCATCAAGCATAGAAAAAAAGAAGGGCAGAAAAGCTTTTAAGCAAAAGAGGAGAAACAAAGAGCTTGTACGCAATAGAGTGAGCCATTTGCATACCTATATCATCTTGGTCATCGCATATATCCCATAGTTGGGATTGAAGACGGCACGGTTCTCTCTTAGGTAGGTGCACAAGCGTATCTTGCCCATTTGAGCAATCGAGCTAGTGTCTCTCGAGCATTCGCACAACAAGAGCATTTTCGTGGTTGCACATTTTGAGCTCACTCCTTGGTTGTGCGGATCCCATCTATCTTCCGTGCGTGTATACCTAGTGATACCTTTGGGTTTGATCTATTTGATTTACTTGCATTTTTGTGAACCTTCTCAACCTCATCGATATCTCGACTAACATTTTGCTTGAAATTTTTGCCACCATCCTAACCGAGCTACTCCATAAGCCTCTTACTTGTAGGTGTGAGAAACAAACCCGGTTCCAATTCTCCTATTGTGGCATTACATTGAGTGACACTTGTTACATCTTCAATCCTCGGAGAAGGTAACTTTGGTATTGTTCTCTCACTTTCCTACTCACCCCACTTGGTTATGATGGATAGGCCAAGCTGTCGTCAAACCCACTTTTCGAGGAGCAAGGTGATGATTCTGGATATGTCTCCAAGAGCCACTTCTTCATCGCACAACGAGTGCTTCATCAAGAAAACGTCACCTTGGGTGAACGCTTGGAACAACTCGCCTCCGACCTTCATCAAAACATCAAAGACAAATTCAACACACAAATGGAAGAGCTCTGCAACATGATTGTTCTACGCCCGTCTTCCTCATCGGCTTCTTCAAGACGGCGCCACTCAAGTCACCGTACAAGTCGGCAATCTTCGGACTACTCTTCTTATGATGCAAGTCCACCACGAGCTCGCCCGCCTCGACGTGATCATCATCAAGCTCACCAAGCTCAAGAAAATCCATTCCATGGCAATGGATTACAAGACCGAGTTTGAGCACGTGAACGGATGCGACACCAAGTCCCTCATGGCGCAGTGGAGCAAGATCAAATACCTCCACAAGAACCACCTACAGCTCCTCAAGACGGTAATGCACTTCGACAAGAACAAGAGAAACGTGAAGCACAAGCCCTCGACCGTGAAGCTCAAGCACTTGAAGCACAACAAGCTCTACGCGAGGCCACTAGAGCCGTTGAAGTCCGCAACCGCCAAGTGCGAGAACAAGAGGAAGCTCTTCGATGCGAGATACAAGAAGAAGCCGCCCGACGCGAAGAACAACAAGCAAGGCGCAACCAAGCACACATTCCTCGCCCTCCTCCAAGACAAGAGCGACACCAAGTGGAACAAGTGCATCAAGACCCCCCTCCACGCCAAGAGCGACATCATGAGGAACGAGCATTTCAGGACTTTCCAAGGCAAGAGCGATATCACAACCGCTATCAAGATGAAGAACTCAGCTACGGCAAGCTCAAGTTCACCATGCCAAAGTTCTCCGGAAGCAATGAACCCGAAGAATATCTCTCTTGGGCATTGAAGGTGGACAAGATTTTTCGCCTCCACAACTACGACGAAGAAAAGAAGATAGCCATGGCCTCCCTCGAGTTCCAAGACTATGTCCTCATTTGGTGGGAACAAGTGATCGAGTGACGACATACAAGAGGCAAAGCACCAATCACAACTTGGGAAGCCATGAAGGAAGTCATGAGAGCCCGCTTTGTGCCTACTCACTACACTCGAGATCTTTTCAAGAAGTTGCAACTCCTCAAGCAAGGCACCAAGACGGTGGAAGAATACTACCAAGAAATGGAGATTGCCATGATACAAGCCAATGTCAAGGAAGATGATGAGCAAACAATGGCACGCTTCTTGAACGGCCTCAACCACCCAATCAAGCAGATCGCCGACTTCCAACCATACTCCAACCTTCTTGAGCTAGTTCAGCAAGCAACCAAGGCCGAGCGACAAGTGCAAGATGACTTCAAATATGCCAAGTACTCGTCCAAGACCTACGGCTCCTACTCTCAAGCTCATGCAACTTCCGCACCTCCTACATCAACTCGAGCATCACCAAGTACCGGCGACAAGTCAAGTTCCAAGCAAGTGGCACCTTCCTCGACTCGTCCTTCGGCAAGCACCTACAAATCCAAGACTGCTTCATCTTCGGCGCCTCCCAATGATCCCGTCAAGACAAGTTCAATCAAGTGCTTCACATGTGGCGGCCAAGGCCACAAGTCCTTCCAGTGCACCAACAAGCGAACAATGATCTTCAACAATGACGGCACATATGACTCAATGAGTGAATAAGAAATGGAAGCCATTGAGCACGTGGCCATGCACCGGCGCGTGAACGAAGATGAAGATGACCAAGTCTTTTGTGACAATGATTCAAGTCCCTCTCTCGTGGTCTCCAAGGTCTTGACGCTTCAACACCACCCAGAAGAAGACCAACGGTGCCACATCTTCCACACCAAGGCCGGCATCAATGGAAGGTCCGTCAAGGTCATCATCGATGGAGGTAGTTGCCACAATTTGGCAAGTGAGGAACTATGCTCCAAGCTTCAATTGGTCAAGAGGAAGCATCCGCACCCTTACAAGGTTCAATGGCTAAGTGACTCCAGCACTATCCGAGTTGAGCATACGGTCCAAGTCTCCTTCAAAATTGGTGCATATGAGGACACTTTGGAGTGTGATGTGGTCCCAATGACCGTTTGCCACCTCCTTCTTGGTCGACCATGGCAATTCGACCATGGTGTTATCCAAAATGGGTGTACAAATCACTATAGCTTCAAGATGAAAGGGAAGGAATATGTGCTACGACCTATGTCTCCTAGTCAAGTGATAGCCGGCAAGCAAGACACCCATCATGGAGAGAAGAGTGAGAAAGTGAGCCACCCAAACGTGAGTGAGAGCCACAAGCCAAACTTGAGCGCCTCTTCGCCTAGAGAGAAAGAACTCATACTATTTGCCACAAGAAGTGAGATGAGAGAAGTGTGTGAGAACCCATCGAGTGTGATGCACTTTGTCCTTGTGTGCAAGGATGGAGAACCAAAAACTAACACCACTCACGAGCTACCTTTGGTGTTTCAATCTAATTTGCAGGAATTTCAAGATGTTTTCCCCGATGAGCTACCTCCGGGTCTCCCTCCTCTTCGAGGCATTGAGCATCGAATCGACCTCATCCCCAGAGCTCCTCTTCCAAACAAGGCTCCCTACCGCGTCAATCCCGAAGAGACAAAGGAGATTCAACGGCAAGTACAACAACTCATCGACAACGGTCATGTACGTGAAAGCTTAAGCCCTTGTGCCGTTCCCGTTATACTTGTGCCCAAGCAAGATGGTAGCTTTTGCTTGTGTTCTGATTGTAGACCAATAAATGCTATTACCGTTCGCTATAGGCATCCCATTCCTCGCTTAGATGATATGCTTGATGAACTTAGTGGAGCCAACTTTTTCTCAAAAATTGATCTTAAAAGTGGCTATTATCAAATCCGCATACAAGAGGGTGATGAATGGAAAACCGCTTTCAAAACCAAATTTGGCTTATATGAATGGTTAGTCATGCCTATGGGTTTATCGGAGGCTCCCAGTACTTTCGTGCGTCTCATGCATCATGTACTTCGCCCTTATATTGGAGTCTTTGTTGTGGTTTACTTTGATGATATTCTTGTGTTTAGCAAAACCATGAAAGAGCATCTTAATCATGTTAGGGCTGTTTTGCAAACCCTTCGCAAGGGAAGTCTTTATGCCAAGATGAAAAAGTGCACATTTGGTGTTGACAAAGTGGTTTTCTTGGGTTTTGTTGTATCTTCCAAGGGTGTCCATGTTGATGAAACTAAAATTGAAGCAATTAAAAATTGGCCCCAGCCCACCAATTTGCAACAAGTGCGAAGTTTTCTTAGCCTTGCGGGTTTTTATCGTCGCTTTGTGAAAGATTTTAGCACTATTGCCGCTCCTTTGCATGCTTTGAGTAAGAAGAATGCTCCTTTTGTTTGGGGACCTTTGCAATCAACCGCTTTTGATGAGCTCAAATCTTTGCTTACACATGCTCCGATTCTTGCTTTACCCAACTTTGACAAAACTTTTGAGGTTCATTGCGATGCAAGTGGTACCGGAATTGGTGGAGTTTTGATGCAAGAAAAACGAGCTATTGCTTATTTTAGTGAAAAACTTTCCGGTGCTCAACTTAACTATCCCATATATGACAAAGAGTTGTTTACATTAGTGCGTGTGTTACATGTGTGGGAGCATTACCTTAGACCGCATGAGTTTGTCATACATACCGATCATGAAACACTTAAATACCTCAAAGGTCAAACCAAGTTGAATAAACGGCATGCTAAATGGAGTGAATTCATTGAATCTTTTCCCTATGTGATAAAGTACATTAAGGGCAAAGAAAATATGGTGGCGGATGCCCTTTCCCGCAAATGCATGTTACTTACTCAACTTGAATTGAATGTCATAGGATTTGATCATATCAACGATTTGTATGAGGGTGATGTGACTTTTGCTACTCCTTATGCTAAGTGTGTGACGCATACTTCTTGGGAACGATATTATATCAAAGATGGTTATCTTATGAGAGCTAACAAACTATGCATTCCCAAGTCTTCTCTTCCTTTGCTCCTTTTTCAAGAGGCTCATGGAGGTGGACTCATGGGACACTTTGGACGCGACAAGACTTTCTCCACGCTCTCCAAGAACTATTATTGGCCCAAGATGTTTCGCGATGTTGCCCGCTTCACCGACCGGTGCTCTGCAAAGATAAGTCACACTCTCAATCCCATGGTTTACATATGCCTTTACCTATCCCACATCAACCTTGGGAAGCCATTAGCATGGATTTTGTGCTTGGATTACCTAGAACTCAAAATGGCAAGGATTCGGTTTTTGTTGTTGTGGACCGTTTCTCTAAAATGGCTCATTTTATCCCATGCAACAAGATAGACGATGCTTCACATGTTGCCAATCTCTTTTGTAGGGAAATCTTGAGGTTGCACGGCGTGCCAAAGACAATTGTGTCAGATCGAGACGTCAAGTTCTTAAGCTACTTTTGGAGGACACTATGCGCCAAGCTCGGGATCAAGCTACTATTCTCCATGGCATATCATCCTCAAACCGATGGCCCAACGGAAGTCACCAACCAGACGCTTGCGACTCTCCTACGTGTGTTGATCAAGAAGAACATCAAGGAGTGGGAGGAGTGCCTACCCATCACCGAGTACGCCTACAATCATGCAAGACACTCTACAACCGGCAAGTCCCCCTTCGAGGTCGTCTACGGTTTCAACCCTTTGTCGCCATTGACATCCTTCCTCTACCGCTTCAAGAACGAGCAAACATGGACGCAAGTGCAAGAGCCGCCTACCTCAAGAAGATGCATGAAGAAACACGTTCCACGATCGAGCGCCAAGTGAAACGCCTCTCCGCCAAGCTCAACATCAACAAGTCTCCGATGGTGTTCCGACCGGGCGATCAAGTATGGATACATCTCCGCAAAGAACGCTTCCCCAAGGAACGCAAGTCCAAGCTACTACCACGAGCCGACGACCCATTCAAGGTGATCGCACGCTACAACGACAATGCCTACAAGGTCGACATCCCACGCGACAAGTACAATGTTAGCGACATCTTCAACGTCAAAGACTTGGCCAAGTACCATGGTGATGAAGAGCACGATCCGTGGACGGATCTCTCCCAAGGGGAGGAAGATGATGCGGAGCATCCCTCGACTACTCGCACCTACACTCCATCACCACCGCAAGCTCCAAGTGGACCAATGACACGAGCACGTGCACGCGCCATCGAGAACGAGGTTGACTCTCTCCTCTTTGAGTTTCGCTCGGTTTCACATGAGAATTGGATTCTACCGTCATCGGAAACATTGTGCATGCTTAGGTACCAAGAAGACGATGGTGAGAAGGAGAGGACGGAGACTCAAGTGACCTCGAAGCAAGGGAAGGAAGAGAAGGAAGGAGAGAACAAGAAGGATGAAGAAGGAGGAGAAGGGGCACACCCCCTGGACGCCCCGGGTGCCCGGCACCTACAGCCCCCGGGTGCTCGGGCCCCTAGCCACCTACCGTCGCGCCCCCGGGTGCCCGGGCCTTGGCTGGCCGGGTGCCCGGCCCCCTCTGCCCCAGCCGCTAGGCTCGGCCCCGGGTGCCCGGTCTTGAGGCCCCGGGTGCCCGGCCGCTCCACCCGGCCATCTCCAGCACCACCCCCGGGTGCCCGGGACTTGGGCCCCCGGGTGCCCGGCCGCCCCGCCCGGCCATCTCCAGCGCCACTCCCGGGTGCCCAGGACTTGGGCCCCCGGGTGCCCGGCCACATGCCAGCCGGCCCCTGAGCAGTCCGGGTGCCCGGCCCAAGTTGCCCGGGTGCCCGGCCCCCTTCGTCCAACCGCATGTTGATGGCCTTTTTGGCCTTGTACCCCCCTCTTCTTGCCTTGTTTCGCCCCTAGACTATCTAAGGACACCTCCTAGGTCATTTGTAGGGTTAGCAAAGATTAGACTAAGCATTGTGAGCCTTTGCTCCTTGTATCCCCTCCTCTTAGGATATCAAGCCCCCACCTAGGGAAGAATCCATTGGATTATCAAGGCCTCCTCTTGGAGAAGATCATCAAGACCTCACCTAGTGGGAAGAATTTACCAAGTGCTACTCTCCTTATATTGAACTTGTAATCTTGTGGATCTCATGTGTGCTACTCTAGTGGATGTGATATTTGGGTTTGTTTGAGAGTTTTGTTCTTGGTGTTCTTGAGTGTTTGCCTCCTTTTCCCCCTCCAAGTGTGAAAAGATCCTTCCTAGGGTTTGACCCTACAACACACGGGAGGGTAGGACAAAACATGTCATGCAAGTTCTTTTCCATAAGCACGTATGACTATATTCGGTATACATGCCTACATTATATTGATGAATTCGAGCTAGTTCTGTTTCACCCTAGGTTATAATAGTTGCATGATGAATGTTATCCGACATAATTATCCATCATTGATCCATTACCTACGAGCTTTTCACATATTTATCTTTGCTAAGTTACTTTTCTGTTGTCACTGTTATAATTGCAACAAAACTGCTACTGTTACCATTACTTCCATACTACTTTGCTACTAAATACTTTGCTGCAGATATTAAGTCTTTTAGGTGTGGTTGAATTGACAACTCAGCTGCTAATACCTGAGAATATTCTTTGGCTCCCCTTGTGTCGAATCAATAAATTTGGGTTGAATCCTCTACCCTCGAAAACTGTTGCGATCCCCTATACTTGTGGGTTATCAAGACCTTTTTCAGGCGCCGTTGCCGGGGAGCGTAGATCTATTATCTGAGTCACTTGGGATTTATATCTTTTGATCACTTTGAGGACTCTGAAAGACAACAAAACCTAGATCTATCCCTGTACTACGAGGGGAGGTAAGGAACTACCATCTAGCTCTGCACTTGATTCACCTTTTGTTTTGAGTAAACTTGCGACACCTACACCTGCTATTGATTCTGATATGTCGCTTGATATTGATGACGCCACTTCTGCTATGCATGGTGCTTATGATGATACTACTTCTTTTCTTGATAATACTGTGCCACTAGGTGAATTTCTTGATGAACAACTTGCTAGGGTTAGAGACAATGAAATTACTGAAACTGAGGATATTGTTGAAACTGAAGATTATGATTCTCCCCCTAGATATGAATTGCCTGTTGTACCTGAGGGTTATATTATGGATGAAGAAACTTCAAGAGACTTTTTTGCTTGCAATGATAGAGATGATCTTAAGAAATTGTTAGCTAAGCTCAAAGAAAAATCTTTGAATGCTAGAATGCAATATGACCCTAAGTTTGCTACTTCACCTATCTTTATTACTGATAAGGATTATGAATTCCCTGTTGACCCTGGGTTAATTACTTTGGTTGAATCTAATCCTTTCCATGGTTATGAATCTGAAACTGTTGTGGAACATCTTACTAAAGTGAGTGATATAGCCACCCTATTTTCTCATGAGGAAAAAAATCACTATTACTATATTCTTAAGTTGTTTCCTTTCTCATTAAAGGGTGATGCTAAGTTATGTTTTAATTCCCTAGATCTTGGTTGTGTGCGTAGTCCCCAGGATATGATTTACTACTTCTCTACAAAATATTTTCCTACTCATAAGAAACAAGCTGCCTTACAGGAAATATTTAACTTTGTGCAAATTGAAGAAGAGAGTCTCCCACAAGCTTGGGGAAGGCTTATCCAATTACTTAATGCTTTGCATGGTCATCCTCTCAAGAAAAATGAAATACTTGATATCTTTTATAATGAACTAACCGATGCTTCTAGGGACCACCTAGATAGTCGTGTTGGTTGTGTTTTCAGGGAAAGAACTGTTGAGCAAGCTGAATTGTTATTGAATAATATATTGAGTAATGATAATGATTGGCACTTCCTGAACCAACTCTTAAGCCAACTCCGAAGAAACGAGGTATTCTATATCTCAGTCCTGAAGATATGCAAGAGGCAAAGAAATCTATGAAAGAAAAAGGTATTAAAGCTGAAGATGTTAGGAATCTACCACCTATTGAAGAAATACATGGCCTTGATAACCTGACACGGCTAGTAGAGGTAAACTCTCTCTATAGATTTGATGAAGGTGATATCCCTCATAATAAGTCTGCTAGTCAATGCTTGGATGAGTTTGATAATTTTATTGTTAAACAAGAAAACTTCAATGCTTATGTTAGTAGACAATTGAAATGGAATGCTCACCTGCTTGACTACTTGGGTGATTATATGAGTAGAACTATTAATGATCTTAAGCTTATTAGTAAACATGCTTCCATGGTTAGAACTCAAGTAGAGCAAGTACTTAAGGCACAAGATGATTTTCTCAATGAGTTGAATAGTAAGAACAATGATAATGTTGTTAGGGTTATGACTAGAGGTGGTACAATGACCTAGGAACCTTTGTACCTTGAGGGCCATCCTAAGAGAGTTGAGCAAGATTCTCAGAGAACTAATCCTGATGCACATTTTCCTTCTAATAAAAAATAAAAAGAAAGGTTATAGGACTTTGCATGCTTCTAGTGAACATGTTATAGTCACACCTGAGAATCCCAATGATATTTCTATTTCTGATGCTGAGACACAATCTGGTAATGAACATGAACCTAGTGATAATGTTAAGGATGATGTTCATGTTGATGCTCAACCTAGTAATGATAAGGATATGGAGATTGAACCTACTGTTGATCTTGATAACCCACAATCAAAGGATCAATGTTATGATAAGCGAGACTTTGTTGCTAGGAAACATGGTAAAGAAAGAGAACCATGGGTTCAGAAACCCATGCCCTTTCCTCCTAAACCATCCAAGAAAAAGGATGATGAGGATTTTGTGCGCTTTGCTGAAATGATTAGATCCATCTTTTTCCGTATGCGTTTAACGGATATGCTTAAAATGCCTCCTTATGCTAAGTATATGAAAGATATTGTTATAAATAAAAGAAAGATACCAGAGGCTGAAGTTTCCACCATGCTTTCTAATTACACTTTTAAGGGTGGAATACCTGTAGCAACCCAACCTCAAACGGTCAAGCCTCTGTGTATCAGTGCCATCCATGTCATGATCCATCTCGGAACACCAAATGGTCAACATGAGTCCCCGGTTATCGGCCTGGTGTTGAGAGTTCTGAGATAGATCCAAGTCCAGATGCTCAAATTGTCCGTAACTGGGGACACGACTAATCGATTAGGTTTTTAACCCTCTGCAGAGGTTTGTACACTTTACCCGAAAGATTCGATCCATCTTTTTACGTTCTCGCACTTCGATGTGTTTGAGAACAAGACGAATGAAACATGATCTTCCATAGAGTTCCCCTGTCCAATGTCTAGTGCTCATCCAATCTTACTGTAGTTCTGCATCTGCTAGGACCGTCCCAGCCAATGTCACAACTAAGGTCAACCAAGCTAGAGCCCATAATGACTTGCGGTTTCACAGGTAAGCTTCCAGGCATAAAGTATTCTTCTGTCTCTTTGAGTCTGGGTGAAGCTTTCCGCAAGATGTCATGGTGCTTCTCCATACATCTCGGGTCAACCACTGGTTGCTCGAGGGTGCCCATCTAAGCCATCCTTCACCCAGTAGTGTGTATTGAATTCTGGTCTCGAATCTTGAAATCCTGAGGTCCTGAAGATGCAGTCCATGTAGATACTATCATGAAGTTGTCTTCATTGACGTAGAGTCCTTCATTCTCACACCACTCCTGACCACTCATACCAACCCCGTCTACTATAGCCTTACATACTAAACAACGTCCCGGGCTTGGTAATAGGGACATGGATTCCTACCTCATGCATTCTACTCAACTACAAGATTCAATAACACTACTGGAGGATTATGAATGGTGATACTAAATGCAATAAAAACATAGGTATGAATAACATGACCAAAGTGAACTTGCCTAGTATTACTTGATAAAGATAATATCGCTCTCGGAAACATTGATAAACTATTTGTCACTTCGAGAAAATACATATAGTCCAACATTATATTCACATAAGCAACAATTCTAGCAATCAATTCTATCACTCAAAATAACAATCAAGACAACAAGAAACCCAATAATTAAAACTCAATCGCAAATCAAAGAAACTACAAAGAAAAACTACTAAGTAAAGTCTAAGACTTTACTACAAACAAATAATATAGTTTTGTCCTAAGTAAAAACCTAACAACAAAGGAAATATTAAACTAATAAATAAACAAAAAATAAAATAATAAATAACTAATTTTAATAGAAAGTATTTTTCCAAAAAATTTATTTGCAAATAGAAGAAAATAAGCTTTTATAAAACACTATTTGTGACTTATACTAGTTATTGCTACAAACTAAAGGAACAAAATATTTTTTTAACTAACCAATAAAAGTGGCTACTACTAACTAACGAAAACAGAGTAAAACTTGTCAGAAGTTGCAAAAGAAAATAGTTGGAAACAAATAAAACAAAGGAAATAAAGTTAAGACAGAAACAAAGTTAAAACAGGCCCTATTTAGCAAAACCCTAATTTAAATTAACATAAAAAAATACTCAACACAACTGGATAAACAAAGGTCTTACTGACCAGGAGCAAAAGGAATCAATCAAAAATATATAGTAGAACTCAAACTAGAGCCAAAATAGTCTCTAAAGCATATTTGAAATAATTCAAATTTAGTTTACTCAAATTTGAAAAATAAGTACGCAAATTGAAACTTCAAAAAAAATTGACACAGTGCAAAAAGAATCACTCAATTTGGATCTAAAACACAAAAGTTATAAGCAATCAAAAATCAGAACTATTCTGTTTTTAAAACAAAAACTAAAACAAAAACAAAAACGCTACAGATAGGCTATGGCCACGTGTCAGATTCTGATCTGATGTGGGTGCGCACTGCGGAAGCTAAATGGCGGACAACCGCTACTTAAGAAAATTGACATACGGTGCGGCGAAAAGAAAACCGTAGAGGCTGGTTCGATCTAAACCGTAGAATAAACCGTATTGAACCGATCTAATCAAAAAACAACTTACCTGTTCATCTGGATCTAATCTTGGGCATTAATAACAGATCGAACGGAGAAAGTTGCTTACAGCAGTAGTGGCGACTCCAGCGAGGACGTAGGCGGCGTGGCGGCTCGTACGTCGGTGGCTGAGGCGCTCCGGTCGTCAGCGGCGATGGTGGCGGGGTCAAGAGAACGCGGCACGTCAAGGGGACTCCAGTGGTGGTGTTGGTGGCGTTCGAGAGTGACAGAGAGGAGCGGGGCGATCTTGGTGGCAGCGGTGATGCTCGATGGTGAAGGGGCGATGATCCCGGCAGTCGCAGGCGGCGGTGGAGGTGTTCAGGCGATGCGGGGAAGCGAGGGGAGGTCGGGGGTGGTCTCGGGGAGGGGTGACGTGGTCGGGGTGGTGAGGTAGGGCAACAATGGTGCGGCGGCGGTGCTCGGCTCTGGTGAGCAATCGAAGAGGCGCCAGAGGTTCTTGGTGCGGGGAAAAGAGGGGAACGGGTCGAGGGGGAGAGATAGGGGGTCGACTTGGAGGAGGGGGTGAAGCGGGGAAGAGGATCCCGTGAGGATCGGGATTCCCACGGCGGCGGTGCTCCGCGTGGTTTGCGGGAGGAGGTAGAAGGCGGTGGGGCCTGGCGTCAGTGGGCAATGGGAGGGAGAAAGGGGATCGGGCGGCCAATCGGTTGGGGTTCGGGTGCGGGTGCGGTTGGGGCAAGTTGGCTCGGGTGAGCTGGCTGGCTGGGCTACGGCTGGCTGCTGGGCCGGCCAGCCTGGCACTTCGCTATTGTTTTTTTAACAGAAACAAAAACTAAACAAAATAAATAAAAACTTTATATATGCATATAATATATCATAATTTTCATAAAAAGATTTCCTACAATCTGAACTATTTCTCTGAGTCAACTAAAATCTAAAAAAATCAAATAAAACAAATAGTTCTACTGTTGCAATAAAACCCAATAAAAATCATTTTTCAAATACCAAAAGGCTTTCAGATTCATTTTCTCCTAATTTTCCATTGAAGGGAATCATATTACCCTTATTTCCATTTATTTCTTTTAGGAGAAAAATAATTTGAATACAATCCAAATAACTCCAAATTGAAAGTGGGTTTCAAAATACCTTCAAAGGGACTTTCAATTCGATCTTCTAAACTTTCAACTTGTATTTCATATAATTTGAAGAAGTCATTTTATCTTCTCTCATGAAAATCATCGAGTTGCATAAAGTTTTTGAATTTGAAATACTTTCAGATGGAATTCAAATCTTTTTCAAAACCCCTTTTCTTTTGAATAGGAAGAAGTCATGTCATCTTTACTCTAGGGTTTTGTGAGGAAATGAATTTGAATTCCTGAGGATCAAAATGCAAAGTGAAAGTTTGGGAAACTCATTTAATTCCCTTTCATTCAACTTTCGAAAAGGTTCAAATTTCACTCAATTTCACATAAGCAATCACACCAAAATCAAACAAACAATCGTAAATATTTATTTAATATAACATTCCAAAATTTAGAATTTTGGGATGTTACAAACCTACCACACTTAAAATGAATCTCGTCCTCCAGATTCGAAGAGGATAGCAAAAACGGTTAGGGTTTGGGGGTCTTCCAGCAATTCCATTGATCGGAATGGTCTACTGTGCTACCACACTTAAAAGCAGGGTTATGGTTCCGACGAAACTCATGTACTCCCTCCTTTGGGTCGACGGTGCCGGTCTCATCATATTCTCCGGCATAACTCTATCACTAGTGCTCTTCCGGTCAGGGCATGACCTTTTCTTCAAAAATCTTGAGTCATGTCGCCCGAAAAAAATCTTCCAATGCTCGATCTTCTTAGCTGACAGGTCTGTCGTCGATACTAAACAATTACCGAAAATCTCATGGGGGTCAACAATTTATGGTTGCTCCTGCAGGAAATTGGTCTGGGTAGAATCTTGCCATATAACCTACGACTGGCAACAGTTGCCTGTACAGGGGTACATCGTTCTACCATTCTATGGTTTGAACAAGGTTTGATATCTCCGTCCATCTTCGATGGGTAAGTCACTCAGATTTACCATTCCAAATAGCAAGAGCAAATGATATGAGTATGTCGATATGGTGATCAATCCATTCCGCAACCAAATCATTACCCTGTATAAGGTTTAGCGAATCTCGCAGTTCTAACACTCGGGCATTCTCACAAGCATTGCAGAATTTCTCTTGTCCTCGAACTGGGTTCGAGTAAATGCATGGGTTCCGCAAGCTGAACAAGACATCTATCATTTCTTCACCATTCTCGGGTTTGTGCGTAACCTCCTATGAAACGTCTGGTGACGGAATCATAGCTTCTTCCAAATTTCTTCTTTTAGGGAGTCCTTGATTCCTTATAAATTCCTGGGCCTATGGGTTATGGACCGACTTCAACACCTGTATAGCTTTAACTCATTATGGGAGTTACAATTGTTCCATATTCCAACATTACACCTACTATAACTCCATCAGTACTTCTTTGCTTCATACTCTTGAGGTAACCATCATATCAAGAGAAATTTCAAAGTTATTTCTTTTTCCCAAACTCCACTTTGTGGAATACATTTTCCTTTCCATTGGTCAAGTGTTCTCGCAGGGTACTACCACCCTTAAAATGCACAAATTCTTCCATGGACCATATTTCTCATATCCTCGAAAATGGTGAGAACCTTTGTTCATAGAGTAACAAGTCATAAAATTCAACGTATGAAATTAGGACACATTAACTTTATTGATTTCATGAGTTCTTTACAATCTCTGAGCACCCATTACGTAACTCCACTCATCAAACTCAAGAAAATAAAATTTATTTCTACTACTCTTATTATCCATATAAAAAGTACTCAGATCCAGCTTTCATCTGATCTAAACATTCCCTAGCAAAATGTCTTGCTTCCTTGGAGCGAAAACAAATGACTTCCGACATGTCTCAGGGCTTTTTTGTGATTATGTACGCTCCTTTGAATTTTAGCTTCTTTTTTGGACATTTATAAGTGTGGTGACTTAAATCCATGTACTTGTAACAAGTGATATTACTCAGGTCCTTCTCTGCAGAAGTTGGGTTATTCGGGGATGCCTTTGTTTTCTCTTCTTAGATTTCTTTGCAATGATCAGGGCTTCTATTTCCTGAGGGTCAAACTTCACTTCTACTGTCGGGAAATCTCCCAGATACTCTTCTCTTTCCTTTGTGCAATACTGTGAAAAATGTCCTTCTTCTCCACGTCAATAGCAGGCATGAGCGTAAAATCTGTTTAGGCCTTTTCCATCAGGGTCTTCAACGACTTCCTTCCTCACAGGTGCTTCTACACTTTCCCTGAGGGCTTCTTTCTGTTGCTTGGTAATTTCTTGTACCTTGGGGTAGAGGTGACAGTGAGCTAGGTACTGCGTAGTTCCTTCACATAGGAAACAAATAACTTGCCATGTCGGGCATACTTCGGCATGGCGAGTTTCCTCACAATGAGGGCGTCCATCCTTGTGTTCCTCCTTGGTGTGTCCTATTTCTCTTCAAATCTTGCAGGCACAAGGTTTCTTCTTCGGGTTATCACAATGCTTCCTGATGAGACGGGATCTCAACAAAGTCTTCTTGAATTCTTCCCAAGTTTTTGCTCCGTTGCATCCTTGTATGGCTTGATGCATTTTCCACGAGGTTGTAGCACTTCCTATAAATTACTGAAGAGCGTATTGAACATCATACTTCTTTGAAATCGAATTTTTCCCAAAGTGATCCTCCATGTTTTGAATCCATAGCTCCGCCTCTGGCTGAGTCCTCAATCCCGAGAATACAAGTCCATCTTCATTCATCATCTATTGGGTCCAAGGGTTTTGTGATGAGTTAAGAGAGATAGAGAGAGGAGCACACAATACAAACAAAAGTTTTGAAGAAATGGGTTTTATTTTGTGGCTGTCGGAAAAACATCAAACAAATGATAGCTCACAAATCATCGAACCTAAAGTAAGTATATAACATGGGTTTGGTCTTCTAAAGGTTAAATAATTCTTCAAATTCTTTAAGTTTCGGAGTCTTCAACTATTGTAGTTTCAACTCTTCTAAGGCATGGTGAAATCATGTTTACTCTGAAGAGGTCATCAGTTGTCCGATATCTTGTCCTTCTTGGAGCGGCTTCAGTTGATCCTCCGTGTGGTGATACGTCTCCAACATATCTATAATTTTTTATTGTTCCATGCTATTATATTACCCCTTTTGGATGTTTATGGGCTTTATTTTACACATTTATATCATTTTTGGGACTAACCTACTAACCGGAGGCCCAGCCCGTATTGCTGTTTTTTTGCCTATTTCAGTATTTCGAAGAAAAGGAATATCAAATGGAGTCCAAACGGAATTAAACCTTCGGGAGCATGATTTTTGGAACGAACGTGATCCAGAGGACTTGGAGTGCAAGTCAAGAAGCAGCCGAGGCCTACACGAGATAGGAGGGCACGCCACCCCTACAGGGCGCGCCCCCCTGTCTCGTGGGCCCCTCGGGCGGCCACCGACGTACTTCTTCCTCCTATATAAGCCTACGTACCCCGAAAGCATCCAGAGAGCCAACGAAACACAATTTCCACCACCGTAACCTTCTGTATCCGCGAGATCCAATCTTGGAGCCTTCACCAGCGCTCCGCCGGAGGGGGAATCGACCATGGAGGGCTTCTCATCAACACCATAGCCCCTCCGATGAGTTGTGAGTAGTTTACCACAGACCAACGGGTCCATAGTTATTAGCTAGATGGCTTCTTCTCTCTTTTTGGATCTCAATACAATGTTCTCCCCCTCTCTTGTGGAGATCTATTCGATGTAAACTCTTTCTTGCGGTGTGTTTGTCGAGATCTGATGAATTGTGGGTTTTATGATCAAGTTTATCTATGAATAATATTTGAATCTTCTCTGGATTCTTTGATGTATGATTGAGTTATCTTTGCAAGTCTCTTCGAATTATCAGTTTGGTTTGGCATACTAGATTGATCTTTCTTGCCATGGGATAAGTGCTTAGCTTTGGGTTCAATCTTGCGGTGTCCTTTCCCAGTGATAGCAGGGGCATCAAGGCACGTATTGTATTGTTGCCATCGAGGATAAAAATATGGGGTTTATATCATATTGCTTGAGTTTATCCCTCTACATCACGTCATCTTGCTTAAAGCGTTACTTTGTTCTTATGAACTTAATACTCTAGATGCAGGCAGGAGTCGGTCGATGTGTGGAGTAATAGTAGTAGATGCAGGCAGGAGTCGGTCTACTTGTCACGGACGTGATGCCTATATACATGATCATGCCTAGATAATCTCATAATTATTCTCTTTTCTATCAATTGCTCGACAGTAATTTGTTTTTGTTTTTTTTTTGACAGAAAGACTGTAAGGGAACCCCCTACAGTATAATTGGTGCAACAAACCCAAATTGTAAGTACCATGCCTTGAACCTGGGTGGGTGGGAAGGCATCAGCCCCTTCCCACCACTAGGTTATGCCTTAGTCTGCCGACAGTAATTTGTTCACCCAGCATAATACTTATGCTATCTTGAGAGAAGCCACTAGTGAAACCTATGGCCCCCGGGTCTATCTCTTATCATATTTGCTTCCAATCTACTTTTATTTGCATCTTTACTTTTTGCATCTATATTATAAAATACCAAAAATATATTTGTCTTATCATACTATCTTTATTAGATCTCACTTTCGCAAGTGGCCGTGAAGGGATTGACAACCCCTTTATTGCGTTGGTTGCGAGTTCTTTGTTTGTTTGTGTAGGTGTGTGGGACTTTTGAGGAGCCTCCTACTGGATTGATACCTTGGTTCTCAAAAGCTGAGGGAAATACTTACGATACTATTGCTGCATCACCCTTTCCTCTTCAAGGAAAACCAATGGAAGCTCAAGACGTAGCAAGAAGGATTTCTGGCCCCGTTACCGGGGAGGTCTTCGCTCAAGTCAAGACATACCAAGTACCCATCACAAACTCATCTCCCTCGCATTTACATTATTTGCCATTTGCCTCTCGTTTTCCTCTCTTCCACTTCAGCCTTGCCGTTTTATTCGCCCTCTCTTTCCCAATCTTCTCCTCCCTTTTTCGCTTGCCTTTTTCTGTTTTCCCGTGTGCTAGTTCATTTACCTTGTCGTCATGGCTAGTCCTCCTATCCTTATTATTACTCCCAAACATGAAATTTTCAATTTTAAGCAAAGGGAGGGAGAAAATTTAAAAGATGCTTGGCATAGAATTTGCAATGCCCAATATAAATCTACTAGGAAGCTTTCTACTTCCGTTCTTCTCCGCAATTTTTATGTAGGCATCACTCCTTGGAATAGATGTGTTCTTGATATTGTTGCCGGAGGCGATTTCATGAGTAGCCATATGTTTGATGCTTATAATGCTATGTTAGATTTGTTTGGCCCACCACCAATTTTGGTCAATGGAACTGTTTTAACTTTAGAACACGTTATGCAATGGCTTGGGATTATTGAAAATTAAATTGCCACTTTTGAGTTGATTGAAAATTTGGATAAAAAGATTCATAATCACATTACCCAATATGGATCTAGGGTTGGAGTTACTTTGAAAAATCTTAAAGAAAAAGAACCTTTAGTCAATGAAAAAAGAGATCTAGACTCTGCTAGAATCGGTAAACTTGAGGTATCATTACAAACTTAGGTTCCGTGTTTTCCTCCATGAAAAACACTCCGAAACCCCTTACTAAAACTGCCAAGTTTATTTATGTTCCTAAAAATAAGGGTGAATCTTCTAGTAAGGGAGACGCGGATCTCAAATCCATAAGTGTTCGTCCCAATTGTCTCTCTATCGTTAAGGAACCTTTTGCTACCAATGAATTTCTTGCATTTTTGCCTAAAGGTTTAGCCATTGCTAAAAAGGGAGAAACCCCTAGAGATCACAAGTGCTCTATTGATGAATTTAGTCCCAAAGATGGCACTCGTTAGATCTATCTTCGCTTTTATGCCTAGCTAGGGGCGTTAAACAATAGCGCTAGTTGGGAGGCAACCCAATTTTCTTTGTGTTTTTGCTTTTGTTCCTGTTTAGTAATAAATCTTGCATCTACCTTCTGTTTAGATGTGTTTTTTATCTTTTAATTAGTGTTTGTGCCAAGTAGAACCTATAGGATAACCTATGATGATAGTTGATTTGATTCTGCTGAAAAACATAAACTTTGCGCGCACGAATTTAGTTTTTTTAAATCACCGAAACGTGATTTTGCGTTGATTATTTTTGATGCTGATCAATAGACAAATTGTCCAGGACTTCCTATTTTTGTAGGATTGTTAGAGTTCCAGAAGTTTGCGTTAGTTACAGATTTCTACAGACTGTTCTCTTTTTGACAGATTCTATTTTTCGTGTGTTGTTTGCTTATTTTGATGCATCTATGGCTAGTAAAATAGTTTATAAACCATAGATAAGTTGGAATACAATAGATTTAACACCAAAATAAATAAATAATGAGTTCATTACAGTACCTTATGTGGTGGTTTTGTTTTCTTTCACTAACGGAGCTTATAAGATTTCCTGTTGAGTTTTGTGTTGTGAAGTTTTCAAGTTTTGGGTAAAGCGTTTATGGACTATGGAATAATGAGTGGCAAGAGCCTAAGCTTGGGGATGCCCAAGGCACCCCATGATATTCAAGGATAGACAAAAGCCTAAGCTTGGGGATGCCCCGGGAAGGCATCCCCTCTTTCGTCTTCGTTCATTGGTAACTTTACTTGGAGCTATATTTTTATTTGCCACATGATATGTGTTTTGCTTGGAGCGTCGTGTATTATATTAGTATTTGCTTTTTAGTTTACCACAATCATCCTTGCTGTATACACCTTTTGGGAGAATCCTACTTGATTAGAATTTGCTAGAATACTCTATGTGCTTCACTTATATCTTTTGAGCTTGATAGTTTTTGCTCTAGTGCTTCACTTATATCTTCTAGAGCACGGCAGTGGCTTATTTTTATAGAAATTGCTAGTCTGTTACGCTTCACTTATATTATTTTGAGAGTCTTTTAGAACAGCATGGTATTTTGCTATGGTTATAAAATTGGTCCTAGAATGGTAGGCACCCAAGTTGTGTATAATAAAAACTATCATAGGAAGTGAATTGGATGCTATCATCAATTTGATACTTGATAATTGTTTTGAGATATGGAGGTAGTGATATTAAAGTCATGCTAGTTGGGTGATTATCAATTTAGAGAATGCTTGTGTTGAAGTTAGCAAGTCCCGTAGCATGCACGTATGGTTAAAGTTGTGTAACAAATTTGAAAGATGAAGTGTATCTGGCTTGTGCATCCTTATGAGTGGTGGTCGGGGATGAGCGATGGTCTTTTCCTACCAATCTATCCCCCTAGGAGCATGCGCCTAGTGCTTGATTTTTGATGACTTCTAAATTTTTGCAATAAGTATATGAGTTCATTTGACTAATGTTGAGTCCATGGATTATACGCACTTTTACCTCTCCACCATTGCTAGCCTCTTCGGTACCGTGCATTGCCCTTTCTCACCTTGAGGGTTGGTGCAAACTTCGCCGGTGCATCCAAACCCCGTGATATGATACGCTCTATCACACATAAACCTCCTTATATCTTCCTCAAAACAGCCACCATACCTACCTATTATGGCATTTCCATAGCCATTCTGATATATATTGCCATGCAACTTTCCACCGTTTCGTTTATCATCATCATGACATACTTTACTTTTGTCATATTGCCATTGCATGATAATGAGCCACCATGCATTATTTTTCATACATGTCACTCTTGATTCATTGCACCATCCCGGTACACCGCCGGAGGGATTCATATAGAGTCATATCTTGTTCTAGTTTCGAGTTGTAATTCATATGTTGTAATCAATGAAAGTGTGATGATCATCATTATTAGAGCATTGCCCAAAGAAAAAAAAGGCCCAAAAGAAAAAAAAAAGATAAGAAAAGAAAAAAGAAAAAAGAAAAAAGAAAAAAGGGCAATGTTACTATCTCTTTTTCCACACTTGTGCTTCAAAGTAGCACCTTGTTCTTCATGTAGTGAGTATCATATATTGTGCTTCAAAGTAGCACCATGTTTTCATATAGTGAGTCTCATAAGTTGTCTTTTTCATACTAGTGAGAATTTTTCATTATAGAACTTGGCTTGTATATTCCTATGATGGGCTTCCTCAAATGCCCTAGGTCTTCGTGAGCAAGCAAGTTGGATGCACACCCACTAGTTTTCTTTTGTTGAGCATTCATTTATAGCTCTAGTGCATCCGTTGCATGGCAATCCCTACTCCTCATGTTGATATCAATTGATGGGCATCTCCATAGCCCGTTGATTATACTCGTCAATGTGAGACTTTCTCCCTTTTTGTCTTCTCCACACAATCCCCATCATCATATTCTATTCCACCCATAGTGCTATATCCATGGCTCACGCTCATGTATTGCGTGAAGATTGAAAAAGTTTGAGATTATTTAAGTATGAAACAATTGCTTGGATTATCATCGGGGGTATAGAAGTTGGGAGCATCTTTGTGTGACAAAAATGAAGCATAGCCTAACTATATGATTTTGTAGGGATGAACTTTCTTTTGCCATGTTATTTTGAGAAGACATGATTACTTTGATTAGTATGCTTGAAGTGTTACTATTTATTTTATCAATATGAACTTTTATTTTGAATCATTTGGATCTGAACATTCATGCCACAATAAAGAAAATTACATTGAGAATTATGCTAGGTAGCATTCCACATCAAAAATTCTCTTTTTATCATTTACCTACTCGAGGACGAGCAGGAATTAAGCTTGGGGAGCTCGATACGTCTCCAACGTATCTATAATTTTTTATTGTTCCATGCTATTATATTACCCCTTTTGGATGTTTATGGGCTTTATTTTACACATTTATATCATTTTTGGGACTAACCTACTAACCGGAGGCCCAGCCCGTATTGATATTTTGAAGAAAAGGAATATCAAACGGAGTCCGAACGGAATGAAACCTTCGGAAGCGTGATTTTTGGAACCAACATGATCCAGAGGACTTGGAGTGCAAGTCAAGAAGCAGTCGAGGCCTGCACGAGATAGAAGGGCGCCCCCCGCCCTACAGGGCATGCCCCCCTGTCTCGTGGGCCCCTCGGGCGGCCACCGACGTACTTCTTCCTCCTATATAAGCCTACGTACCCCGAAAACATCCAGGGAGCTAACGAAACACAATTTCCACCACCGTAACCTTCTGTATCCGCGAGATCCCATCTTGGAGCCTTCGCCAGCGCTCCGCCGGAGGGGGAATCGACCATGGAGGGCTTCTACATCAACACCATAGCCCCTCCGATGAGTTGTGAGTAGTTTATCACAGACCTACGGGTCCATAGTTATTAGCTAGATGGCTTCTTCTCTCTTTTTGGATCTCAATACAATGTTCTCCCCCTCTCTTGTGGAGATCTATTCGATGTAAACTCTTTTTGCGGTGTGTTTGTCGAGATCCGATGAATTGTGGGTTTATGATCAAGTTTATCTATGAATAATATTTGAATCTTCTCTGAATTCTTTTATGTATGATTGAGTTATCTTTGCAAGTCTCTTCGAATTATCAGTTTGGTTTGGCCTACTAGATTGATCTTTCTTGCCATGGGAGAAGTGCTTAGCTTTGGGTTCAATCTTGCGGTGTCCTTTCCCAGTGACAGTAGGGGCAGCAAGGCACATATTGTATTGTTGCCATCGAGGATAAAAAGATGGGGTTATATCATATTGCTTGAGTTTATCCCTCTAAATCATGTCATCTTGCTTAAAGCGTTACTCTGTTCTTATGAACTTAATACTCTAGATGCAGGCAGGAGTCGGTCGATGTGTGGAGTAATAGTAGTAGATGCAGGCAGGAGTCGGTCTACTTGTCACAGACGTGATGCCTATATACATGATCATGCCTAGATAATCTCATATGTATTCGCTTCTCTATCAATTGCTTGACAGTAATTTGTTCACCCACCGTAATACTTATGCTATCTTGAGAGAAGCCACTAGTGAAAAGTATGGCCCCCGGGTCTATCTCTTATCATATTTGCTTCCAATCTACTTTTATTTGCATATCTACTTTTTGCATCTATATTATAAAATACCAAAAATATATTTATCTTATCATACTATCTTTATTAGATCTCACTTCCGCAAGTGGCCGTGAAGGGATTGACAACCCCTTTATTACGTTGGTTGCGAGTTCTTTGTTTGTTTGTGTAGGTGCGTGGGACTTTTGAGGAGCCTCCTACTGGATTGATACCTTGGTTCTCAAAAATTGAGGGAAATTCTTACGCTACTATTGCTGCATCACCCTTTCCTCTTCAAGGAAAACCAACGCAAGCTCAAGACGTAGCATGTGGTCAAAAGGGGGCAGGGGTATATTCTAACTATTTGAGCTAAGAATATTTGATAAAATCAAAAAAGATGAGAAGTAAAGAATGTTTTTGAGAATAAAGTTTTAGAGATTCCCTGTCCTAAAGGCTTTCCAATTTCTAGGGTCACATCCTACAGTCAACATGTGCTCTGATACCATGTCTGTAGTGACCCAACATCAAACGGTCAAGGCTCTACGTATCCATGCCATCCCTGGATTAGTATGCTGGCACACACAGTACATCAATGTATATATAAAAGTGCATCACATGTATAAATAACATAAAACCGATATATACCTCATAAGTCTCAGCAGAAATAGTCAATCGGTTGTGGAGTCCCATCAACATGATCGGCAGGTTGAGTGTAGACCGTAACCCAACAACGAAACTCACTCATCGTAGAAAAATAATCCTGCAACATGATACGTCGCAGCCGTGTAGGTTAGTACATTGAATGTACCGACAAGATCACTATAAGAAAAACAGATGATAAAACTATACTATATGCAATATGGCTTTGTGGCTCTATGTCTGAGTCTTGTTTGCGTAAAAGCTGCATTTATTTTCCCTACCTTAAAGGAATAACATGAGTCTATACTATGGAGTTTTCTATCATGACATGGTTCCGCCAACCGATGTCTCATAGCCCAAATGATCATAAGTTGCCCACAATTATGTTATTGGTCTAGTGTTGAGAGTTCCGAGATAGATCCAAGTCCAGAGGCTCAAATTGTCCGTAATAGGGGACACGGCTAATCGATTAGGTTTTTAACCCTCTGCAGAGGTTTGTACACTTTACCTGCAAGATTCGATCCATCTTTTTATGTTCTCGCACTTCAGGGTTTTTGAGAACAAGACGAGCAAAACATGGTCTTCCGTAAAGTTCCCCTAACCACTGTCCGGTGCTCTTCCAATCCTATCGTAGTTCTGCATCTGCTAGCAGCGTCCCAACCAGAGTCACAACTAAGGTCAACCAAGCCAGAGCCCATTGTCGGTGTCAAAACCGGCGGATCTCGGGTAGGGGGTCCCGAACTGTGCGTCTAAAGTCGATGGTAACAGGAGGCGGGGGACACGATGTTTACCCAGGTTCGGGCCCTCTCTATGGAGGTAATACCCTACTTCCTGGTTGATTGATCTTGATGAATACGAGTATTACAAGAGTTGATATACCACGAGATCGTTATGGCTAAAACCCTAGAAGTCTAGCCTGTATGATTATCATTGCCTCTACGGACTAAACCCTCTTGTTTATATAGACACAGGAGGGGACTAGGGTTGTACAAAGTCAGTTACAGAGAAAGGAATCTTCATACCCGAATGCCAAGCTTGCCTTCCACGCCAAGGAGAGTCCCATCCAGACACGGGAGAGAGTCTTCTGTCTTGTATCTTCATAGCCCAACAGGCCGGCCCATGTTACATAGTCCGGCCTGTCACACCCAATATGCGATACTGTCCTAAAGAGACTCGAAGGTCCCACCAAGGATAGAATCGCATATTAATACGCTTTTGCAAGGTGGATATCATTACATCAAAATTACATAATAGATGGGGATACATACAAGAGATATACAATGCCACACGAATACAACATCATCATACACAAGAACATCATCCGACTACGGATGAAACACAAACAGAAACTCAAACGACATCCACTCTGCTAGCCCAGGCTGCCGACCTGGAACCTATCCCCTGATCAAAGAAGAAGCAGAAGAAGAACTCCAAAACAAGCAACATCGCTCTCGCGTCATGATCATCGCAGAACCTATACCTGCAACTATTGTTGTAGTAATCTGTGAGCCACGAGGACTCAGCAATCCCATTACCATGGGTATCGAGACTAGCAAAGCTTAATGGGAAAGGAAGGGGTAAAGTGGTGAGGTTGCAGCAGCGACTAAGCATGATATGGTGGCTAACATACGCAAATAAGAGCGAGAAGAGAAGCAAACGGAACGGCCGTGAAGCTAGCAATGATCAAGAAGTGATCCTGAAACTACTTACGTCAAACATAACCCAAAACTGTGTTCACTTCCCGGACTCCCTCGAAAAGAGACCATCACGACTACACACACGGTTGGTGCGTTTTAATTTAAGTCAAGTGTCAAGTTATCTACAACCGGACATTAACAAATTCCCATCTGCCACATAACTGCGGGCACGGCTCTCGAAAGTTTATAACCTGCAGGTCAACGAAGGATATTCCTTCTCCCAGGAAAACCCGATCAGCCTCGGAATCCTGATTTACAAGACATTTCGACAATGGTAAAACAAGACCAACAAAGCCGCCCGATGTGCCGACAATCCCGATAGGAGCTGCACACACCTCGTTCTCAGGGCAACACCGGATGAGCAATCCGTACAACTAAAAACAGACCTCAAGTTTCCCCGAGGGGGCGCTGCAAAGGGCTCTAGTTCGGGCCAGCACTTAGAGAAGCACTGGCCGGGGGGGGCTAAAATAAAGATGAGCCTTGGGTTGGCCGACCCAAGGGAAAGGTAATAGGTGGTGGTGAGGCAAATGGTAAAACCAGGTTGGGCCTTGCTGGAGGAGTTTTATTCAAAGCAAACTGTCAAGGGGGTCCCATAAATCACCCAACCGCGTAAGGAACACAAAATCAAGGAACATAACAATGGTATGATGGAAACTAGGGCGGCAAGAGTGGAACAAAACACCAGGCATAAGGCCGAGCCTTTCACCCTTTACCAAGTATATAGATGCATTAATTAGATAAGAGATATTGTGATATCCCAACATAATCCTGTCTACCATGGAGCAATCTTCAACTTCACCTGCAACTAACAATGTCATAAGAGGGGCTGAGCAAAAAGTGGTAACATAGCCAAACAATGGTTTGCTAGGAAGGGTGAAAAAGGTTAGAGGCTGACATGGCAAATTGGGAGGCTTGAAGAACAAATGATAGGTAGCGCAGCATAGCGATACAACGAAGCAACTAGCATAGTAATGATAGTAGTGAGATCCAGGGTGGCGGTCATCTTGCCTGAAATCCCGCTAGGAAGAAGAACGAGTCCATGAAGAAGACGAACGAATGAAGCCGAACCAAGCGTAGACGAACGAATCCTCACGATCGCAACAAAACAGGAACTAACAAGAAGGAGCACAGCCGGAAAGAAGCAAACAACAAGGTAAACACACAACACATAGACATGACATGATGCTCAACCAACCATGATGCATGACAGCTACTCATGGCAAGATATGATGCATACAAGAACAACACAGCAAAGCAAGGTTAAATGAGGCCGGAAACAACAAATAACAATTCCGGTAAGTCCTCATATGCAAATTTAGAAATTGGTCCAGAACTGAATAAACCTTATGTTCAAGTTGTTAAACAGCAAGTTAAGACGCTCCAAGATGATCTACACGAGATTCTAGTCAAGTTACATATAAAGTTCATTTAATTCGGAGCTACGGCCTAGAAGATATGAGCAAAACAAGTCAAACATGGCATTGATGCAGAATACATTCAAACATCAAGCAAACATCTCAAAACAAGGATACAACATGATAAGATGAAACTACACACAATTCTAAGCAAGTTTCATATAGAGCACACTCAAAACGGAGCACCGGTGCAACACATACACTCCAAACAAGATATAACAACAATCTGCCCAAAACAGCAACTAGGCATCTTGCAAGCATCAGAACAATATGCCACAACACCTCAACATGAAAACAAAATACATGGACATGATTTATAGGTAAATCATGACAAAGCATGAACACTGAGCTATCTCCAGAAATCACTAGAACATGCTCAAAAGGACATGGCAAGATTGCAAATAATAATAGTTCACAGACTTAGCAGAAATAACATCAGATTGCATGGTTTAGAGCTATCAAAACACAAGCTACAAGAACTTATCATGGCAAACAAAGGCATGGAATGCTAATACTAAAGACAAAGAACAAAACTCCCTTACTGAACTTATTCCAAAGATCAACAAAATAGATGGCAACATCCATGCAAACATGGCAAGTGATATGACAGATTCAGACATGGCAGGAACAACGATAGGTAGGCATATTGGTGAGCTTGTACCTCTCAACACAGAGCAACACATAGCATGACAAGGAGACCAACATTAATATGACATATTTATTAAGCTAAGCATGGCAAGAGCAAGTTCATAGGGTGCATGGATCACTAGCAAAGCTCATGGCAAAACTGAACTAAATGTTAACAGCCTTACAGCAACATTATTTAGCAAATTTGGAACATGATATGGACAATCTACAGAAAGCTATAAATGCAACCAGGGGCATGGATGGATAGAGCATGACATTTATAACAAAACATCCTTAGTGAACATCTCCAGATTATGCATAAAATGATTTGTAGTAGCAGGTTTACATAGCTTCATGATATAGCAGATTCAGCCTAGCAAAACAGAAACAACAAGTACCCTACTTCACGAGCTCGATGCACTCACTACAAGACTCACAAAAATACATGGATTGCACCACTGTAAAGATGGCATGATGTATCTCAAAACTCATGTAGACATCAATCTCAAAGGATGCACACAAAAAATGCAATGAAAAAGACAAATCACCAAGTTCTGTTAACAGACAGCAGTTAACATCATATAACACTCTTGCAACGATAATTAGGGCATCAGGATCGACTCAAACAAGCATGGCACAATGGAACAAAATGAAGATCATCTTACAGCCAACATTTTGATATATTACACGCACAAAACGAAGCAACACACAAGAAGTTCTAACATGATGAACAAGTGCACAAAAATGTAGCAGATCTGGGGACTTGTCATTTCGAGAGAAAAACAGGATGAGCGTAATATACTAAAAGACACATGGGGAGGGATTTAGCGTACTGCTCACCATGGGCCTGGCCCAGTTGACGGGGGAGGACGAGGCGGGCCGGCGTACTGGGTCAGGGCCCACGTGGCCCAGGTGGGCGAGCGCGAGCGGGACGAGCGACTCCTCTTCTCTTCCCCACGCAGGGTCATGGCCGGCGGCGCCGCCGGTTGTGGCCGGTACTCCGGCGAGGCGCGAGTGCAGTGGGGAGGCTAGGAACGGGTGGTGGAGGCCGGGGCCCTTCGGATCCGGGCGACGGCAGGGTTTGGCAGCACGGGGAAGGCTGGCGGCGAGGAGCTCTGAGCTCGGTGGCGGGGGAGACGAAAACCGGGCCGCGGATCCGGTGGCGCCGTCCGGATCTGGCCACGGTTCGGCGGGACGTGGCTGCAGGCGGGGCATGGAGGCACTCTGGAGCGAGGGGGCGCCTGGAGAGGGTTCGCCGGCGGCGGGATTGAGGAGTTCGGGAGGAAGGCGGCGCTCGGGCGCGGCTGGGAGGCGTGCGGGTTGACCCGGGCCCAGATGGGCTCGGGCGGGCTGACCGCGGGCTCATGCGGGCCGTGGTGGGAGGAGGTGGCTGGGAGGGGCGCTGGGAACGCGTGGCGCTCCAGGAGAGGTGGAACGCGGTGGCTGGCGGCGGCGTGGCCATTGGGGGGCGACAAGTGGCGGCGGGGGGAACTGCCGGCGCTGAAAACGAGGAGGAGGCGGCGGCTGTGAGGAGGGGGAAGGGTAGGGGCTAGGTTAGGGTAGGTTTAGGCCATTTTCTGGGAGGGTGAGGGGTCTATGTATAGTAAGGGGGCTAGGGTTAGGCGTTTCGGAGCGTTTGGGAGCCTTCGATCGCCATCGAACGGCTCCGGATCGGAGGGGGTTGGTAGGTGGGTAGATGGGCTGTGTAGAAGGCCTCGAGCTGAGAAGAGAGGGTGAGAAGTGTGACCCAGCACGGTTTCGGAGACCGAAACGTCTAACGAATAAACCGGCAGCGATGCCGCTATATGTTTAACGGTTGGGCTATCAAACAGACTCTTGACAGGCGGCCTACCTACACTGTAATAAGACCGCACGCCAACTTTCATCCCATTCCGAGAATGTTTTTATGCCACTTATAAAATAATATTTCAGAGGTGCCACGGGCGTGTGCGAGTGTGTCTGGACTCCGAACGGACAACGGAGAGAACCGGCGGAACCCGAACGGATGCAAGTTTTGAAAAAAACATGCAGATGAAATGCAGATGATGACATGGAAAGATGCAACACGCAAGGAAATGACATGGCAACGACGGCGAATAACTGGAAGACACCTGGCGCATCGGATCCGGGGTGTTACACGACCGTCCTAGGACCCCCTAATCCAGGACTCCCTCAGTAGCCCCTGAACCAGGCTTCAATGACGAGGTGTCCGGCATGTGAACTGTCTTCGGCATTGCAAGGCGGGTTCCTTCTCCGGGTACTCCAAAATAGTCTTTGAACACAAGAATCGTGTCCGGATCTGCAAAACAAATTCCACACACAATCGCAGAGAGTATAATATCTCACGAGTCCAATCTGCTGACAATTTTTGTAGCGGGACATCACGTCAACGCCCGGCCATTATTTCGAACTGTTTTTTAGCCTGCTGCTCCATATTTCGAGATGCAGTTTCATTGGCACATCTTGTCAAAGCAGAGACCGTGTCCCCTTATTGCGGGATTCTCATCAATACGGGCGTGGGTAACCCAACCGTTCTGTTGGCAAGATTCCTTGGGAATAGGCAGGTCTTAAGGCCTAGGAGGGGGCGTTTGATATTCATCGCCTTTATAAATGGGCTAAGACTCGTCTCTTCTTTTTCATGCCAACTCCTTCCTCAACCTCTCACACCTTGAGTTCTAGCACCCTAGGTTCAAGTTAATCGCTTTGCGCTTCGTAGTCATGTCCGGACCCAGCCCTCAAGGAAGATGGGTGGCTTCCTCTATCACAGAGGAGGATATCGCGAAGCTTCGGGAGGCAAGATACCTGACCACGGAAATCCCCCATAGGCTTCCTGCTCAAGGGCAGGTTATTCCTTCTCCCAGATCCAACGAGAGGGTCCTATTAATCTCCCACTTCCTCCGAGGGCTAGGATTTGCTCTTCATCCCTTCGTTCGAGGGCTCATGTTCTATTACGGGCTAGATTTTCACGATCTAGCTCCAGACTCCTTTCTTCACGTCTCGGCGTTTATTATCATGTGCAAGGCCTTCCTCCGTATTCCCCCACACTTTGGCTTGTGGCTCAAGACCTTTAATGTGAAGCCGAAGGTACTCAACGGGAAATAGGCGGAGTGTGGTGGTGCTACAGTGAGAAAACTCACCAAGACTCCTTGGCCAAAGGGCTCCTTCACAGAAACTTCCGACCTATGGCAGCGGGAGTGGTTTTACATCACTGAACCCCGTTGTACCAAGTGGGCAGGTATACCCGCGTTCTGATCTGGCCCTCCGCCACAACTTGCATCATGGATTAACAAGGGGCTGGACTGGGGATCCATCGATGAAGTGCGGATGCTGCAAAGCCGCATCCGGAGCCTTATTGAAAAGGACATCGGTCTTATCAACATAATCCAAGTAATGCTAATTCATCGGGTCCTACCGTGTCAGCGACGGCCTCTCCGCATGTGGGAGTTCAATCCGGAAGGACCATGAACCCTTCAGCACTTCTCCGGCATGACGCTCAGAGGAATGTGGAAATTATTCTTCGAGACACGAAAACAGTGGCCGGATACTACAGAGGACATCGACCTTGACTGCAACCATCCGGATACCTCGGTAAGCACTCGACTCCCAAACACAGCTTAGTTAAATTTCTCATAACAATATACTAAGAAAACCATACTCGGCTAGGGATGGATGAAGAAGCCAGAGAGAATTAGGTGTTCGGCCCCTCTTCCCGAAGACTCAGCTGATCCGGTGTTAACAAGGATGCTGGCTCTGGCACCATATCAAGTGCCGACGGAGGAAGGAAAGGAGGAGAGCAAGAAGGCCCAAAGTGGCCCCCATTCTAGAGGTACACCAGACACCTCGTCCGTGGAGATTGGAACTCCCTCTTCCGAAGATGAAAGGGAAGGAAAAACTGATATCCCTTCTCCCCATGGGAAGAAGAGGACCGCCTCCGAAGACCTGAAGATAAAGGCTTCTAAGCGAGGGAAGATATCCCTGTCAGGGGGTTCTGGTTCGAGAGGCGACGTTGACACGCAGTTCCTTCGCAATGATAGGCCTTTAGTTGAATCGTAAGTGAACAAGGGTGTTTTAAACATATCATGTCCTTTCCTGGTTGCAAGGGTAATATTTAAAATTTATGTTTGTAGTCCGACACGCAGCCTTCCTCAAGAGTCCTCCTCCTCGGGGGATCTTCTTCTGGAGATGATGGAGAGCGAGACGCCTCCACCGATCTCTCCGTCCAATAGGGCAGACGACCCCGAGGTGTCATCCCGGAGGATCTCTCCCGATCAAAAGCGGTGCGAGAGATAATGAAGACTGGGCCCGAAGGTGACACTTCGGTCGTCCAGGGTCTGGGGTGTGCGGCCCCTACGTGGACCAACAATAAAGGCCCCGGACTATTCGATTTATAGCCAGAGATGACTATAAGGTCGAGTAAACATATTCCTTTGAAGGGAGTCCGTACCCCTTTAGCTGCTTCCAGGGATCCGGAGGTGCCTTATACATTGACGGACACATTGCGACATGCGCCCATCTCAGAGGAACATCGTACCTTGATGGGTACGGTAGTTGAGAGGATTCTGTCCGCAAAAAGTGGATTGAATGAAACCTTTACGGGCCTGCTAAGAGGCTTCGAGGTACATAATGTAATATTTTTAATTGTGCTATAAATGCAAAATGCACTTGTGTATAGATAGTATCCCCTGAGACTTTGGTTGGCGTCCAAAGGGAGGCGATCAGAGGATCAAGAAAGATATGCCCAGGAAATAGTATGACTAATTGGAACACAGGCTGTTACATCCCTGGCGACTGCCCAAGCTACAGAGGTTGCAGATCTGAAGCAGAAACTTGACGTGGCGGATGATGACATCATGCTTATTAACAGGCGGCTCGGCGAGGCACAAGGTTTGTTTTTGGGGCAGTTAGTACATGCACGTACTATAATATGAGCATGACGATGAGAGTTGTATGCTGAGATATACATAACTGCAGATAGTGCTGCCGCAGTTGAGGCCCTTCGGGCTGAGCTTGCCTAGGCCAAGGAGCAAGCCAGGATGAATAATGCGGTTGCCGAAAAGGCAGCTGCTGAATTAAATGCCGAACAAGCTGCTCGACGCCAGTCCGAGGAGAGAATATCTACTATGGCGCTTGATCTAAAGGATGCCAATAGCCGATGCAAATTTCTCGAGAAAGAGAACAAAACCGGAGCAGCCAATCTTGACAAGGCCTTACAAGAGGCGAGGGAAGCACGGTCAGAGTCTAGAGCGGCTCGGGAGGAGATCCGACAAGCTAGGGAGATCGCGGCTGGTAAGCCCTTCTTATTACAAACTAAATTCGGCGATCCGAAGTATGCCCCGCTTACTCAAATGTTGAGTTCTCCAGACGCATTTTTGGACTTGCTGAAGAATGTCTCCGATGCGACACAGTTTTTCCAAGTGCAAGAAGGACATGCGACGGAAAGGCTTTTCTGGTCGCAATTCAGCATGCCAAAGCGTTCGCTGTTGCAGACTGAACAGATGGCCCAGTGGGCCGAGCTCCACAAAATATCCGAATCTACCATGAAGGACGTCGTGGTCCGGCTGTGGCCGACTGAGCCAATTCCGAATAGTTATTTTGGTTTGGTGCAGCGACTTGTTGATGCAGTGCCGCATATCGACGTTGTAAAGCAGTCAACATGCATAGAAGGTGCACGGATGGCTTTTTCCCACGTCAAGACGTACTGGGTGAATATGACGGCCACCGATACTGCAGCGAAAAGTCCACCCAAGGGCAAGGACCATCACATGCCGAAGCATTATTTTGAGAATGTCCTAGAGGGTGCCAGCTTGGTAGAGGGTCAGTGCTCGAAAGATATTTTGTTCGAGTGAAATGTACCGCAATTGTAAAAACAATATTACGATATATTAGGGCTATGTTTTATACTTTTGTCTAAAAAGTTTATGGTGCCTCCCGTGATACATCTCCAACGTATCTATAATTTATGAAGTATTCATGCTATAATATTATCTGTTTTGGATGTTTATGGGCTTTACTAAGCACTTTTATATTATTTTTGGGACTAACCTATTAACCGGAGGCCCAGCCCATATTGCTATTTTCTTACCTATTTCAGTGTTTCGAAGAAACGGAATATCAAACAGAGTCCAAACGGAATGAAACCTTCGGGAAAGTTATTTTTGGAACGGAAGCAATCCAGGGGACTTGGAGTGCACGTAAGGGAAGGTTCGAGGTGGCCATGAGGCAGGGAGGCATGCCCACCTCCCCTGGGTGCGCCCCCACCCTTGTGGCTCCCCTGACCGACTTCTTTTGCCTATATATCTCCATATACCCTAAAAACATTGGGGAGCAGAATAGATCAGGAGTTCCGCCGCCGCAAGCCTCTATAGCCACCAAAAACCTCTCGGGAGCCCGATCCGGCACCCTGCCGGAGGGGGAATCCCTCACCAGTGGCCATCTTCATCATCCCGGCGCTCTTCATGACGAGGAGGGAGTAGTTCACCCTCGGGGCTGAGGGTATTTACAAGTAGCTATGTGTTTGATCTCTCTCTCTTGTGTTCTTGAGGTGGTACGATCTTGATGTACCGCGAGCTTTGCTATTATAGTTGGATCTTATGATGTTTCTCGCCCTCTACTCTCTTGTAATGGATTGAGTTTTCCCTTGGAAGTTATCTTATCTGATCGAGTCTTTAAGGATTTGAGAAGACTTGATGTATGTCTTGCCGTGCTTATTTGTGGTGACAATGGGATATTCACGTGATCTACTTGATGTATGTTTTGGTGATCAACTTGCAGGTTTAATGAACTTATGCATAGGGGTTGGCACACGTTTTCGTCTTGACTCTCCGGTAGAAACTTTGGGGCACTCTTTGAAGTACTTTGTGTTGGTTGAATAGATGAATCTGAGATTGTGTGATGCATATCGAATAATCATGCCCACGGATACTTGAGGTGACAATGGAGTATCTAGGTGACATTAGGGTTTTGGTTGATTTGTGTCTTAAGGTGTTATTCTAGTACGAACTCTATGATAGATTGAATGGAAAGAATAGCTTTGTGTTATTTTACTATGGACTCTTGAATAGATCGAGCAGAAAGAATAACATTGAGGTGGTTTCGTACCCTACCATAATCTCTTCGTTTGTTCTCTGCTATTAGTGACTTTGGAGTGAATCTTTGTTGCATGTTGAGGGATAGTTATATGATCCAGTTATGTTATTATTGTTGAGAGAACTTGCACTAGTGAAAGTATGAACCTTAGGCCTTGTTTCCTAGCATTGAATACCGTTTAAGGTCACTTTTATCATTAGTTACCTTGCTGTTTTTATATTTTCAGATTACAAAAACCTATATCTACCATCCATATTGCACTTATATCACCATCTCTTTGCCGAACTAGTGCACCTATACAATTTGCCATTGTATTGGGTGTGTTGGGGACACAAGAGACTCTTTGTTATTTGGTTGCAGGGCTGTTTGAGAGAGACCATATTCATCCTATGCCTCCCACGGATTGATAAACCTTAGGTCATCCACTTGACGGAAATTTGCTACTGTCCTACAAACCACTGCACTTGGAGGCCCAACAACGTCTACAAGAAGAAGGTTGTGTGGTAGACATCAAGCTCTTTAGATCTTGAAGGTATATATTTAGATCTTGCAATCAAATCTTTCTGTTTCTTGTTTTATCACTAGTTTAGTTTATAAAAGAAAATTTCAAAAAATGAAATTGAGTTTGTCTCATACGCTTCATCTTTTTAATATCTTTCGTAAGTATGATGAAAAGGAAAATTGTGCTCAAGTGCTAGAAGAAGAAGTCTATAAAATGTTTGGTAGTAAATCTTTGAATGATGAGCATGATTGCAATGTTGTTAGTACGAACTCCTTGAATATCCATAGTACTAATGATGATTGCACTAGTCATGATGAAAATATCTCTTATAAGCATGTCGATTTTTGTCGAGTGTATTGGGTTTGCAAGTACACACCAAATAGGGAAGATAGATATTGCAAGAGGCATAAGAATTTAGAAAATAAATGGTTGCAAGAAAGGCTAAATGTGAGTGCTGAAAATTGAAATTTCCTTTGCCGTACTTGTGAACTTTGCAATGAACGTGGTCATTTACATATTCGATGCAAATTGTTTCATGATCGAATTGTGCCCAAAAATTGTGATGATATGATTTCCCTTGCATTTCATAATGAACTTAGTTTGCTTTTGGGTTATGAAGAAATGAAACATTTAATTAAGGGCCTTCCAGAATTTTCCCATGCGAAATTCCATGATATTGATCTAGAGAAGATTTATTTGTATTGTGCAGTGAATTGCATTGAAAATCCTTATATTGCTAATTACCTAAAGAAAAGAAAGCAAATAGAAGATGAAGAGAATACTGATGAAAGGGAAGAGACTTCCCAATATCCTCCTATTATTTCTTATGATGAATCAGGTAACGAGGAGGAGCTTTCTATTCAACCAATCTCATAAATAAGGAGCTCAAGGAAGAGGGTTGAACCCACACATGATGTGAAGAAGAAAAAGAAAAAACGGAGAAGCAAAGGTAGAAAGGTATCTCTCCCAAATGATGTTGCTCCTACTACCCATTGTGATGATGATAATTGCTATACTATTGGTGCTATCCATACTATTAATGATGAGAGTGATTATGCTTATGATATGAAAGGGCCCAAGCTTGGGAAGCTATGTTTGATGAGAATGAAATATTTGAGAATATATTTGCTGCAGTTAATGTTTGTCCCAAGTGTCGGGGAAACTGATCCACGAACACCTATGGGGCCGGCGGACCGAGCCCCTTTCGGTTCGGCGGGGGGCGGAGGTCGCACGAAGAGCAGATCGAGGCGAAGCACACGAGCAGTTTACCCAGCTTCGGAGCTCTCCGGAGAGATAACACTCCTACTGCTGCTTGTCTGATTGTATTGTGTTCTTGCTCGGGAGCGCTGATTGCTACAGTACACCCGAGCTGCTAACGAGACCGAGTGTGAGTATGTTCTCTGGCTTCGAACTGAGCCGAACCCCCTCTACGTTGCGCATGGGCCTCCTTTTATATGCTCAAGGGGTCACCGACAGGTGGCAATGTAAACAAGGCTAAAAACGTAAAAAGAGAGGTGGTTGGTACAGCTACCTGTACAGTGCATCCTACCTAACCCTGACGGCAGGGGACAAAGGCATTAAATGCCCGTCTGCGTCGCCCAAATAGTGTAAAAAGGGGCCGTCAGGGGCGCCACCGCTTGCCACGATGGCAATCTTGTCAGCATCGCATGCCACTGCGCACCGCTGGCTGCACAGCCTCCCGCCACGTGCTCCTGGAAAGGCCCCAGGGTGACACGTTGTTGGATGCGCTAGAGCCTGGACACAGAGTGGCCGCTTGCCGCGGTAAGCGCCTTGCCGCGGTCGTTGTCTTGTCGCGTCCGGAAGCTTGTCGCTCACCGGGCCTTGCCGGGACGCGTGGCGCGTCGCGGCAAGTTCCTTGAGATGCCTTGGTCGGCCTTCCCGGCAAGCTCCTCTTGCCGGGGCCTTGTCTCCTTGGCTTGAATACTTTGTTCTTGAATGGCTCCAGAGGAACCTCGGAGGACCTTGGCGGTCACCCGGCAAGCCTTGCCGCGGGGCGCTGCAACTGCCCGTGCACAAGTTCGGGATACTAGGGTACCCCTACTCTAGTACACCGACAGGAGCCCCCGGGCCTGGGCCACACACGGTGCCAAGCGCTGTTGGGCCAGGCCCAAAACAGGGCACGGGCACACGCGGCCTGGGTTACGCCGTATCTTACTCCGTATCCATCGCGCCCTCCCCTAACGGCACGCGTTGAATGCAGCGTCGTGGGAGAGATCGTGGGTGGTTTCTTTATTCGGAAGGGCGAAACGTCCGCCCCCTCCCTCTTTATAAGCAGGGGAAACAGGGGCAGTTCGCCCATCTCGCCGGTTGTTGCTCCAACTCCAAAAATCTCCGCCGCTCCCCCCTTCTCCTCGAAGCAGAAAGAGAGCAGCGCTCAGCCCCCCATTGCCACCAGCATCACCAATGCCGCCGATCTCCCCCACCACCTCCGCCATGGCTCCAAAAGCCGACAAGGGGAAGGTCGTGAAGTCGACCGAGGCGCAGCGGCTCGCGGCGCTGCGGAAGGAGCGGGCCCTCTTCTCCCCTCAGCTCGGCGCGAAGGAGCTGAGGGAGTACTACTACCTCTTCTGGTCGACAGAGACGCGAGTGCATCCGCGCACGAGGGTACTCCCAGCTGCCGCTTCGGAACTGGCTCCAAGCGGGTACCCCATCTTCGCGCTATTCTTCTACTACGGGCTCTGCCCGCCTTTTTCTGAATTCTTTTGTGACATCATGGACACCTACGGGTTCCGCCTCCTTGACTTCACCCCCAACGCCGTTCTGACCATGACAGTTTTCGCACATCTGTGCGAAAACTTTGTCGGAGTCCACCCAAACGTAGCTCTCTTCCGCCATTTCTTTATGCCCCGTGTTGAGAGAGGGGAGCCTCTTTCCGGCGGGATCGCTTGGATCTCGAGAGTCGGCAAGAAGGAAGAATATCTGGAGGGTGAGCTCCGCAGTAAGTGGGAGGAGTGGAGAGCAGAGTGGTGGTGGATCGTCGAGGAGAACCCGCAGCCATTTACTGCCCTGCGACAAGCCCCAATAGCGCGCGGCAATGATTGGAGCAACGTGGCCCCGGAAGACGGCAGGCTGAAAATTGCCATCACCCAGATCCTTCGCCTCAGGCTTGCCGGGCTCACCGTAGGCGCTGTCGGCGCAGATTTTCTTCGCTGCCGCATCGCCCCCCTGCAAGAGAGGGGGAGACCCGCCTGGGAGTTCAAGAACTCGGCGGATATCATGAGGCTGCGCCCGGGCCTCAACTTCAACTTCACCGTCCTGGAGCTGGATGCGATGCTCCTGGAGCTGTTCAAACGCGATCCTCAGCATCCATTCACGTTGCCGAGGAGTGTTGTTCCGTTGTGCAACAATTCTTCGCTCGACCGGATCCGCGCAATGATGCCGTTGTGCGATTCGCACGGAATCGCCCCAACTTGGCAAGAACCTGCGGATGACGTCGTGCGGGCATTCTTCGACGACTTGGTAGAAGTGCCGGTCCGCGCTGATGAGCAGAAGAGCCTCACCCACGACACCACTAATGACGAGATGCAGCGCATCGCCACCAGGCTGGAAGAGGTGGCGGAAGCAGTTGCCGCGGGCGAGTTCGGGTTCACCGTGGAGGATGCAGAGGCAGCAGAGGCGGCAAGCCTTGCCGAGCGCGAGGAGTTTGCCGGCGAGGAAGAGCTTGCCGGGCCTGAAGACGAGCCGAGCGAGCCCGGCGAGGGAGATCTTGTCGGGCCCGAACCTTCAGACAGCTTGCCGCAAGTGGAGCCCCCAGCTGCACCAAGAAGGCGTATCCATAAGGCCGGGGACGTAGCGGGGCGGCAAACGAGCCAACAGCCGCCGAGCCGTGCGACACGCTCTACCGCGGCAAGCACTGTTGCCGCGGGAGCGCCTCACGCTGCTGCGGCAACTGGAGCGGGATCTTCCCGGTCCACCGCTACCGCCCCTGCCAAGCGGGCAAGGGAACCTACTCCTCCGCCTCGTCGCACCGGAGGCGAGCCGGACTTCGATCTCTCCGCGCTCAGCTCCGACGAGGAAGAAGAAGAGTAAGATTCTTCGCTGTTCTTGTAATTCTTCAATCTTGCTGCTTTGTCTTGTATCTGACTTGCTTCACTCTGAACCCATTCCTTTTCAGGATGCTGGCCCAGAGAGCGGCGAAGAGAGCCAAAGCCCCGGTGATTGTCATCGAAGATGATCCCACCGTATCAGCAGGGGGTGTGTCTGAGACCACCTTGACGGACCCGGCAACTACTCCCCAAAGTAGCCCCCAGCGCAGCCCCCAGCGTAAGTTTATAGTTTACTTCCTGCTGTCAGGCGCGCATGGATGCTCTTTCTTTGCTGATATCTTGGCTATTGGATTTGTGTAGGAGCAGAGCAGCCTCATCAGGAGGACCCGGAAGCCGCTCCCGAAGCGCCATCTGCTTCGACTACACCGCCAAGGGAGAATTCCCCGGCAAGGGAGCGCCCTCCGGAAAGGGAGAACTCTCCGGCAAGGGACAGTTCTCCGGCAAGGGATGGCACCAGCGATCCTCCGGCGGTTGAGACCGCGACCGCAGATCCTAGCACAGGTAATCTTCTTGCTTGAAAACTTCCCTTGGGTTCTTCTTCTTCTGATTTTCTTTTTGCATATTTGCTTGACTTCTCTCCCTTTTCCGTTCATCAGATCCACCTGCCATGGAGCCGATGGAAACCGAGGTCGCCGGCGAGGAGGGCGCGCGCGGTGGTACCGACGATGCCGTCGCCACCAAAGGAGAGGCCGGCGCTGATGAGCCCGCCGGCGAAGAGGCCGCCGAAGCTGCCGCCGCAGAAGCTGGCGAGGGATCCGGCGATCGTGCTGATGGCCCCGAGGCCGCAGGAGCGCCTGGCGCTACACCGACCGCCGATCCCCCCACCGCTGCTGCAGAGCCAGGCTCCGAAGAGCCACAGCCTGGCGCTACCTGAAGGCCGGCGATGGTATCTTCATCAAGCTTCCCTGGGCGTCAAGCTCCAGGGCGCCGGTCGAGGGAGAAATCCTGGACGGAGAGGTGCTTGCCTCCGCCGGGCTGATGCTGGTTGACGCGCCAAGCAGCAGCGATGAGCCTGAAGAGGAGCGGCTGCTGCGGAAGCTGACGTCGCTCTACCGTGCCCGACAAGCCAAGCTGGCCTCCCGAGAAGCGCTTGTCGCGAAGGCGGGAGTTGACATTGAGAAGCGCACGGAGGAGCTCCGGGGCCTCAGGCAGGAAGCTCTCCGGTCCTTGGCGGAGGAGCGGGAGCAACTTCTCGAGGAGCGGAAAGCCTTCCTCCTCGAGAAGGCTGAGGCTGAAGAGAAGCAACGGCTTGTCGCCGAAAACCTATATGCGCAGGAAGGAGAGTTGGCGCAGCGCAAGGTCAACCTTGACAGCCACGAGGAGGAGCTTGCTGCGTGCGAGCAAGCAATTGGCGGGGCTCTCAAGGAGGCAAAGGATGCTGCCACGGCTGCCGAGGCCGCCAAGAAGGAACTGGAGACAAAGGTGGCGCAGCTGGAAGCCGATCTCCAGGCGAGCGGCGAGGAGCTTGCCGAGCTCAGGCGTGAGCGTGAGAAGGACGCTGGCGCTCATGGTGAGCTGCAGGGTCTTCTCGCTGAGAGGGGCAAGGAGCTCAGCGCCGCCAAGGATTCCAATGCAGATGTCGAGTTGAAGCTGGCCACTTTGACTCAGACGCTGGACAACGCCAGGGAGCGGGAGGTGGCCTTGTCGGAGAAGATCAAAGCCGATGAGGCGCTGCTGGCGAATGCTGCTGCCGCCCACGACACCTTCAGGGAGACTGTGGAGCACTGGACTGAGGGTCTTGTGGATCTTGCCGCCGCCGTCGACGGGGAGCTGGCGCAGCTGGGGATGGAGGAGCTTGGGTACTCCTCTGACGAGCACCTCCAACCCAGCGCCAAGCTCAGCTTGTTCTTCAAAGGCGTGGCGACGGCCCTCCAGTGACTCCGGGAGAAGATCCCAAAGCAGTTGGCTGACGAGTCGCGCAAGATCTGCGCAGGAGCTCTCCAGAAGGTGCTGATGAAGGTGGCCTTCCGCAACCCAGGCCTCAACTTCACCAACGTCCTCAAGTCCCTGCCATCGGATGCAGATCTGGAAACACTCAAGGCCCTTGTCGCACGCATTGTGGACAAGGTGAGCGGGATCAAGAGGGTTGAGGGCGATCGCGTAGATTAGGCCGCCTGTTTTCTCTTTTTCTTGTCGCTGTTGATCATGTTATGAGAACAATCTATTAGAGCTATGACAAGCTATCTTGTAATATAACTCTATTTTGGGTAGTGATTGCTATGTTATTTCCTTTACTTGATCCCTCCTTTTATGTTTTTGCCCTACGCTTTTAGGGAACTTGTCGGCGCAGGTACCTTAGCCGCGAGCGCTGAGTGCGGGACATCAGCAGCCTGCTGGCGGTGCCGCTTCCGACAAGAAACCTTGTCGCAACTAGTCGCAGCTCACTTAAATTGTTGAGCGGACTCGAAACAAAGTAAGGGCACAACTAGCTACGAGTTGGTTCCTCTGCGCACAGGTTTTCCATACAAAGTACGGTCGTTCGAGGAAGATAATTTAAAAATTTAAAACTAATTGCTCAAACTTTGGCAACTTAGCTTTTCTGGCGCTTGCTTTCCGGTAAGGCGAAACTTCCTTGTACGATGCTTGGTCCACACCATTATCTTCTCCTTTCCCCCCGGTAAACTTGTGTGTGAGGGAACCTTCTTTTCCTTTTTGAGAAAAAGAAAGAAGAGAAAATAAAGATATGGAGCCTTATGGCTCGTTATTTCTTATCGGGGGTCGGTGCTGCACAAAGTGTCAGATAATGCATGCAAAAGAAGTATAAAGCATGAAATTGACAAGATGTGCGGAGCACATGAGCTTTACTTATGCACGGGATCTGCGCCCGGCTTTGTACAAAGGATTACATGCAACATCAGCAAGACTTGTACAAAAGGTGGTTGCCGGAACAGGTTCCGGCAACCGCGCCCTAGGGGTAAAACTTACGAAGATGCTCAATGTTCCAGGAGTTGCTCACCGGAACGCCATCTTTGGTCTCAAGGCGGACAGCGCCGGGCCTAGTGACTCGTTTCACCCGGTAAGGGCCTTCCCACTTTGGTGTCAACTTGTTGGAATTCTTGGCGGATTGAACGCGCCGAAGAACAAGGTCGCCTTCCTCGAAGCTTCTGGCGTTAACTTTGCGGCTATGGTAGCGGCGCAAAGCTTGCTGGTATCGAGCAGCTCGTACAGCAGCCTGAAGATGGTTTTCCTCAAGGAGCAGTGCGTCATCTTGCCACAGATGCTCTTGCTCAAGCTCATCATAAGCGAGCACTCGAGGTGACCCGTATACGAGTTCCGTGGGGAGAACTGCCTCTGCTCCATAGACTAGAGCGAAAGGCGTCTGACCAGTGGCTCGATTTGGCGTCGTTCTGATCGACCAAAGAACCACCGGCAGCTCCTCAATCCAGTTCCTTCCGCACTTGCGCAGCCTGTCGAAAGTCCTGGTGATAGAGGCACAGGTGTCCCGTCTTTCGATGAGATGATGGATATCGCTTTGGTGGCAGTCGACTTTGACGATCCGACTACGAACGTGCGAGGACGTCGCGCCTTAGCAATCGCTAAACCAACTCCAAGTGGTTATTGACCACGCCGGAGCACGATCAACCTGACCACGAGGGTCTGTTTCCTGCGAGCAAACGAAGAACAAGCAAGAAACTGAGATTGCAATCTGGGTATTGCGAATATAAGATGAAAGCTTTATTGATCAAGGTGGGGTTCTGTGACGCCTTTGTCTGGTCGTTGAACACAAACGAAGTACGCGAAGTTGCAGCTATGGCGAACTTTTAATCTAAACAAAACCCAAAGTCTAAACGATGCCCTAAGGGCTGTATATATGGAGGAAGAGGGGGGAATTTCGTGGCCCTTGGTGGAGGGGTCCTAAATCAACCCTATCTCTTGTTTCCCCACACATACGGACTCTAAAAATAGCCTATACTTATGTATTTCGAAATTACATGGGCCTCGCCCAATAATAAGGTGATGCAGCACCTAAAATAGCCTCGGGACGAAATTTATGAAGTGGCATCTTGTATATTTCGTCCAAGGCTTCATGCACCCATTATGGTGGCTTCAAAGTCCTGAAATCATCACTTGTAACTCCGTTCTTGTTCCCCTTGCGCATGCCATCATCTCCATGCTTGTTCTTGCTCCAATGTTCATCCTTCTCCAAGCTAGGCCCCTCATTTGTAAGCAAAACAAATGTATCCAATTTAGGCAGCATCATATTCTCATGAACATTAGAATCATTACCAAGAAACGAAAGTACCTGGTAATTTAGTTGGCGTGCACGAGCTCTAGTAATTGGTCCAGTATGTATAGCAGCAGGGGCTGTGGGTGTAACAATTGTATTGATGTCCTCATCATCCTCCCCTTCTTGAAATGAAGTCGTCCTCGACGGAAGTTCATCTTCCTCACCCAAATCAGGCTTCAAATCTGCAATGTTAAAAGTGGGACTAACCCCAAAATCTGCAGGCAGCTCAAGTTTATATGCATTATCATTTATTTTCTCTAACACCTTAAAGGGACCATCAGCACGTGGCATTAACTTTGATTTGCACAAATCAGGAAATCTATCCTTACGCAAATGTAACCAAACAAGATCTCCAGGTGCAAACACAACATGTTTTCTACCCTTATCTCCAGCAAGTTTATATTTGGCATTCATACGCTCAATGTTTTCCTTAGTTAACTCATGCATTTTTAAAATCAATTCAGCACGTTGTTTAGCATCAAAATTAACCTTCTCCGAAGATGGAAGAGGCAAAAACTCAATAGGTGCATGAGGTAGGAAACCATACACAACTTCAAAAGGGCACATCTTAGTAGTAGAATGCAATGAACGATTATAAGCAAATTCAATATGAGGCAAGCATTCCTCCCACATTTTCTTATTACTCTTCAAAACAGCCCTAAGCATAGTAGACAATGTTCTATTGACTACTTCAGTTTGGCCATCAGTTTGGGGGTGACAAGTAGTACTAAAAAGCAATTTAGTCCCCAACTTAGCCCATAAACATCTCCAAAAGTGGCTAAGAAATTTAGTATCACGATCTGAAACAATAGTATTTGGCACACCATGCAAGCGAATAATTTCACGAAAGAACAAATCAGCAACATTAACAGCATCATCGCTTTTATGACATGGTATAAAGTGTGCCATTTTCGAGAATCTATCCACGACAACAAATATGCTATCCCTCCCCTTCTTTGTTCGAGGTAAACCTAAAACAAAGTCCATAGATATATCCTCCCAAGGAACACTAGGTACAGGCAAAGGCATATATAAACCATGAGGATTGAGTCGTGACTTAGCTTTTTGACATGTAGTGCATCGAGCAATAAAACGCTCAACATCCTGTCTCATCTTTGGCCAAAAGAAATGTGTAGCAAGTACGTCCTCCGTCTTTTTCACGCCAAAATGTCCCATTAATCCTCCTCCATGCGCTTCCTGCAACAACAAAAGACGAACGGAGCTAGCTGGAATGCATAGCTTGTTAGCACGAAACACAAATCCATCGTTAACGACAAACTTGTTCCACATTCTTCCTTCTTTACAATTCTGCATTACATCTTTAAAATCAGCATCATGCACATATTGATCTTTGATGGTCTCCAAACCAAATATTTTGAAGTCAAGTTGTGAAAGCATAGTATAGCGACGAGACAATGCATCAGCAATAACATTTTCTTTTCCCTTCTTGTGTTTAATGACATAAGGGAAAGTCTCAATGAATTCAACCCATTTAGCATGTCTACGATTCAGTTTAGCTTGACTTTTAATATGTTTCAAAGATTCATGATCAGAATGTATAACAAATTCTTTGGGCCATAAATAATGTTGCCATGTTTCTAAAGTCCGAACAAGAGCATATAATTCTTTATCATAAGTAGAATAATTCAGACTAGGCCCATTCAATTTTTCAGAAAAGTATGCAATAGGTTTGCCATCTTGTAATAACACACCTCCTAATCCAATTCCACTAGCATCACATTCAAGCTCAAAAGTCTTATTAAAATCAGGAAGTTGGAGTAAAGGAGCATGTGTCAACTTATCTTTCAATACCGTGAAGGCTTCTTCCTGTGCGGTACCCCAAAGAAAAGGCACATCTTTCTTTGTAAGCTCATTGAGAGGTGCATCAATGGTGCTGAAATCTCTCACAAAACGCCTATAGAATCCAGCGAGGCCAAGAAAACTCCTCACTTGTGTGACCGTTTTGGGCTGCGGCCAACTCTCAATAGCTTCAATCTTGGCTTTATCAACTTCAATTCCCTGTGGAGTAACAACATAGCCAAGAAAAGATACTCGGTCGGTGCAAAAGGTGCACTTCCCAAGGTTACCAAACAAACGTGCATCACGTAGAGCAATAAAAACAGCACGTAAATGTTCCAAATGTTCCTCCAAAGATCTGCTATAAATCAATATGTCATCAAAGTAAACTACCACAAATCGTCCAATGAAAGCACGTAAAACTTCGTTCATTAATCTCATGAAAGTACTAGGTGCATTAGTTAACCCAAAAGGCATGACTAACCACTCATATTGATAGAGGCGGGGGTGTCCCGATCTTTCGATGAGATGATAACTATCGATTTGGTGGAGACGACTTGGACGATCCGACTACAAACGTGCACGGCGTTGCGCCTTAGCAATCGCTAAACCAATCTCCTGAGGTTACTGACGATGCCGAAAGCACGGTCAGCCTGACCATGAAGGTCTATTCCTGCAAGCAATCGAAGAACGAGCAAGAATATGATAAAGCAATCTGAATATTGCAAATATATATGAGGTATTGATAATGGTGGGGATCCGGAAGCGGTCTTGGTCTGGTCGTTGGACACAAACGAAGTACACGAAGTTGCAATGGCTAACTTTTAACTAAACAAATCCCAAGGAAAAGCTACTAGATGGATCTACTTATATAGGAGCAAGGGGTGGCGGCCAAGGAGGTGGGAGGACGTCCCAAGGCAGCCTAAAACTAAATCTAGGTCGTACAAGGCCAATGGGCCCAAGTGGAGGTGATGTAACACCTTTGGACTTGTAGTTTGACTCGGATTCTGCTGCAGCATCAGATTGTTTCGTCCACAACTCAACGCTCCGGACGAATTTGAAGGTGATTCCAATTGGGTTGGAAAGTGCACGAAATCTAGTTTCCAACAAAAAAAAGAATCACCCAATTCGGAGTCCGTATGAAAAACTTGTGTCCGTTTTGAGTCAGGTGTGTCTGTGCAGTCCGAATCTGAATCCAGAACGTGAGAGACTTGGACTCTATCTTCTCTTGGGCCAAAAGTGACGTGAGAGAACTTTTTGGACAGCAAATAAACATCTCTTTCTTCCTTATCTTCATATGTGGATTGTACAAATGTCACATACACCTGCAATTAGACAAAACACAAAAGTGTGTGAAGTATTTTTGTTCTGGATAACATAAATAGATTATTGAATAGTTTGCACTAGAAATCACCTGACAAATATGCATATATGCAATATTTTTGGTCATATCCAAGGTAGTCATGTCCTCATCACATCTCCAAAAGTGGCTAAGAAATTTAGTATCACGATCTGAAACAATAGTATTTGGCACACCATGCAAGCGAATAATTTCACGAAAGAACAAATCAGCAACATTAACAGCATCATCGCTTTTATGACATGGTATAAAGTGTGCCATTTTCGAGAATCTATCCACGACAACAAATATGCTATCCCTCCCCTTCTTTGTTCGAGGTAAACCTAAAACAAAGTCCATAGATATATCCTCCCAAGGAACACTAGGTACAGGCAAAGGCATATATAAACCATGAGGATTGAGTCGTGACTTAGCTTTTTGACATGTAGTGCAGCGAGCAATAAAACGCTCAACATCCCGTCTCATCTTTGGCCAAAAGAAATGTGTAGCAAGTACGTCCTCCGTCTTCTTCACGCCAAAGTGTCCCACTAATCCTCCTCCATGCGCCTCCTGCAACAACAAAAGACGAACGGAGCTAGCTGGAATGCATAGCTTGTTAGCACGAAACACAAATCCATCGTTAACAACAAACTTGTTCCACATTCTTCCTTCTTTACAATTCTGCATTACATCTTTAAAATCAGCATCATGCACATATTGATCTTTGATGGTCTCCAAACCAAATATTTTGAAGTCAAGTTGTGAAAGCATAGTATAGCGACGAGACAATGCATCAGCAATAACATTTTCTTTTCCCTTCTTGTGTTTAATGACATAAGGGAAAGTCTCAATGAATTCAACCCATTTAGCATGTCTACGATTCAGTTTAGCTTGACTTTTAATATGCTTCAAAGATTCATGATCAGAATGTATAACAAATTCTTTGGGCCATAAATAATGTTGCCATGTTTCTAAAGTCCGAACAAGAGCATATAATTCTTCATCATAAGTAGAATAATTCATACTAGGCCCACTCAATTTTTCAGAAAAGTATGCAACAGGTTTGCCATCTTGTAATAACACACCTCCTAATCCAATTCCACTAGCATCACATTCAAGCTCAAAAGTCTTATTAAAATCAGGAAGTTGGAGTAAAGGAGCATGTGTCAACTTATCTTTCAATACCGTGAAGGCTTCTTCCTGTGCGGTACCCCAAAGAAAAGGCACATCTTTCTTTGTAAGCTCATTGAGAGGTGCATCAATGGTGCTGAAATCTCTCACAAAACGCCTATAGAATCCAGCGAGGCCAAGAAAACTCCTCACTTGTGTGACCGTTTTGGGCTGCGGCCAACTCTCAATAGCTTCAATCTTGGCTTTATCAACTTCAATTCCCTGTGGAGTAACAACATAGCCAAGAAAAGATACTCGGTCGGTGCAAAAGGTGCACTTCCCAAGGTTACCAAACAAACGTGCATCACGTAGAGCAATAAAAATAGCACGTAAATGTTCCAAATGTTCTTCCAAAGATCTGCTATAAATCAATATGTGATCAAAGTAAACTACCACAAATCGTCCAATGAAAGCACGTAAAACTTCGTTCATTAATCTCATGAAAGTACTACGTGCATTAGTTAACCCAAAAGGCATGACTAACCACTCATATAATCCAAACTTAGTTTTAAATGCTGTTTTCCATTCATCTTCCAATTTCATATGAATTTGATGGTAGCCACTACGCAAATCAACTTTGGAGAATATTGTAGAGCCACCCAATTCATCAAGCATATCATCTAGCCTAGGAATAGGATGACGATAACGAATAGTAATATTATTAATGCCTCTACAATCAACACACATACGTGATGTACCATCCTTTTTCGGCACTAGAATAATAGGAACAGCACAAGGACTAAAGGATTCGCGTATATAACCTTTGTCGAGAAGCTCTTGTACTTGACGCATAATCTCCTTCGTCTCCTCTGGATTGGTACGGTATGGTGCACGGTTTGGCAGTGAAGCACCGGGAATTAAGTCAATCTGATGCTCAATCCCTCAAATAGGCGGTAATCCCGGTGGCACGTCTTGTGGAAAAACGTCAGCGAACTCCTGCAAAATGTTAGTGACAACAGGAGGCAAAGAGGAAGGCACGTCCTCGAATGAAAATAATGCCTCTTTGCACACAAAAGCATAGCAAACAGATTTGCTGAAATCTAGCTCATCAATATCAGATTTGGTGGCAAATAAACATGCACTTTTCAATTTAATTTCAGAAGCAACACTAGATGGTTTATTATTAGGCTTCATTTGTTGCTCAAATTCTTTTGCCACAATCTGATTTTCACTCTTATTCTTCTCCTGTTTTGCTTTATTAGCTCTATTAATATCATCTTTCAAAATGGAATCAGGAGTCATAGGAAGCAAAGTAATATTTTTATCCTTATGAACAAGAGTATAGTGATTGTTTCTACCATGGTGTACAGAATTTTTATCAAATTGCCATGGTTTACCAAGTAATAAGGAACATTGATAGAGGCGGAGGTGTCCCGTCTTTCGATGAGATGATGGATATCGCTTTGGTGGAAGTCGACTTTGTCGATCCGACTACGAACGTGCGAGGACGTCGCGCCTTAGCAATCGCTAAACCAACTCCGAAAGGTTATTGACCACGCCGGAGCACGATCAACCTGACCACGAGGGTCTGTTTCCTGCGAGCAAACGAAGAACAAGCAAGAAACTAAGATTGCAATCTGGATATTGCGAATATAAGATGAAAGCTTTATTGATCAAGGTGGGGTTCTGTGACGCCTTTGTCTGGTCGTTGAACACAAACGAAGTACGCGAAGTTGCAGCTATGGCGAACTTTTAATCTAAACAAAACCCAAAGTCTAAACGATGCCCTAAGGGCTGTATATATGGAGGAAGAGGGGGGAATTTCGTGGCCCTTGGTGGAGGGGTCCGAAATCAACCCTATCTCTTGTTTCCCCACACATACGGACTCTAAAAATAGCCTATACTTATGTATTTCGAAATTACATGGGCCTGGCCCAATAATAAGGTGACGCAGCACCTAAAATAGCCTCGGGACGAAATTTATGAAGTGGCATCTTGTGTATTTCGTCCAAGGCTTCATGCACCCATTATGGTGGCTTCAAAGTCCTGAAATCATCACTTGTAACTCCGTTCTTGTTCCCCTTGCGCATGCCATCATCTCCATGCTTGTTCTTGCTCCAATGTTCATCCTTCTCCAAGCTAGGCCCTTCATTTGTAAGCAAAACAAATGTATCCAATTTAGGCAGCATCATATTCTCATGAACATTAGAATCATTACCAAGAAACGAAAGTACCTGGTAATTTAGTTGGCGTGCACGAGCTCTAGTAATTGGTCCAGTATGTATAGCAGCAGGGGCTGTGGGTGTAACAATTGTATTGATGTCCTCATCATCCTCCCCTTCTTGAAATGAAGTCGTCCTCGACGGAAGTTCATCTTCCTCACCCAAATCAGGCTTCAAATCTGCAATGTTAAAAGTGGGACTAACCCCAAAATCTGCAGGCAGCTCAAGTTTATATGCATTATCATTTATTTTCTCTAACACCTTAAAGGGACCATCAGCACGTGGCATTAGCTTTGATTTGCGCAAATCAGGAAATCTATCCTTACGCAAATGTAACCAAACAAGATCTCCAGGTGCAAACACAACATGTTTTCTACCCTTATCTCCAGCAAGTTTATATTTAGCATTCATACGCTCAATGTTTTCCTTAGTTAACTCATGCATTTTTAAAATCAATTCAGCACGTTGTTTAGCATCAAAATTAACCTTCTCCGAAGATGGAAGAGGCAACAAATCAATAGGTGCACGAGGTAGGAAACCATACACAACTTCAAAAGGGCACATCTTAGTAGAATGCAATGAACGATTATAAGCAAATTCAATATGAGGCAAGCATTCCTCCCACATTTTCTTATTATTCTTCAAAACAGCCCTAAGAATAGTAGACAACGTTCTATTGACTACTTCAGTTTGTCCATCAGTTTGGGGGTGACAAGTAGTACTAAAAAGCAGTTTAGTCCCCAACTTAGCCCATAAACATCTCCAAAAGTGGCTAAGAAATTTAGTATCACGATCTGAAACAATAGTATTTGGCACACCATGCAAGCGAATAATTTCACGAAAGAACAAATCAGCAACATTAACAGCATCATCGCTTTTATGACATGGTATAAAGTGTGCCATTTTCGAGAATCTATCCACGACAACAAATATGCTATCCCTCCCCTTCTTTGTTCGAGGTAAACCTAAAACAAAGTCCATAGATATATCCTCCCAAGGAACACTAGGTACAGGCAAAGGCATATATAAACCATGAGGATTGAGTCGTGACTTAGCTTTTTGACATATAGTGCATCGAGCAATAAAACGCTCAACATCCCGTCTCATCTTTGGCCAAAAGAAATGACTAACCACTCATATAATCCAAACTTAGTTTTAAATGCTGTTTTCCATTCATCTCCCAATTTCATACGAATTTGATGGTAGCCACTACGCAAATCAACTTTGGAGAATATTGTAGAGCCACTCAATTCATCAAGCATATCATCTAGCCTAGGAATAGGATGACGATAACGAATAGTAATATTATTAATGCCTCTACAATCAACACACATACGTGATGTACCATCCTTTTTCGGCACTAGAATAATAGGAACAGCACAAGGACTAAGGGATTCGCGTATATAACCTTTGTCGAGAAGCTCTTGTACTTGGCGCATAATCTCCTTCGTCTCCTCTGGATTGGTACGGTATGGTGCACGGTTTGGCAGTGAAGCACCGGGAATTAAGTCAATTTGATGCTCAATCCCTCGAATAGGCGGTAATCCCGGTGGCACGTCTTGTGGAAAGACGTCAGCGAACTCCTGCAAAATGTTAGTGACAGCAGGAGGCAAAGAGGAAGGCACGTCCTCGAATGAAAATAATGCCTCTTTGCACACAAAAGCATAGCAAACAGATTTGCTGAAATCTAGCTCATTAATATCAGATTTGGTGGCAAATAAACATGCACTTTTCAATTTAATTTCAGAAGCAACACTAGATGGTTTATTATTAGGCTTCATTTGTTGCTCAAATTCTTTTGCCACAATCTGATTTTCACTCTTATTCTTCTCCTGTTTTGCTTTATTAGCTCTATTAATATCATCTTTCAAAATGGAATCAGGAGTCATAGGAAGCAAAGTAATATTTTTATCCTTATGAACAAGAGTATAGTGATTGTTTCTACCATGGTGTACAGAATTTTTATCAAATTGCCATGGTCTACCAAGTAATAAGGAACATGCTTGCATAGGTACCACATCACAATCAACATAATTAGCATATGTAGAGATACTAAAATGCACATGAACAGTACGTGTTACCTTAACCTTGCCGCTGTTGTTGAACCATTGGATGTAGTAAGGATGTGGATGTGGTCTTGTGGTGAGAGAAAGCTTCTCCACCATCTCCATGCTAGCCAAGTTGTTGCAGCTCCCTCCATCTATTATGACGCGCACAGAACGTTCCTTCACAACTCCCTTGGTATGGAACAAATTGTGCCTCTGATTTTGCTCAGCTTGTGTGACCTGCACACTCAAAACACGTTGAGCAACTAAACATTCATACCTGTCAGCGTCTTCAGGAGCCATGTATTGCGTCTCATGATCAGAATCATCTCCACCATGTTCTTCATGTGTAATAAGAGCCAATGTCTCCTCATCATAGTCACTAGCGGACTCATATCCACCATCCGCGGTAGCAATCATCACACGCGGAGATTTGCATTCTCTCGCATAATGACCTCCTCCCTTACAACGACGACAAATAATATCACTTGTGTGCCCTGTTGATGCCCTGGAAGAAGAAGAACTCTGTGCAGGCCCGGCAGGTGCGCTCTTGGCAGATAATGGTGGTTGTTCCTGTTTTCTTGTATCACGGCTGTAGGAGGCACCTGATTGAGGTGCTGGTGCAGTTGAAGTAGAAAATGCACGCGGCGTCCATGAGGAAGGTCGGCCTGCAGAAAAGTTAGTTCGCGCCAATGCTTGTCGATCCTGCACTTCACGTTCAGCTTTACAAGCAAGATGGGATAAACGAGTGATATTAGTATACTCCTTATAGTCTAGAATGGTCTGAATCTCTCTATTTAATCCACCCAGAAAACGTGCAAGCATAGCTTCATTCTCCTCAATAATACCACATCGAATCATGCCAGTTTGTAATTCCTGATAATATTCTTCTACAGAATTTTTTCCTTGTCTTAATCGCTGCAATTTTTGAAGCAATTCACGTTGATAATATGGTGGAACCCAACGCGTACGCATAGCGGTTTTCAAAGCAGCCCAAGTAGTTGGAATAGGATATAATCTACAATGTTCAGACCACCAGACACATGCAAAACTAGTGAAAGCACAAACAGCAGCAACAACCCGTCTCTCCTCGGGATATTGTAAACATGTAAAACGTTGTTCAGTTTCTAACTCCCAAGTAAGATATATATCAGGAACATATCTACCCTCAAATGGTGGAATATTCAATTTCAGTTTAGGAATATGGACATCATCTCGTACCTGAGGTGGTGGTGCAGGCCTACCATTACGAATATATACCTGAGGTCGACCTGGTGGTGGTGGTGCTGGTGGCTGCACGTAGTTCGGATTTTGATCAACCTCATCCTCATAATCTCCCACATAATCATCATCCTCCTGGGTACCAGCAGCAGCAGTAGCAGGAGCCAAAGAAGCACCAACAGTAGTAGCAGCGGCACCAGAATTTTGTCCTGGCTCAATAGGAACACGCTGTGCTCGTCCATACTGATTCGGAAGGGGGCGTAGTTGTTGTTGTTGCAGAGGTGCGACAGGTGCAGCCGGTGGTGGAAGACGCGCAAGCAGTTCATTAAATCTGTTATCGAGCTTTGTTTCGAACGTCTTCTCAAGGCCAGTAATCTTCTCCATGGCCTCTTCAAAATTGTTCAGCACATCTTGCACCTGTTCAGTCATCATTTGCTGAAACTTATCATGAAGCTCCTTGTTCGATAAGTTCTCCCAGTCAATCTCGTTGGCTTGTGATCCTGGCATGGTTAGCAGCAATAGAAACACACAAGAATATGATCCTACAGACTACTAAGAAGTTTTGGTGGTGTATCACAAACCCGTCAAGCAAACCTCAAATTCTTACCAGTTCTTACCCAGCAGCAGGTGGTGATCGGCAACCGTTGTAGTCAAAACTTCTCAAAGCTTGGATAGAGCGATTACCAGGGAAAGTCAAACGCACGACGTAGATGTATGTGGAGCTGGGAAGGCTTATAATATGGTAGCAAAAAGGGTCAGCAATAATCAATTCAGAGATGCAAAGTTGAATAAACGCTCAACGACGGTACTGTGCTGGTCCTAGGCTAGACCGTGCTAGAGACGCGAGCCTAGAACACTAACAAAATCACGGCGCTGCACGTAAACAAGGGAAAAGCACACTCTCGATTTTTTTTCGCTCTTTTTTTTTGCGTTGCTTTTTTTTTGCGCTGCTCTCTTATTTTTGCGAAAAATCACTATAATGGCGAGTGTCTCAAAACTCTTGCCAGGTCAAACTGACAGGATGGGCACGAATTTTTTGTGACCAAAATTTTTTTTTTTTACTGCCTGGACCCAAAAACTGGAAACGGGTCAAAAAAAACTTTCTATAACGGCGACTGTCTCAATACGCTTAGAAACACCTAAAAATAGGATAGCCAGAAAATTTTTTGTCAAGTGCATTTTCCGAAAATTTTGGGCCTAAACGGAGGGTGGTTTCCGGACTCTTTTTTTTTTGGAAACCAACCTCTTCTACGGACGGCAAAAGATTGCTGGAATCCGAAACCTACTCAGACAAGGAAACACGTATCGGAAATTAGATGGATCCCGAAAACAAACCTAATATGCAAGGAACTCGGATTGGTGGTGGATATATGGTGGTGGTATATGGCAGCGGTGGTGGTAGCGGTGGTAGTATATGGATATGGATCGGTGGTGGTATATGGACACGGATTGGTGGTGGTATATGGATACGGATTCGGAGCGGTGGCGGATAAGCGGTGGTGGTAGATGGCAGGGGCGATGATGATGGTGCGGCGGCGGCGTGACAACTTATGACCAGAACTCGAAACTCTAAAAGACTAGACTCTAAGACCAGCAACTAGACACGACGATGCAACCGCAAATTCAACAAAGCAAAACCCTAAAAAGATTATGCAAAGGCTCAGATTGGTTCAGATATGATGAACTAACCCTAATTTTTTTGTGGCTTTTTCGTGGACTGTAGGTATGAAGAACAGACTTGATCTAAACTACGAAAAACTGTAAAATCTCACCGAGCAACCTGGAAATCTGATACCACTTGATAGAGGCAAAGGTGTCCCGTCTTTCGATGAGATGATGGATATCGCTTTGGTGGCAGTCGACTTTGACGATCCAACTACGAACGTGTGAGGACGTCGCGCCTTAGCAATCGCTAAACCAACTCCAAGTGGTTATTGACCACGCCGGAGCACGATCAACCTGACCACGAGGGTCTGTTTCCTGCGAGCAAACGAAGAACAAGCAAGAAACTGAGATTGCAATCTGGATATTGCGAATATAAGATGAAAGCTTTATTGATCAAGGTGGGGTTCTGTGACGCCTTTGTCTGGTCGTTGAACACAAACGAAGTACGCGAAGTTGCAGCTATGGCGAACTTTTAATCTAAACAAAACCCAAAGTCTAAACGATGCCCTAAGGGCTGTATATATGGAGGAAGAGGGGGGAATTTCATGGCCCTTGGTGGAGGGGTCCGAAATCAACCCTATCTCTTGTTTCCCCACACATACGGACTCTAAAAATAGCCTATACTTATGTATTTCGAAATTACATGGGCCTGGCCCAATAATAAGGTGACGCAGCACCTAAAATAGCCTCGGGACGAAATTTATGAAGTGGCATCTTGTATATTTCGTCCAAGGCTTCATGCACCCATTATGGTGGCTTCAAAGTCCTGAGGTCATCACTTGTAACTCCGTTCTTGTTCCCCTTGCGCATGCCATCATCTCCATGCTTGTTCTTGCTCCAATGTTCATCCTTCTCCAAGCTAGGCCCCTCATTTGTAAGCAAAACAAATGTATCCAATTTAGGCAGCATCATATTCTCATGAACATTAGAATCATTACCAAGAAACGAAAGTACCTGGTAATTTAGTTGGCGTGCACGAGCTCTAGTAATTGGTCCAGTATGTATAGCAGCAGGGGCTGTGGGTGTAACAATTGTATTGATGTCCTCATCACCTGGTCTTGAGCCCGCGCAGCACTTCAGCATTTGCCCTCTCCGCTTGACCGTTGCTTCTCGGATGAGCAACAGAAGCGAAGCAGACCTTGGCGCCAAGATCTTGGACGTACTGCATGAAGGTGCGGCTCGTGAATTGCGTGCCGTTGTCGGTGATGATCCTGTTAGGGATCCCGAAACGGCAAACAATCGACCTGAAGAACTTGACTGCTGACTGTGCTGTCACCTTCCTCACTGCTTCCACTTCCGGCCACTATGTGAACTTGTCGATCGCAACGTACAAGTACTCAAAGCCCCCGACGGCTCGGGGAAAGGGGCCGAGGATGTCGAGCCCCCAGACCGAAAATGGCCAGGATAAAGGGATCGTCTGGAGAGCTTGAGCTGGCTGGTGTATCTGTTTGGAGTGGAACTGGCACGCTTCACACTTGGTTACTTGTGCAGTTGCATCCTGGAGGGCTGTCGGCCAAAAGAGTCCTTGCCGGAATGCTTTGCCGGCAAGTGCTCTTGCGCCAATCAGGTGACCACATATGCCTCCATGTATCTCTGCCAACAGCTTTTGTCCGTCTTCTCGATGAATACACTTCAATTTCAAACCGTTGAGTCTTCTTCTGTACAGTGTGTCATCGACAAACTGGTACATACTTGACTGCCGGGCTACTCTTTCCACTTCTTCTTGTTCTTCGGGAAGTTCTCCTGTCTGAAGGAAATGGACAATCTGCTGTGCCCATGCTGGAGCTTGTGGCTCGACAACAAGGACTAAAGGCACATCTGCTGCTGCGGGAACATCCGCTTCTACCGCGAGAACCTGCGGCTCAGCCGAAGCTTGATGTTCCCCGGCAAGCTTGCCGGAGGAAAACTTGTCGGGAGCGTCTGCTTCAACGGAACAAACCCTAGGGCTTGCCGGAGCAGATTGCTCCTCAGCACTCTTGGTGTTGATTTTGATGACTTTCTTGGCAGCGGCTCCGGGGAGCTCTGCCGGAAAGTAGTCACCAGAAATCAACTTCCTCTTCTTGCTCTGTCCATTTGATGGTGTTACAGACGGTTGAGTCAGCTTGAGCACAAAAATCCCTGGTTCCACAGGTAACTTGAGTGCAGCGCACTTCGACAGGCCATCAGCAATCTCGTTCTGAGCTCTCGGAACATGCTCCATTTGTAGGCCGTCAAAGTGCTCTTCTAGCTTTCTCACTTCATCAACGTAGGCTTCCATCAACGGACTCTGATAATTCTTGTTCACTTGGCGGACGACAAGCTGTGAGTCACCCCTGACAATGAGCTTCTTGATCCCAAGGTCTGCTGCGATCCTGAGATCGGCAAGCAAACCTTCATACTCTACAGTATTGTTCGTTGCTTGCTCCTTGGGAAAGTGCATCTGGACTACGTACTTGAGGTGCTCTCCGGTGGGTGCGACAAGCAGCACGCCCGCACCGGCGCCTTGCAGCAAGAAGGCACCATCAAAGTACATCAGCCACTCTTTGCTTGCTTCCTTGACGGGGATGCTCGTTTCTGGAATTTCTTCATCTTGTGTAGGTGTCCATTCTGCTATGAACTCCGCCAATGCTCTGCTTTGGATAGTTGAAGTGCTCTCAAACTTTAGGTCAAAGCTTGACAGTTCCAGTGCCCATTCGACAATCCTGCCTATTGCTTGTGGATTTTGCAGTATCCTCTTCAGCGGAAAACGAGTGACGACTGTGACCTCATGTGCTTGGAAGTAATGGCGCAGCTTTCTCGAGGCCATAAGAAGGCCGAAAAGCAACTTCTGCACAAAAGAGTACCTTGACCTAGCTCCCTGCAGAAGGGAACTGACGAAGTAAACTGGGCGCTGCACCATCCTTTTCTGCATCTTCTCACACGCCTGCGCAGATCCATCCTTGTCGGGACCAGAGCTTGACGGCGAAGCCCCCTTCTTGTCGCTGGATGCATCTGCCGTGGTTGCTGGCTCATCATCTGCCTCCCTCTCTGCCACTAACGCAGCACTAACCACTTGATTGGTTGCCGCTATATATAGCAGCAACTTCTCTTGTGGCTTAGGTGCGACAAGTGTTGGAGTGGAGGACAGGTATCTCTTCAAGTCCTGCAGCGCAGCCTCCGCCTCCGGAGTCCATTTCATTGGACCTGCCTTTTTCAATATTTTGAAAAATGGCAGGGCACGCTCAGCAGATCTAGAGATAAACCTGCTGAGAGCAGCCACGCAACCGGCAAGCCTTCGTGCATCCTTGACGCGCTTTGGTGCTTCAATCTGCTCAATGGCCTTGATCTTGTCGGGATTGGCTTCAATTCCCCGTTGAGACACGAAGAACCCGAGAAGCTTGCCGGAGGGGACTCCAAACACACACTTCTCGGGGTTAAGCTTGAGGTTGATTTTGCGCAGGTTTGCAAAGGTTTCGTCCAAATCTTGAATCAGAGTCGCCTTGTCCCTGCTTTTGACCACTATGTCATCCATGTAGGCTTCTACATTTCTGTGTATTTGTGGCTCAAAAGCGTCATGGACTACCCTTGCAAATGTTGAACCAGCATTCTTTAATCCGAAAGGCATCCGCACGAAACAGTATGTGCCACATGGGGTAATGAATGCGGTCTTCTCCTCATCCTCTTCTGCCATGAAGATCTGATGGTATCCTGAGTATGCATCAAGAAATGAGAGTAAGTCACATCCGGCCGTGGAGTCAACAATCTGATCGATGCGCGGCAAGGGAAATGGGTCTTTGGGACAAGCTTTATTGACATCCGTAAAGTCGATACAAAGCCTCCATTTCCCATTAGCCTTGCGCACGACTACAGGATTGGCCAACCACGTAGGATGGAGCACTCCTCTGACAAGGCCTGCTGCTTCCAACTTCTTGATTTCTTCTGCGATGAATTCTTGGCGCTCCACTGCCTGTTTCCTGACTTTCTGCTTGACGGGCCGCGCATGAGGACAGACGGCAAGGTGGTGCTTGATTACTTTCCTGGGAACACCGAGGATGTCAGACGGTTGCCACGCAAACACGTCGACGTTCGCCCGCAGGAAAGCAACGAGCGCGCTTTCCTATTTGGGGTCCAGAGTGGCACTGATGGTGAAGGTACCACCAGTGCCGTCCTCCTTGGCGGACACCTTCTTAGTCTCTGGTGGAGCTTCCATCACCTTCTTAAACTTGCCGGTGGAGCTCGATGGTGCGTCCTCGACGGTAGCGCAGCACTCCGAAGAGGTGCTCTTGCCGGAGTGGGCATCAGAACTCTTGCCGGACTTAGTCTTCTTCTTCCCCCCGGGAGCTTCAGCGGCAAGTGACTTGCGATCCGTTGCGGCTGCTACTTCCCGGTAGATCTTGTCAGCACAGATAAGAGCATCCTTCTTGTCGCCAGGGACAGAGATGACACTTATCGGGCCTGGCATCTTCAGCATGTTGTATGCATAGTGAGAGGCTGCCATGAATTTGGCGAGTGCTGGACGGCCTAGTATCCCATTGTAAGGCAATGGAAAGTCAGCAACGTCAAAAGTGACCCTCTCAGTCCTGAAGTTTAACTCGCTGCCAAATGTCACCGGCAACGTGATCTTTCCCTTTGGCTTGCTCCTTCCCGGATTAACTCCTTGGAATGTGCCGGTCTCTTCGAGCTCGCTGTCAGGGATCTGGAGTTTCTGGAGTACCGCGGAGGAGATCAGATTCAAGCCAGCCCCGCCGTCAACTAGCATCTTAGTGACCTTGAGGTTGCGGATAGTTGGTGAAACCAACATCGGCAAGCACCCGACCGCAGTTATGCGATCAGGGTGGTCCTCAATATCAAAGATGATAGGCGTGCTGGACCATTTCAGAGGTTTGCGTGACTCGACGGGTGGTTCTGCTGCATTAACTTCCTGCACCCACTGCTTGAGCTGGCGGTGTGAAGTATGCAGAGAGGCACCACCGTCAACGCACATGACCTCTGTGGCTTTCTGGAACTCCTGCTCATCGGTCTCATCATCATCCATATCTTCGTCGTCATCGTCGTCTTCATCCTTGTTGCGGCCGCGAGGAGGTCTGTCTCCTTGCCGCTTCTTGGCCTTGCCGCGGCGTCCTCCTCGGCCGGGACGTTTCTTGCCAGCCCCTCCAGCACCTTCCTGGGCCTTCTCATTGTCGCGTCGCTCGTATTCAGCCTTCTGCTGCTCAACAAGCTGCTCAACCTTCTTGCAGCTCTGGAGGTCATGGCCCTTGGTGCGGTGGATCTTGCAGTACTGCTTGTTGGTGCCATCCTGCTTGTCGGCGACCGCCACAGCCTGGTAGTTGGTGTCTGCGGCAACCTCCTTGCCGGAGCTACCAGCTTTGGCTTTGTTGGCGCCACCTCCGTTGCCGGACTGCTCAACAACTAGCACCTCTTTGCCTTTCTTCTTCCTGTTGTTCCGCCGCCGGTTTTTCCTTGCCGGGGCAGTTTCCTCACTATCAGATCCTCCTGCTCCCGTGTTCTCTCCGGGGAGTTTCCTCCCTTCCTCAGCACATGCACACTTGTCGGCCAGGGCATATAGCTCACTGACGCCCCTGATCTTGCACATCGCCATCTCCTCCCACATCCTGCGGTTTCGCACATTCTGATGGAACAGCTGATTACCGCGGCAGGGTGGACATCTGGGATGTTGTGCTGTACACGGCTGAATCTCTGAATGTACTTGTGCAGGGGCTCTCCTTCCTTCTGGGCGAGCAGATGAAGGTCACTCTCTTGGCCATGAGGCTTGTGGCCGCCTGTAAAGGCGCCGACAAACTGATGGCATAGATCCGCCCAGGAGGATATGGAGTTGTCCGGCAAGTGCATGAGCCAGGATCTGACATTGGGCTTGAGCACCAGCGGGAAGTAGTTAGCCAAGATCCTGTCGTCCCGCCCCCCCGGCAGCTTGCACCGCGATGGTGTAGATGCTGAGGAACTCCGATGGATGCGTCTTGTCGTCGTACTTCTCTGGTACGTCTGGCTTGAAATTCTTCGTGCTGGGCCACTGGACTTGCCGCAGCTCACGAGTGAACGCAGGGCAACCTACCACGTACGGCAAATCGCCTGGTTCCCCTGGCGCATGCATGTCGACAGAGGGCCCAGCGCGCTGGTCAGATTGACGCCGCGCTTCTCTTCGTCGCTCAATGCGAGTTCGAGCGTCCTCTTGCTATCGTTCGTGAAGAACTTGGCGCTGGTCACGACGAGCTCGTGGATCCGATGACGCGGTGGAGTCGCTGTCGAGGTGGATCCGGCGAGTCGGCGATCTTGGCCTTCGGGGTGGGGAGTGCATGGTGGTTGCACGCCCACCGGTTTCGTCGCCACCGGCTCGTGTCTGGCAGTCCTGCCGTGGCAGCGATGTACTCGGCTGCCGCGGAGTGTCGCCGTTGGCGTAGCCGATGAGACTCTGAATGGTGGCCCTCCATTCGTCAATCTTGTCTGATGTCAGAGGGTAATCCAGGAGCAATTGAGCTCGCGCCAAAGCTTCTACTAGAGTGGTGGGCGGCAGTGGCGGACGGCGCAAGGAGCGGGATATGCTCGGACTTCTAACTATGTTAGAAGGAGCAGTATCCCGTCCGGGCGATCGTGTCTCGCTCGTGCCGGCACGTTGGCGTGCATGCTGATCTTGAGCGCCCCGGGATCCACCAGCTTGATCTTGGTCCAACAAACGTATGGTACTGCGAATACCATGACGCTGTCGGTCCTGCGCCTCCTGAGATGGACGCGGTACATGCACGGACGCCGAGGTCTGCGCAGCCTTGCCCTTGGACCTGGCAGCCTCGTGAGCTCCCTCGTCAGCATCCGTTCTTCCGCCGGTGTCTACCCCACCACTCGTTTGCTCCGGTGGTGGTGGGATCGACGCGGACGGAACATCTGCCGCCGAAGCCTTCTTCTTCGGTGGCATGTCGATGAAGAAAATGAAGATCTAGCTCGTGTGAACGCCGGATCAGGTTCACGCAACCTCGATGCCCCCTACCTGGCGCGCCAAAGAGTTGGGGAAACTGATCCACGAACACCTATGGGGCTGGCGGACCGAGCCCCTTTCGGTTCGGCGCGGGGCGGAGGTCGCACGAAGAGCAGATCGAGGCGAAGCACACGAGCAGTTTACCCAGCTTCGGAGCTCTTCGGAGAGATAACACTCCTACTACTGCTTGTCTGATTGTATTGTGTTCTTGCTCGGGAGCGCTGAGTGCTACAGTACACCCGAGCTACTAACGAGACCGAGCGTGAGTATGTTCTCTGGCTTCAAGCTGAGCCGAACCCCCTCTACGTTGCGCATGGGCCTCCTTTTATATGCTCAAGGGGTCACCGACAGGTGGCAACGTAAACAAGGGTAAAAACGTAAAAAGAGAGGTGGTTGGTATAGCTACCTGTACAGTGCATCCCACCTAACCCTAACGGCAAGGGACAAAGGCATTAAATGCCCGTCTGCGTCGCCCAAACAATGTAAAAAGGGGTCGTCAGGGGCGCCACCGCTTGCCACGATGGCAATCTTGTCAGCATCGCATGCCACTGCACACCGCTGGCTACACAGCCTCCCGCCACATGCTCCTGGAAAGGCCCCAGGGCGACACGTTGGTGGATGCGCTGGAGCGTGGGCACAGAGTGGCCGCTTGCTGCGGCAAGCGCCTTGCCGCGGTCGTTGTCTTGTCGCGTCCGGAAGCTTGTCGCTCACCGGGACGCGTGGCGCGTCGCGGCAAGTTCCTTGAGATGCCTCGGTCGGCCTTCCCGGCAAGCTCCTCTTGCCGGGGCCTTGTCTCCTTGGCTTGAATACTTTGTTCTTGAATGGCTCCAGAGGAACCTCGGAGGACCTTGGCGGTCACCCGGCAAGCCTTGCCGCGGGGCGCTGCAACTGCCCGTGCACAAGTTCGGGATACTAGGGTACCCCTACTCTAGTACACCGACACCAAGCTTGGGGATGCTACGTTTAATGAAGATGATATTTTTAGCCTCCCAAGTTTTGATAAGCAAAGTTGTTATGATGATAGCTTGCCTTCTGCATACGATGATTATATTGATGAAAGTGGGTTTGGAAGAGTGTCAACTTTAGGAAGTAATGATCCCACTATTTTGGATGATGTTGAATCTTATAATATTTATTAAAGAGTATTTGGAGAGGTCATGACTTTATTTAGTAATGATTCCACTATCTTGGAAGAGGTTTCAATCTATTATGATGAGAACAAAGTTGCTACTTATGATGATTATTGTGATGAAACTTATGCTATAAAAAGTAGTGATGATTATATTTATAAAACTTGTCATGATTATGATTATCCTTTTTCTGAACATTAATCTTTTAATGTGGAAACAATTTTTAGTATCCGAGTCTATTATGATACTCCCACTATTCTGAATGAGAAGAAGTTTGCTTATGTGGAGAGTAGTAAATTTTCTATGCAAGTAAATCATGAAAAGAATGCTTTAGGTGTTGGTTATATTGTTGAATTCATTCATGATGCCACTGAAAATTATTATGAGGGAGGAATATATGCTTGTAAGAATTGCAATAATGTCAAGTTTCCTCTCTATGTGCTTAAAGTTTTGGAGTTATGCTTGTTTAGCCTTCCTATGCTAGTTGATTATTGTTCCCATAAGTTGTTTTCTCACAAATCCCTATGCATAGGAAGTGGGTTAGACTTAAATATGCTAGTCATATTCTTCATGATGCTCTCTTTATATTTCAATTCTTATCTTTTATGTGAGCATCATTGTCATCATCATGCCTAGCTAGAAAGACATTAAAGAAAAGCGCTTGTTGGGAGACAATCCAATATTTACCCTTACTGTTTTTGTGTGTTCACATGATTATGCTACTGTAGTAATCATGTTTTATAGCTTTTGTTTCAATAAAGTGTCAAGTAAGACCTTTAGGATAGCTTACGGTGATAGTTGTGTTGATCCTGCTAAAAATCAGAAACTTTTGCACCCAGTAAATTAGTTTTGATAATTCCCAGAAACGCGATTTTGATCTGATTCGTTTTTCTTTGGATTGGTACACAAATTTCTTAGGACTTCCTAATTTGGTAGGATTTTTGGAGTTCCAGAAGTATACGTTTGATATAGATTACTACATACTGTTCTGTTTTGACAGATTCTGTTTTCTATGAGTTTTTTGCTTATTTTGATGAATCTATGAGTAGTATCGGAGGGTATGAACCATAGATAAGTTGTAATACAGTATATATTACACCAATATTAATTTATAATGAGTTCACAACAGTACCTAAGTGGTGGTTTTATTTTCTTATACTAATGGAGCTTACGAGTTTTCTGTTGAGTTTTGTGTTGTGAAGTTTTCAAGTTTTGGGTAAAGATTCGATGGACTATGGAATAAGGAGTGGCAAGAGCCTAAGCTTGGGGATGCCCATGGAACCCCAAGGTATTCAAGTATAACCAAAAGCCTAATATTGGGGATGCCCTGGAAGGCATCCCCTCTTTCGTCTTCGTTCATCGGTAACTTTACTTGGAGCTATATTTTTATTCACCACATGATATGTGTTTTGCTTGGAGCGTCATTTTCTTTTGTTAGTATTTGCTTGATGTTATTTATAATAATGTTTTACATATTTATTTTTAATAAAAATTTCAAGGATAGCCTTTACCATGCTTATTTTGCTAGTATACATGTTGCTGTTTCAAAACAGAAAGTTTGCCGATGTTGCAAAAATTCCCTAGAAAAGTCAGAGAATGATAAAATGTTGAAACATTTTGCATATTGAGATCTGATAAATCTTCTACAGTGTGGTATTTCTCTCATATTTTTTGGAGATAGGGAAGTATGATGGATCTTACATTCTTTACAGACTATACTGTTTTGGCAGATTGCTGTTATGTTTGCATTGTTTGCATATGTTTGCTTGTTTAATGATTCTATTTGAGAATAGGAGTATTAAATATGCAGAGACAGTTAGTATGCAATGTTTAATAATAATTTTAATGATTTGCTACAGTTGAAAATGGTAAGGTTTTGCATTCGTTTATACTAACTTATCTCACGAGTTCTTGTTGAGTTTTATGTGGATGAAGTCTTTGAGAAATAGAGAAACCATGATATGAGAGGAATTAAGGAGGCACAAAAGTTCAAGCTTGGGGATGCCCAAGGCACCCCAAGATATTATTTCAACAAGTCTCAAGCATCTAAGCTTGGGGATGCCCCATTAGGCATCCCACCTTTCTTCTTCAACAACTATCGGTTAGTATCGGTTGAACCTAAGTTTTTGCTTCTTCACATGAGTTGTGCTATCCTTGCAATGTCATTTTATATTGCTTTGCTTGCTGTTTGAATAAAACACCAAGATCTGAAATTCTTAAATCAGAGAGAGTCTTCACATAGCTACATAATTATTTAACTACTCATTGATCTTCACTTATATCTTTTTGGAGTAGTTTGTCGTTTACTCGTGTGCTTCACTTATATCCTATGAGTAAATGGTTGAATGAATTGAATGTCATAAATCTGAAATTATATATGTTTCATATGCTTACCCTGTTGGGAGTAATGACTTCACATCTAAGAAGTAGAGGTAGTAAATTTATTGAAGGTTAGCAAGCATTGTATTGGTCACTTGAACAATTCATGAAAGAATATTAAAGGAAGAGAGATTTCACATATAAATATACTATCTTAGACATCTTCTATGATTGTGAGCCCCATTAATTATTTTCAAACCTAAGCAAATTAGTTGAAGTTGGAAAAGGAAGACAACATAATGATTTATGCTTGGGTGTATTTCTATAGAAGTTATATTGTTATAGCCTCCAACATGTGGTGCTTGCTTTTAGAATCCTTTTCTAGCCAAAATATCTGTACTAAGCGGGAATACTGCTTGTGCATCCAAATTCCTTGAACCAAGTTTCTTCCATGAGTGTCCACCATACCTACCTATATGCGGTATTTACCTGCCGTTCCAAGTAAATTTGCATGTGCCAAACTCTAAACCTTCAAATAATAATCTATTTTGTATGCCCGAATCACTCATGTAGTGACTAGGGGCTGTCAGTATCTTCCATGCTAGGTGGGTTATTCTCACGATGATTGGACTCCGCTCATCATTCACGAGAAAAATGGCTGGTAACCGGGATGCCCAGTCCCATGATCAAAAGATCAAAATCAAATAAAAAATAATTGCAAACAAAACTCCCCAGGATTGATGTTAGTTGGAGGCACCCACTGTTTCGAGCAAGCCATGGATTGATGATTGTTGGTGGAGGGGGAGTAAAAACTTTACCATTATGTTTGGGAACCACCTATAATGTATGTAGTATGGAAGATATTGGGAACTCTTGGTTGTTATGTTGACAATGAAAGCATGCCTCTCAAAATTATTTTCATCTCTATTTCAAAATCGAGCTCTGGCACCTCTGCAAATCCCTGCTTCCCTCTTCGAAGGGCCTATCTTTTACTTTTATGCAAGAGTCAGTAGTATTCCTTCTCATTCCTACCTACACTTTAGTTGGCAAGCATCGTGTGTTGGGGAAAGATCTAAGCATATATGGCCATTCAAATATATTTGATCATGAATTATTATTGTTGACAATTATCTATATGATAAGTGAGTTGGGAGGCGAAACACTCAGCCCCTATCTTTCTCTGTGTTCGATGGATGCTATTTGTTCTAAGAATATGCTTTGAGTGGTAGCAATCATGGAAGACTATATGATAGTTGAGTATGTGGAGTTTGCTAAATCAAAGCTCTGACATAGACCCTTCCTAAAAATAAGATGAATTGTAACTGTTTGATGACTGAGAATGAAGTTTGCTAGTTTTCAAGAAAGTTTATGGTCTATGCTTTAACATGTGAATAGCTTGTTACTTGATCTTGAGAAGTTTTATGCGATGAACTACTGTTATGACATATAATCATGCTAGAAAAGGTCATTGAAATTATCATTAATCAAACTTGTGCACCTACTAGCATACACACTGCAAAAATTCTTTCTTTTATCATTTACCAACTTGAGGATGAGCAGGAATTAAGCTTGGGGATGTTGATACGTCTCCAATGTATCTATAATTTATGAAGCATTCATATTATAATATTATCTGTTTTGGATATTTATGGGCTTTACTAAGCACTTTTATATTATTTTTGGGACTAACCTATTAACCGGAGGCCTAGCCCATATTGTTGTTTTCTTGCCTATTTCGGTGTTTCGAAGAAAAGGAATATCAAACGGATTCCAAACGGAATGAAACCTTCGGGAAAGTTATTATTGGAATGGAAGGAATCCAGAGGACTTGGAGTGCACAAGGGAAGCTTCGAGGTGGCCACGAGGTAGGGAGGCGCGGCCACCTCCCCTGGGCGTGCCGCCACCCTCGTGGTGCCCTCTTGGCTCCCCTGACCGACTTCTTTCGCCTATATATCTCCATATACCCTAAAAACATCGGGGAGTAGAATAGATCGGGAGTTCCGCCGCCGCAAGCCTTCGTAGCCACCAAAAACCTCTCGGGAGCCCGTTCCGGCAACCTGTCGGAGGGGGAATCCCTCACCGGTGGCCATCTTCATCATCCCGGTGCTCTCCATGATGAGGAGGGAGTATTTCACCCTCGGGGCTGAGGGTATGTACCAATAGCTATGTGTTTGATCTCTCTCTCTCACGCGTTCTTGAGGTGGTACGATCTTGATGTACCGCGAGCTTTGCTATTATAGTTGGATCTTATGATGTTTCTCCCCCTCTACTCTCTTGTAATGGATTGAGTTTTCCCTTTGAAGTTATCTTATCGGATCGAGTCTTTAAGGATTTGAGAACACTTGATGTATGTCATGCAGTGTTATCTGTGGTGACAATGGGATATTCACGTGATCTACTTGATGTATGTTTTGTTGATCAACTTTTGGGTTCAATGAACTTATGCAAAGGGGTTGGCACACGTTTTCATCTTGAGACTCCGGTAGAAACTTTGGGGCACTCTTTGAAGTACTTTGTTTTGGTTGAATAGATGAATCTGAGATTGTGTGATGCATATCAAATAATCATTCCCACGGATACTTGAGGTGACGATGGAGTATCTAAGTGACATTAGGGTTTTGGTTGATTTGTGTCTTAAGGTGTTATTCTAGTACGAACTCTATGATAGATTGAACGGAAAGAATAGCTTTGTGTTATTTTACTACAGACTCTTGAATAGATCGATCAGAAAGAATAACTTTGAGGTGGTTTCGTACCCTACCATAATCTCTTCGTTTGTTCTCCGCTATTAGTGACTTTGGAGTGACTCTTTGTTGCATGTTGAGGGATAGTTATATGATCCAGTTATGTTATTATTGTTGAGAGAACTTGCACTAGTGAAAGTATGAACCTTAGGCTTTGTTTCCTAGCATTGCAATACCGTTTATGCTCACTTTTATCATTAGTTACCTTGTTGTTTTTATATTTTCAGATTACAAAAACCTATATCTACCATCCATATTGCACTTGTATCACCATCTCTTCGCCGAACTAGTGCACCTATACAATTTTCCATTGTATTGGGTGTGTTGGGGACACAAGAGACTCTTTGTTTTTTGGTTGCAGGGTTGTTTGAGAGAGACCATCTTCATCCTACGCCTCCCACGGATTGATAAACCTTAGGTCATCCACTTGACGGAAATTTGCTACTGTCCTACAAATCTCTGCACTTGGAGGCCCAACAACGTCTACAAGAAGAAGGTTGTGTAGTAGACATCATCCCGTGCGGCCGTTTTTTGTCTAATCTGAAAGTTTACCATTCGTCGGCTTCGGCCCCCTTGCATATAACGCGGGGGTGTTCGGAAAAACACTTGATCACTCTTGACCCAACGTCTTGGTCCATTAAGGAGGTGTTAGTGCGGCGAACTAGGCAATCGGACTATAGGACTTTAACACTTTCACTTAGCCATAGGAGTTTGATGGTGAGTCTATGATATAGCCCCTGGTATGTACGCGGTTGTCCTAATATGGTGCGTTTACATACATGACCAGAAGAACGGTCCTTCGTGTAATACGGAAGGAATCACGAAGATTCCAGGGAGTCTTCGAGTGGTTCACCAGCTCTCGCCGCATCATGACAGTCAGTTTTTGGCTTTCTCTACTGAGGTGCTCATCCGGATGAACCAGGACACAATCGTAGTAGTTCTTCCTTTACTACCCTAGCTGATAGAGCAGAACATAAGGTAGTAAGCACAGGAGCCGGGCAACCCAACTATTGACCAAAGACATGATTCGGAGCTGATGCATATAAGGCGAACCACATGACGCCGAACACTCCCTATAGGTATTTGGACTTTTCAACGTATACCGGGCCAAATACAACCCCTGGTAATGGACCCTGGTGTCAAGGCACGTGTGGCAATCTGACATGGGTGAGAACGCAGGTGGTGAGAGAATAAAACTCAAAACACAATATGAACTAAGCTGTTTCTATAATATCCCTTTCTAGTACGGCGAGCCGTGTACTTACAGATAATGCTGACAACTTCCTTGGACATTTTACATGCCAAAAAAGTATAAAATAAAAAGATATAAAAGGTTTCCACAGGGTCTTAACCTAAAAATAAACCTTTGTGTGGGGCCCTACTGCACGCCTGGGTCGTTTTGTCCTTTGTGATGTGTCCTTGAAGGGGGGAGTGTGATGGCCATCTGTAAAAAAAGAAAAAACCTGGAAAAACGAATCCAGTGTGGCCGTAAACAAAGTTGGTTTGTTTAATGAACCTTGAAAGATAACTTTAGAGTCCGAATAGGGTTGAGCTGAACTATGGACTATTTGTATGCAGTGTGCCCCCAGCACCGCCCAAGGAATTTTAAGGGCATACTTGTTGAGGGAGTCCCGGACTAGGGGGTGTCCGGATAGCCGAACTATCATCTTTGGCCGGACTCCTAGACTATGAAGATACAATATTGAAGACTCCGTCCCGTGTCCGTATGGGACTTCCCTTGGCGTGGAAGGCAAGCTTGGCGATACAGATATGTAGATCTCCTACCATTGTAACCGACTCTGTGTAACCCTAGCCCTCTCCGGTGTCTATATAAACCGGAGGGTTTTAGTCCGTAGGACGAACAACAATCATACCATAAGCTAGCTTCTAGGGTTTAGCCTCTCTGATCTCGTGGTAGATCTACTCTTGTACTACCCATATCATCAATATTAATCAAGCAGGAGTAGGGTTTTACCTCCACCGAGAGGGCTCGAACCTGGGTAAAAACATCGTGTCCCTTGTCTCCTGTTACCATCCGCCTAGACGCACAGTTCGGGACCCCCTACCCGAGATCCGCCGGTTTTGACACCGACATTGGTGCTTTCATTGAGAGTTCCTCTGTGTCGTCACCTTTAGGCCCGATGGCTCCTTCGATCATCAACAACGACGCGGTCCAGGGTGAGACTTTTCTCCCTGGATAGATCTTCGTATTCGGCGGCTTTTCACTGCGGGCCAATTCACTTGGCCATCTGGAGCAGATTGAAAACTACGCCCCTGGCCATCTGGTGAGATTTGGAAGTTAGAACTATAAGGCTGACGTCCGCGAAAACTTGACCTTCGACGGGTTCGAGCCACAGCCAAGCGCGCCGCACTGTCACGATGGGCATGATCTAGCTCTGCTGCCGGACAGTGTCTTGGAGGCCGCACAAGTGTCTGCTCCGACCTTTAGTTCGGAGCCGACTGCACCGATCGAGGATGGGTGGCTGGACACCGCCTCGGGGGCTACTACCTCTACAGCGATAGAGCCGAATACCAACCCTATCCTTTGTGAAGCTCGTGACTCCAAGGTGTCGGACTCCTCTCCGGACTCGGAACCTTCCGCGCCCCTGCCAATCGAATTCGATTGGGCGGTGATCATGGATTTCACCGCTGCGGACATCTTTCAGCACTCGCCCTTCGGCGACATCCTGAATTCGCTAAAGTGTCTCTCTTTATCAGGAGAGCCCTAGCCGAATTATGGTCAGGACGGTTGGGATGCAGACGATGAAGAAATTCAAAGCCCACCCACCACCCACTTCGTAGCCACTGTCGATGACCTAATCGACATGCTAGACTTCGACTCCGAAGACATCAATGGTATGGACGACGATGCAGGAGACGACCAAAAACCAGCGCCTACAGGGCACTGGAAGGCCACCTCGTCATACGCCATTTACATGGTGGACATCCCAAAGGATGGGAATGACGATGGAACAACGGAGGACGACCCCTCCAAGAAACAGCCTAAGCGCTGGTGTCAGCGGCGCCGCTCTAAATCCCGCCATAGCAAAAATGGAGATTCCGGCACCGGAGACAATAACACGCCGGACAGTGCCGAAGACAACCCCCTCCAGCAGGATTCAGCACAGGAGGATGGAGAAGCCAGCCCTCATGAGAGAGCGGCAGACAAAGAGGTAGAGGACGATAATTATATGCCTCCCTCCGAAGACGAGGCAAGCCTCGACACGACGAATTTGTCGTGCTTGAGGATCCCGTCGAACAAGAGCGTTTCAAACGCAGGCTTATGGCCACGGCAAGCAGCCTCAAGAAAAAGCAGCAGCAGCTTAGAGCTGACCAAGACTTGCTAGCCGACAGATGGACTGAAGTCCATGCGGCCGAACAGTACGAACTCGAACGCCCCTCCAAGAGCTACCCAAAACGCAGGATGCTACCCCGATTAGAGGAGGAAGCACCTAAACCTACATCACCAGCGCATAATACGGCCGACCGGCCACCTCGTGGCCGCGACAGAGAGGCCTCTCGGCCCTACACTCAAGCCGTACCCCGGCACCGCTCAAAAAATACCAAGGCACGGGAAAATGCGCCAGACCTGCGGGATATACTCAAGGACAAGGCAAGGCAAACAAGATCGATCTATGGATTGCGTGGGCGCCCCACGATACATGATGATAACCGTCACACCGGATATAGCAATTCCGGCCGGGCCGAACACAGTAGACAAAGCTCATTTGAGCTGCGTCGTGATATAGCCCAATACAGAGGCGCCGCAGACCAACTATGCTTCACAAACGAAGTGATGGATCATCAAATCCCTGAGGGTTTCAAACCCGTAAACATTAAATCATACGTCGGCACAACAGATCCGGCGGTATGGATCAAGGACTATCTCCTCCATATCCACATGGCCCGCGGTGATGATCTACACGCCATCAAATACCTCCCACTCAAGCTTAAAGGACCAGCGCGGCATTAGCTTAACAGCTTGCCAGCAGAGTCAATCAGTTGTTGGGAAGACCTGGAAGCCGCATTCCTTGACAACTTCCAGGGCACTTATGTGCGACCACCAGACGCCGATGACCTAAGCCACATAATTCAGCAGCCAGAAGAATCGGCCAGACAATTCTGGACATGGTTCCTAAGCAAGAAAAATCAAATTGTCGACTGTCCGGATGCAGAGGCCCTTGCAGCCTTCAAACACAACATCCGCGACGAGTGGCTTGCCCGACACCTAGGACAGGAAAAGCCGAAATCCATGGCAGCCCTCACAACACTCATGACCCGCTTCTGCGCGGGAGAGGATAGCTGGCTAGCTCGTAGTAATAACATGACCAAGAGCCCTGGTAATTCGGATACCAAGGACACCAACGGCAGGTCGCGTCGCAACAAGCACAAGCGCCGCATTAATGGCGACAATACTGACGATACGACAGTCAATGCCGGATTCAGAGGCTTTAAACCCGGTCAGCAGAAAAAGCCATTCAAAAGAAATACTCCGAGCCCGTCCAATTTGGACCGAATACTCGATCGCTCGTGCCAGATACACGACACCCCCGAAAAGCCAGCCAATCACACCAACAGGGATTGTTGGGTGTTCAAGCAGGCAGGCAAGTTAATTGCCGAAAACAATGACAAGGGGCTGCATAGCGATGACGAGGAAGAGACCCGGCCACCGAACAATAGAGGACAGAAGGGTTTCCCCCCACAAGTGCGGACGGTGAACATGATATACGCAACCCACATACCCAAAAGGGAGCGGAAGCGTGCACTCTGGGACGTATATGTGATGGAGCCAGTCGCCCCAAAGTTCAATCCGTGGTCCTCCTGCCCGATCACTTTTGATCGAAGGGACCACCCCACTAGCATCCGCCATGGAGGATTCGCCGCATTGGTTCTAGACCCAATCATCGACGGATTTCACCTCACTAGAGTCCTGATGGACGGCGACAGCAGCCTGAACCTGCTTTATTAGGATATGGTGCGCAAGATGGGCATAGACCCCTCAAGGATTAAACCCACAAAGACGACCTTCAAAGGCGTCATACCAGGTGTAGAGGCCAACTGTACAGGCTCAGTTACACTTGAAGTGGTCTTCGGATCCCCGGATAACTTCCGAAGCGAGGAGTTAATCTTCGACATAGTCCTGTTCCGCAGTGGCTATCGTGCACTGCTCGGACGAACCGCATTTGCAAAGTTCAATGCGGTACTGCACTATGCATACCTTAAGCTCAAGATGCCAGGCCCTCGAGGAGTCATTACGGTCAACGGAAATACCGAACGCTCTCTCCGAATGGAGGAGCATACAGCGGCTCTCGCGGCGGAAGTGCAAAGCAGCCTCTTAAGGTAATTCTCGAGTCTGGCTGTTAAGCAGCCGGACACCGTCAAGTGCGCACAGAGTAACCTACAACAAGACCGCCTGGCACGTTCTGAGCAAGCGTAGCAATGCGGCCCCAACCCCAGCCCTCGCGAAATCGCGAGACCAGTACCACGCGTACATAACTACGCTTTGGAGATACCATGGGCATAGGGGTAGGGGCACGGCCACGGCATACCTGGGGAGCGGCTCAACCGTACCAGGGGCTCCCAATTGTGTCATTCTTTTTCTTTCTTATTCTTAGGACTCACGTTTTCCAGAAGCCCTGTCCGGCAGTAGAACTGCCGAACTCATGATGCAACAGCCAGGGAAGCAGACAAGCTACGTCGAGTGTCCAGGTGGTCTCTATTACGAGCAGTATACCTATTTTGCATACCATCCTGCAGCCTACCCCTGGAGGGGGACATGTTAAATAGTCCCATCCCTTGCTTATCCCACTACTTGCATCATTCTGCTTTCATTGCAGTATTTTTTGAATAAACAATGCATCGCTTTTTGCCTATTATTGCATTCCTTTTTTATCTATATATGTTCACTTATGACATCTTGCATCCGTACACTTTGGTACGGCCAAATACACCTGGGGCTTAAGTTCCCCAAAATATGGTGTGATAAGTCCGAACACTTTCACAAGTGCGGCACCCCGAACTTATAGCATTATATGCATCGGCTTCGAATCATGTCTTGGGTCAATAGTTGGGTTTGCCCGGCTCCCATGTTTTGGTACCTTACGTTCCGTTATATCGGCTAAGGTAGCGCTGGGAGAACCACTGCGATTGTGCCCCAGTTGAGCTGGATTGAGCATCTCAGTGGAGAAAGCTAAAACTGACCGTCATGATAGGGTGAGAGCCGGTCGCTGTTTGAGAGCTTTTTCGAGTCCCTAAAGACTTATGCCGCTTAGAGCGAGGAGTCGGCTTCGTCCGGCCCAGGCGTGGATAGCGCCCCGAATTCGGTCTTCCGAACACTAGGGGCTTCGCCGAAATTCAAAATTATAGAATTCTATGGCTAAATGGGAGTGTTCAAGCATTATAAGTCTGGTTGCCTTTTTCGTTGTGTTGAGCGCCTCCCTCGAAGGACCAAAGAATGGGAACAAGAGCGCTCAAGTTTATCCCGAACACCCCAGCACTCTGTCACACCCTGCATTTTGGTACCATTTCATTTGCATTATTAAAGCATGAAAATTTGGACCAACAAAAACTTTTGCATTAGTTGGCTTTTATTTGGAGTTGGTTTTCTCTCTGTGATTCTTTTTAAGTGCTCTTTAAAGTCAACACAACTCCACCTTATATACTTCATCTCCTTGCCCCAAACTTCTGCCCATGATCATGCCATGTGTACAGAGCAATATAGTATTTTCTTACAAAAATAATTTGGCCAAATAGTATTTTCAAAAATTAGTTTTCCAAAAACCCCTAAATTGAGGTTTGCACTGCAAGTACTTGATTTGGGGTATGAAAAATATTTCAAAAAGTATATTTGAGACCTATTAGATATAGGACTCCCATAAACCACAAAAATATAATTTTAAAAGATATTTTCCTATTTTATTTAAAAGCTTTTTCTTAAGGCCAGAAATGGTCTTTAATAGGGAAAAATTATTTTATTGTTTCAAAAATATTTGACAAAAATCAGGGAAACTTAGTGGACATATATTTTCCATATATAAGAGTTCCAACACATGGTCATGTTCAAAATATTGGACAAAACCGCCCAAAACCATTTCTGCCCATTTCAAGGATTTGAAATATTTCTACAAGAAATATTTTCAAAACAATCCAAGGAAAATCCAGCAGGTCACAAATGCATATTGTGATCACCTTGCAAAGCCTCATGTCATTTAAAGTCATTTTGGTTCACCAAAAGGCCCCAAAACCCTCTCTGACGAGCATCATATTTGAACAAGTTTGTACTACCAACTTTCTCTCCTTGACCCCAACTTTTGTGAGCATGTTCACATGACCAAATGAGGCCACTACACCAAGTGGTGCATCAAGGAGAAGTGATTTGCTCAACTAGATCTACACAAGTTCATTTCTGCTAATTTCTAGGGTTTGCCAAAGTTTCATTAGCAAACTCTTCCAAATGAGCTCATCTTCCTTTTTCCCTATCATTTTGTCATGACAAACACCCCTGCCAAGTGCCACAAGAATTGAATTAGTGCAAGCACCCCAAAACCATATCAAACACCTTCTGCATGTTTACTAAAAAACCATGTTTGGGGCTCTTCCACTAATCTCCATGAGCTCCACTTTTTACCACAACCCCTCCTAGTCCCCTTTCACCCCCAGTAACAATGGCAAACCCACAGCTCAATTATTGGATGGGTAAAACCCCACTTTCTCTCTCTGGACAGCCAATTTCTCCCTCTTCTTCTACCTCTCTCTTCTTCTACTGGCCACCCAGGGCATCCAAGGCCATCTCCTACTTCTTTACTCCCCCCTTGGGCTACCAGACACCTTTGGGCGCGCCCATTTTGCATAAAAAATGGCCATGCCGGCCATTTGGGTGCCCTGGAGCGCGCTACAGTGCGCTCCCGCACTGTAGCCGCCCCCTTCCAACCGCCTCCGGCCACCTCGGGCCTCCCCAGCGCGCCCGACGATGCTCCTCGACGTCCTCAACACGCCACAGCATGGTCCCCCTCCTCCCTCTCCCTCATCTCGCCTCAGCTCGCACGAGTGCCGGCCGCCTGAGAGCTCCAATGAGCGGCCTCACACGCGCGGCGTCTCTGACCCCTCCCCGCTCTCTCCCTTAGCTCCCCTCGGCGTAGTCCACGCCCAGCAACACCCCAGACACGGCGCCAGCTCCTCCCGAGCTCTGTGGCAATGAGCAGGAGCTCGCCGGTGCACAAGTCCACGGCACCCCACCGTTCGCCTATTTAAGGGCCTCCCCGAGCCCTCCTCTCCTCACCACTCGCTATACCACTCCCCAAAACATCCCCCTGCACCCCCAGTTCGTCTCCAGAGCTGCCCGAGCTCGAGATCGGGCTCGAGCTCCACCGCTTCGGCTCGCCGGAGTTTGCGAGGTACAGGCCATCCCCGGCCCTCCTTCCTGTCGGTCTGGAACCCCTGCAGCCCTCTGATCCTTTCCCCCTTGTTTCCCCTCTTTGTAGCAGCCGGAAGCGGATGGAACCGTCGATGCCCGAAGCCCCTCCGCCGCGTGACCTCGTCGCCGACGAACCAGGCTACCCCGGCGACCGCAACCACCACCACCCGAACGGCGAGACGACGCTGAGCCCAGTCATTCCCTCGCCTGACCTCGTCGTGCCCTGCATCATCGCCGGTGAGCACGCCGACCGTCTGGACTCGGGGTTAGGGATTATAGGCGGGCCCCGCTTGTCAGCCTCTTCCCTCCATCGCCCCTCTCTCTCTCGCTGATGCCTGGGCCTCGCCCGTTAGGTTTAAACCTGGCGCGCGCACGTGCACCAGTGCGCTGGGCCGCCTCTCTGGCTGGGCCTGCTGCGCTGCGGCTATTCCGGCCCAGCAGGCACAGAGCCTTTTTCCTTTTTCTTTTTCTGTCACCTTTCCAAAAATCCCTCAGGATAAAATATTTATCCAAATGAAATAATTCCAGTTCCTAAATTCTTGTAAAAATCCCACCTATTTAATGGTGCAACTTCCATTCAAATCCCACAACCTTTTCTTCACTGTAAATATTTAAATGTGATTTTAAGCATTTAATATACCTTTGTAAATCCATTTCTCCTATTCTGCTACTCCAAATCCAAAACTAGAAATTTTCCCCTTCTTAGTTTTCACCCTAGTATTTAACAAAAATGAGTTGACATTATTTTGAGCACTTTGGTTTTTCTGTTTTATTATTGCCTTATTTTTCTCATTATTACTTTTGCGACGATAGATTGCGTTGCTGACGAAGGAGTTGGACCAGAAGACTTTGAAGACTCAGAAGACTTTGTTGAGCCAGGCAAGCAGCCCTTTGACCATGTCTATGAAACCCTTTTTATGCATATCATATAGCACCATATTGTTGTTGCAACGGAATCATGATGAGGTAGTAACCACTTTGATGGTTTGCCACCGTACTTCCTCATTGATACTTGCATTGTGCATGACCCTACCTTCTTATGAGGGTTATGCCGGTGGGAGTAGATAGGATGCTAAAGTAGATGCTACGCAAAAAGGGACGGGTATATGCATGGTGAAGGAGACAAAGTATTTTTCAAAAGACTTTTCGAAAACCTCGTCGGGTGCCACTTATGCCCGAGGGAGATGATGAGATGGGTAACCACTTGATGACAAAGTGGTGTACCGAGGCAAGTGTGTGTGTTGTTTTCGAAAATGGATTAGATTTAAGATTTGTCGACTGTCCCATCCTTACATGTGCAACCACTCTACCCTTATATGGGAAAGGGCATTATTGATTACCTAGACCGATACTAGCTTGAAGCCCGCATTACTAGTGACGGGAGAGTTGTTGGTGTGCTCTCTCGGGATGGGGTCGTGCCAGGTAGGGCGGCCAAGAACATTTTATGGGGCACCGGACACACCGTTGGTACCCCGTGCCAGTGGTATGTGATAAATATGGGAGCGAGGCTCCACAATTTTAAGATGTGAAATGTTGGGCACGGGGTTTACTACCAATCGAGTGGAATCCATGTTAATGTTGTCTAGGGAAAGGTAGTGATCGGGTGCTTACCCCGGGTACTTGAGGTATCGCGGGTCGTGGATGACATGGAAGTTCCCCGGATCTTGTGGGTAAAGTGTGCAACCTCTGTAGAGTGTAAAACTATTCGAATAGCCGTGTCCACGGTCAAGGACAGTTGGGCGGTGCTGCTTAAACTATGTCCAGAGTTTACAAACCAGTGTGTGCGTTTGGATAACTACTTGGGTCAAGTCAAAGGACTTGACGTGATTGAGATGGGTTGGTGCCCACTCTATTTATGTTGATACCTGTAACCTGTCCTCATGGTTACTTGAATTCTCTTGATGCATGTCTTACAAGTTGTTGAACATGCCATTGCACTCAAAACTAGCTTTCTGCAAAAATTTACCTATATCATGTATTGTTACATCTTGGACCAAAACATGGGTTGCTTGCGAGTACATTCAAAGTACTCATTGGCTTGCCACTGGTTATTTAATTAACCAGGCATGGAAGAACCGGAGTTCGAAGAAGAGTTCTTTGGAGACGAACATGCGAACTAGGACGTTTCCCAGTCAGAATGCCTGTAGGGTTAAGGCAGATGGCATGGGTTCTACTTATCGACGAAGATTTCCGCTGCTTGTGTTTCAATTGATGTTCAGCCCTTAAGGCTTTATCAATGTAAGACTTGACCATAATGGTCATAATTTGTGTAAGATGGTATGTATGGATGTAAGACTCTTGTTATTCAGCTTCTGTGTGTTTGGTGAGCATTGATCTCTGGGATCACTATACACGTGCATTCGGTGATCTCGGCTGATGAGTCAGGGTCCCCACAGAGCTGGTATCAGAGCCATCCTGACTGTAGGAAGCCTTAGTTAGCATGGACGTTAGTTAGCTTGAGACCATCTAAACTTCTCTTCTTTTCTGAAGCTTACCCAACCCAAATATATTTCCCTTATTGACCTCTCACATTCAACCTTTGTAGATGGCTGCCGTACCCGAAGACTTCTTGACCACCGGATTTCCCGTACTTCTCGAGGATAGCCTCAAGAAGTGTCAGTTTCACCGAGCCCCCATTTTCACCTACCATGAGCATTGGATCAATGACACCGAGACGGAGTATCATGTGGAAGTGATCGGGAAGGCTAATGACTCTCCAACAAGCTAGTTCTTAGAGGGACCCCAGATGGCAACTCTGGTTCTTGCCGTCGAGACGGCAACCCTCAAGGCACTCACCCGCCTCCGAGACCTTCTTCTAGAGATGGCAGACGAGTTGGCAACCCGCTTCTTGCCTTATTGGAAGGAAGGTGAGGATGAGAGCAGTGCGCCAGCTCCACCATTAGAAGAAGGACTTCCACTCCGATTCCAGACCTACTTCAGCCTTTGTGCCGATAGTTTGGCACAACACTTGGCCTCGGAATCAATGGAGCTCCGAAAGGTACTTCATGAGACCAAGGAACTTCTTCTCCAAGCTCAAGTGAAGACGGATAGGATCAAGAAAGAAGGTGCTCCCCCTGGACAGCCCGCAATCGCATACATATGCGGAAGACCCCCAAAGGATGGAGAACCACCACAGTAACACCGCATGAGCGCAAGGGACTACCGCAAGCTCTTCACCCACCAGCAAAGCAACGCCGCGTTGAGCTCCGAAACTCCCCCACCCCTTCAAGTGAAGAGGAAAGTCAGAATGCTGATGATGAGGAGGAAGACCCAGAAGAGCCAGACTACACGACCGAGCATTCCACCACTTAGGCATCATTCGCAACTTGGATATGCCCGTTAGTAACCCCTACGGTAGGATAGGTCATGTACCCCTATGCAAAGTCGAGTCCTTGTGATGGTTCATATAAAACCATGTAGTGTTGTGTTTGCTTTTGATGTGTTTGATGGACGTCGTGCTTTCCTTCGGGAACTTTTAAGCGACTACATCACCCATTTGGACTTTAATGAATGTGTTTGGCCCTTTTGGCCCTTGCATAAAAACAATTAGTGTCATACCAATCCCCTTACTAGGCATCCCATCTATATTGCTTTCCCCATCTTTCCCAATCATGAGACCTTGACCGCTCCAACAGGATGCCTGTTGTAACACGTACTGGTACCTCTACCCAGCAGCAAGAAGCCGGAGGTTCTGCTGAAGCAGGAGTCAGCCAGGACCAAGCCCGAGGACAGACTCCACCCCCACCACCTCCTCCAAACATGGACATGGCTCAGCTTCTCCAAGCCTTCCGAGAGGAACGCCAAGCCAACACTGCAGCCCTCCAGATGATTGCTCAAGCTATCAATCGCCAGCCGGCGGGACACGGCAATGGACGTTCCACGTTGGTGGAGTTCAAGAAGCATGCACCACCCACCTTCATCGAGACTGCTGAACCCATGGATGCAGACGACTGGGTCTACACCATTGAGGACTTGTTGGAACTAGTCGCTTGCACTGAAGACCGTGAGAGGGTGGCATATGCTGCCCACTGTCTCGGGGGAACTGCTAGAGCTTGGTGGGATGGATTCAAGGCCATGCATGCTGAGCAAAACATCACTTGGAATGACTTCAAGGCAGAATTCCGCAAGGCCCACATTCCTTCCGGAATCATGGCCATCAAGAAGCGTGAGTTCCGAGCCCTGAAGCAAGGAAGTAGCACTGTCAAGGAGTACATGCAGAAGTTCAGTGTTCTCTCAAGGTATGCTCCTGAGGATGTCAGCATCGATGCTGCCAAAAAGGAGCGCTTCATGGAAGGCCTTAACCAGACTCTGCAGTACTCGCTTGTTGTGTGTGACTGCCCGACCTTTCCTGATCTGGTGAACAAGGCACTCATGCTTGAGGACAAGCGACGTGCTTTGGATGATACCCGTAAGCGCAAGATGATCAGCAAGGGTAGCTCCAGCAACTAGAAGCCTCACCTGTGGCAGCCAGCCCCGGTCAAGCCAACCTATCAGCAGCCAAGAGCTCCTGCACCCCGCACCAACTATCCACCTCAGCAGTATGCCAACCCGAGGCCAGCTTACAACAACCTCAATAACAATGCCGGCAAGAGCAGCAACCCCAACCAAGTCACTTGCTTTGGATGTGGTCAGCCAGGACACTACTCCAAGTATTGCCCCAACAAGAAGCCCGACGCCCCGCGCCCCAATGCGCAGAACCCAGGACAAGGCCGTGGAATGCCACCAAGGAACCAAGCTCCCCGCAACCCGCCCAATAACAGCAAGGGACGTGTGAATCATGTCACTTCAGAAGAAGCCCAGGAAGACCCGGACGTCGTGCTGGGTACGTTCCTTGTCAATTCAGCACCTGCAACTGTCTTGTTTGATTTTGGAGCCACGCATTCATTTGTCACCCAAAAGTTGGCATTAAAAAGTGGCATGACCCCTACACCCCTGAAAAACCTTATGGTGGTACAAACCCCCGGAGCAGAGATGAGAGCCAAGATAGGATGTAAAGGAGTCGGGATTATCATTAATGGGGTAGACTTCCTAGCAGACCTTATCATCTTAAGATCACAAGGCTTGGATGTGATCTTAGGAATGAATTGGTTCATCAAGCACCAAGGCTTGTTAGATTGCGCCAACCGGACTATCATTGTGGCCAATGAGCAAGGAGTCGAAGTTAAATTTGCCTCCAACCCCTCCTTTTCTCAAGCCAACCAAGTCAACTGTCTGACTGAAGTTGGATTGGAGCAAGTGCCGGTAGTATGCGAATACCCCGATGTTTTTCCTGATGAGCTACCGGGAATGGCTCCTGACCGAGACATTGAGTTCATCATCGAGCTCATGCCCGGAGCAGGACCCATCTATAAGTAGCCTTATAGAATGGGATCGGAAGAGTTAGCAGAATTGAAGAAGCAACTGGAAGAGCAGTTGAGGAAGGGATTTATCCGCCCTAGTGCCTCCCCTTGAGGATCACCTGTTCTGTTTGTGGCAAAGAAGGACGGTACCATACGCTTGTGCATTGACTACCGCTCCCTCAATGAAGTTACAATCAAGAACAAGTATCCACTTCCCAAGATTAAAGATCTGTTTGATCAACTCAATGGGGCCAAGGTGTTCTCCAAGATCGACCTCGGATCTGGGTACTACCAGCTGAAAATCAGACCCCAAGATATTCCGAAGACGGCATTTGTAACCAGATATGGCCTGTATGAGTGCACGGTCATGTCCTTTGGATTGACCAATGCCCCAGCTTACTTCATGTATCTCATGAAGAAGGTCTTCATGGAATATTTGGACAAGTTTGTCGTTGTCTTCATTGATGACATTCTTGTCTTCTTGAAGACGGAAGAAGAGCACGAGCAACACTTGAGGATGGTCCTAGACAAGCGTCGAGAGCACCAACTGTACGCCAAGTTCAGCAAGTGCGAATTTTGGCTGCGTGAAGTTGGATTCTTGGGTCATGTTTTGACCGAAGAAGGATTGTCGGTCGATCCCGCTAAGATTGAAGCCGTGACTGAATGGCAATCCCCAAGCAATGTGAAGGAAGTACGAAGCTTCCTTGGACTCGCAGGATATTACTGCAAGTTCGTTGAAGGATTCTCAAGCATTGCCCGACCCATGACTCAGCTCTTGAAGAAGGACAAGAAGTTTGAATGGACGCCGAAGTGCGAAGAGAGCTTCCAGGAGCTGAAGAAGAGACTGAGCACCGCCCCAGTTCTGGCCACACCAGATATACACAAGGAGTTTGTGATATACTGTGATGCGTCAAGAACCGGACTGGGAGGTGTCCTGATGCAAGAGGGCAGAGTCGCAGCTTACCTTTCAAGGCAACTACGGCCTCATGAAGAGAACTATGCTACCCATGATCTTGAGTTAGCAGCAGTGCTTCATGCCCTGAAGACATGGCGACATTACCTCCTAGGGAAGCAGTGTGAGATATACATGGATCACAAAAGTCTGAAGTATATTTTCACTCAAAAGGAATTGAACATGAGGCAAAGAAGATGGCTAGAGTTGATCAAGGATTATGACCTCAGTGTTCAATACCACCCTGGGAAGGCTAATGTGGTAGCATATGCATTAAGCAGAAAGGCTTGTTCCCTGAATGCTATGCTTAAGGACAAGATACCCGCCTTGTATGATGAACTTGAAAGCTTCGGGTTGGAACTGGTTGCACTAGGATTCTTGGCCAACCTCGAAGTTAGGCCTACCTTGATGGATGATGTTAAGGAAGCTCAGAAGGGACATGAAAGTATTGAAGGCATCAAGAGGAAGATCAAGGCAGGCAAAGCCCCAAGTTTCTCAGAGGATGAGCAAGGAGTTGTGTGGTTTGGGAATCGCATTTGCGTGCCCAACAAGGTTGAGCTCAAGAATCTGATCTTGCAAGAAGCTCATGACACCCCGTATTCCATCCATCCTGGAGGAACCAAGATGTATCAAGACCTGAAGGAAAGATTTTGGTGGCACGGGATGAAAAGGGAGATTGCCACCTATGTTGCAAAGTGTGATGTATGCCAAAGAGTCAAGGCTGAATATCAGCGACCTGCTGGATTGCTCCAACCACCCAAGGTTCTCGAGTGGAAATGGGATAAAGTCGGAATGGATTTCATCACTGGACTACCTAGGTCAAACAAGGGACATGACTCCATCTGGGTCATAGTTGATCATTTGACCAAAGTAGCCCATTTCATTCCCGTTCAGACTAGCTATGATGGCAACCAGCTAGCAACTCTATACATCAACAGAATCGTAAGCCTTCATGGTGTTCCCAAGGAGATTGTGTCAGATCGAGGAACCCAGTTTACCTCAAGGTTGTGGAAGAAGTTCCAAGAGGCCATGGGGACCAAGTTGTCCTTCAGCACTGCTTTCCACCCACAGACCGGAGGTCAGACAGAACAAGTGAATCAGATACTCGAAGACATGCTCCGAGCCTGTGTCCTGGCATATGGAGCTAGGTGGGAAGATTGCCTCCCTTTTGCCGAGTTCTCCTACAACAACAGTTATCAGTCAAGCCTTCAGATGGAACCATTTGAGGTGTTATATGGACGGAAATGCCGCACACCCCTCAATTGGTCAGAAACCGAAGAAGCACTAGTACTTGGGCCCGATATCCTCCGTGAAGCAGAAGAGCAAGTCCAGCTTGTCAGAGAGCGTTTGAAGACCGAAAAGTCAAGGCAGAAGAGCTACGCTGACTCACGTTGTAGAGACATGGACTTCCGAGCTGGAGACCATGTCTATCTCCGGGTCACACCTCTCAAGGGAACCCAGCGCTTCCATGTTAAAGGGAAACTCGCACCAAGATACATCAGCCCCTTCAAGATCATTGAACGATGAGGAGAAGTGGCTTACCAGTTGGAACTGCCACCTGAACTATCCGATGTGCACAAGGTATTCCACATGTCACAACTCCGGAAGTGCCTCCAAGTTCCAGTCAAGCCTGATCTTTACAAGGACGTCAATCACCAAGCCATTGACCTTCAGCCTGATTTGACCTACCATGAGAGGCCCATCTGCATTTTGGATGAGGCTGAGCGACACACTCGAAGCCGCACCATCAAGTACCTCAAGGTCCAGTGGAGCAACCACACTGAAGCAGAAGCAACTTGGGAACGTGAAGACTACCTTAGATCTGAGTTTCCGTATCTCTTTAAAGCCTAGTTTAGGAATCTCGGGGAAGAGATTCATGTAAGGGGGTAGGTGTGTCACACCCTGCATTTTGGTAATATTTCATTTGCATTATTAAAGCATGAAAATTTGGACCAACAAAAACTTTTGCATTAGTTGGCTTTTATTTGGAATTGGTTTTCTCTCTGCGATTCTTTTTAAGTGCTCTTTAAAGTCAACACAACTCCACCTTATATACTTCATCTCCTTGCCCCAAAATTCTGCCCAATGATCATGCCATGTGTATAGAGCAATATAGTATTTTCTTACAAAAATAATTTGGCCAAATAGTATTTTCAAAAATTAGTTTTCCAAAAAACCCTAAATTGATATTTCAAAAAGTATATTTTAGACCTATTAGATATAGGACTCCAAAAAACCCCAAATAGTATGAAAAATATTTCAAAAAGTATATTTTAGACCTATTAGATATAGGACTCCCATAAACCACAAAAATGTAATTTTAAAAGCTATTTTCCTATTTTATTTAAAAGCTTTTTCTTAAGGCCAGAAATGGTCTTTAATAGGGAAAAATTATTTTATTGTTTCAAAAATATTTGACAAAAATCAGGGAAACTCAGTGGACATATATTTTCTATATATAAGAGTTTCAACACATGGTCATGTTCAAAATATTGGACAAAACCTCCCAAAACCATTTCTGCCCATTTCAAGGATTTGAAATATTTCTACAGGAAATATTTTCAAAAAAATCCAAGGAAAATCCAGCAGGTCACAAATGCATATAGTGATCACCTTGCAAAGCCTCATGTCAATTAAAGTCATTTTGGTTCACCAAAATGCCCCAATACCCTCTCTGACCAGAATCATATTTGAACAAGTTTGTACTACCAAGTTTCTCTCCTTGACCCCAACTTTTGTGAGCATGTTCACATGACCAAATGAGGCCACTACACCAAGTGGTGCATCAAGGAGAAGTGATTTGCTCAACTAGATCTACACAAGTTCATTTTTGCTAATTTCTAGGGTTTGCCAAAGTTTCATTAGCAAACTCTTACAAATGAGCTCATCTTCCTTTTTCCCTATCATTTTTTCATGACAAACACCCCTGCCAAGTGGCACACGAATTGAATTAGTGCAAGCACCCCAAAACCATATCAAACACCTTCTGCATGTTTACTAAAAAACCCTGTTTGGGGCTCTTCCACTAATCTCCATGAGCTCCACTTTTTACCACAACCCCTCCTAGTCCCCTTTCACCCCCAGTAACAATGGCAAACCCACAGCTCAATTATTAGATGGGTAACACCCCACTTTCTCTCTCTGGATAGCCCATTTCTCCCTCTTCTTCTACCTCTCTCTTCTTCTACTGGCCACCCAGGGCATCCAAGGCCATCTCCTACTTCTTTACTCCCCCCTTGGGCTACCAGACACCATTGGGCGTGCCCACGTTGCATAAAAAAGGGTCATGCCGGCCATTTGGGCGCTCTGGAGCGTGCTACAGTGCGCTCCCGCACTGTAGTCGCCCCCTTCCAACCGCCTCCGGCCACCTCGGGCCTCCCCAGCATGCCCGATGATGCTCCTCGACGTCCTTAGCATGCCACAGCGTGGTCCTCCTCCTCCCTCTCCCTCCTCTCGCCTCAGCTCGCACGCGCGCCGGCCGCCCGAGAGCTCCAATGAGCGGCCTCACACGCGCGGCGTCTCTGACCCCTCCCTGCTCTCTCCCTTAGCTCCCCTCGGCGTAGTCCACGCCCAGCAACACCCCAGACACGGCGCCAGCTCCTCCCGAGCCCTGTGGCAATGAGCAGGAGCTCGCCGGCGCATGGGTCCATGGCACCCCACCGTTCGCCTATTTAAGGGCCTCCCCGAGCCCTCCTCTCCTCACCACTCGCTATACCACTCCCCAAAACATCCCCTGCACCCCCAGTTCGTCTCCATAGCTGCCCAAGCTCGAGATCGGGCTCGAGCTCCGCCGCTTCGGCTCACCGGAGTTCGCGAGGTACAGGCCGTCCCCAACCCTCCTTCCTCTCGATCTGGAACCCCTGCAGCCCTCTGATCCTTTCCCCCTTGTTTCCCCTCTCTGTAGCAGCCGAAAACGGCCTGAACCGTCGACGCCCGAAGCCCCTCCGCCGCGTGACCTCATCGCCGGCGAACCAGGCTACCCCGGTGACCGCAACCACCACCACTCGAACGGCGAGACGACGCTGAGCCCAGCCGTGCCCTTGCCCAACCTCACCGTAACCTGCATCGTCGCCGGTGAGCATGCCGGCCGTCTGGACTAGGGGTTAGGGATGATCGGCGAGCCCCGCCTGTCAGCCTCTCCCCTCCATCGCCCCTCTCTCTCTCGCTGACGCCTGGGCCCCGCCCGTCAGGTTTAAACCTGGCGCGCGTGCACCAATGCGCTGGGCCGCCTCTCTGGCTGGGCCTGCTGCGCTGCGGCTATTCTGGCCCAGTAGGCACAGAGCCTTTTTCCTTTTTCTTTTTCTGTCACCTTTCCAAAATCCCTCAGGATAAAAAATTTATCCAAATGAAATAATTCCAGTTCCTAAATTCTTGTAAAAATCCCACCTATTTAATGGTGCAACTTCCATTCAAATCCCACAACCTTTTCTTCACTGTAAATATTTAAGTGTGATTTTAAGCATTTAAATATATATTTGTAAATCCATTTCTCCTATTCTGCTACTCCAAATCCAAAACTAGAAATTTTCCCCTTCTTAGTTTTCACCCTAGTATTTAACAAAAATGAGTTGACATTTTTCTGAGCACTTTGGTTTTTCTGTTTTATTATTGCCTTATTTTTCTCGTTATTATTTTTGCAACGATAGATTGCGTTGCTGACAAAGGAGTTGGACCAGAAGACTTTGAAGACCCAGAAGACTTTGTTAAGCCAGGCAAGAAGCCCTTTGACCATGTCTATTAAACCCTTTTTATGCATATCATATAGCACCATATTGTTGTTGCAACGGAATCATGATGAGGTAGTAACCACTTTGATGGTTTGCCACCGTACTTCCTCGTTGATACTTGCATTGTGCATGACCCTACCTTCTTATGAGGGTTATGCCGGTGGGAGTAGATAGGATGCTAAAGTAGATGCTACGCAAAAAGGGACAGGTATATGCATGGTGAAGGAGACAAAGTATTTTTCAAAAGACTTTTCAAAAACCTCGTCGGGTGCCACTTATGCCCGAGGGAGATGATGAGATGGGTAACCACTTGATGACGAAGTGGTGTACCGAGGCAAGTGTGTGTGTTGTTTTCGAAAATAGATTAGATTTAAGATTTGTAGACTGTCCCAACCTTACATGCGCAACAACTCTACCCTTATATGGGAAAGGGCATTATTGATTACCTAGACCTATAATAGCTTGAAGCCCGCATTACTAGTGACGGGAGAGTTGTTGGTGCGCTCTCTCGGGACGGGGTCGTGCCAGGTAGGGCGGCCAAGAACATTTTTATGGGGCACCGGACACACCGTTGGTACCCCGTGCCAGTGCTATGTGATAAATATGGGAGCGAGGCTCCACAACTTTAAGATGTGAAATGTTGGCCACGGGGGTTACTACCAATCTAGTGGACTCCATGTTAGTGTTGTCTAGGGAAAGGTAGTGATCGGGTGCTTACCCCGGGTACTTGAGGTATCGCGGGTCGTGGATGACACGGAAGTTCCCCGGATCTTGTGGGTAAAGTGTGCAACCTCTGTAGAGTGTAAAACTATTCGAATAGCCGTGTCCACGGTCAAGGACAGTTGGGCGGTGCTGCTTAAACTATGTCCAGAGTTTACAAACCAGTGTGTGCGTTTGGATAACTACTTGGGTCAAGTCAAAGGACTTGACGTGATTGAGATGGGTTGGTGCCCACTCTATTTATGTTGATACCTGTAACCTGTCCTCATGGTTACTTGAATTCTCTTGATGCATGTCTTACAAGTTGTTGAACATGTCATTGCACTAAAAACTAGCTTTCTGCAAAAATTTACCTATATCATGTATTGTTACATCTTGGACCAAAACATGGGTTGCTTGCGAGTACATTCAAAGTACTCATTGGCTTGCCACTGGTTATTTAATTGACCAGGCATGGAAGAACCGGAGTTCGAAGAAGAGTTCTTTGGAGACGAACATGCGAACTAGGACGTTTCCCAGTCAGAATGTCTGTAGGGTTAAGGCAGATGGCATGGGTTCTACTTATCGACGAAGATTTCCGCTGCTTGTGTTTCAATTGATGTTCAGCCCTTAAGGCTTTATCAATGTAAGACTTGACCATAATGGTCATAATTTGTGTAAGACGGTATGTATGGATGTAAGACTCTTGTTATTCAGCTTCTGTGTGTTCAGTGAGCATTGATCTCTGGGATCACTATACACGTGCATTCGGTGATCTCGACTTATGAGTCGGGGTCCCCACACACTCGTGGCATGGGGGCTGAAGCCAACGACTTGCCATCTCTCAAATTTGATAAACGGCCGCACAGAAGGTAATATTTTAAATTAACAAGTGTTGCATAGCGCATATGAACAAAGTTTCCAGCGCATAGGATAACAAATGTGAGTCTACTCAAAAACTACATCTTTGGAGCACTCACCCGCTATAAGGCGGGCACCCTTCAGGACACCCTTATAGTACATCTCGGGCGTGCGATACTCCTTGCCCGGCGGTGGCACATCCGTCACAAGCTTCTCGGCGTCCATCTTGCCCCTGTGCACTTTAGCGCGGGCAAGGGCCCGACGGGCACCTTCAATGCAGACGGAATGCTTGATGACATCAATCCATGGACAGGCGTCCACCAGCCGCCGCACCAGACCGAAGTAGCTCCCAGGCATGGCTTCTTTAGGCCACAGCCGAACTACGAGGCCCTTCATGGCCTGTTCGGCCACCTTGTGGAGCTCGACCAGCTGCTTCAGCTGGTCGCTCAGGGGCACCGGATGTCCGGCCTCAGCATATTGAGACCAGAACACCTTCTTCGTCGAGCTCCCCTCCTCGGCTTGGTAGAACACGGCAGCATCAGACACACTATGGGGCAGATCTGTGAACGCTCCTGGAGAGCTTTTATTTCGGGTAAGTAACAGATAATTCACTTTTACATGCTTGCTTTGCATGAAGAATGCCTTACCCGCCGCTATCTTTTTTATCGCATCAATCTCCTGGATGGCTTTTTGGGCTTCGGCCTTAGCGGCTTTGGCACTCTAAAGAGCCGAGGCGAGCTCGGACTCTCGAGTCTTCGAGTCACACTCCAAACTCTCGTGTTTCCACGAGAGCCTGGAGCTCTTGCCGCACCTCCGCCACCCGCACCTCCTGCTTCTCTCGCTCGGTGCGCTCCGCGGCCGCACTTTTTTCGGCCTTGGACAACGCCTCTTTCAGGGTCGCCACCTCGTTCGTGGCCCCTGCAATACTCACGTTATTCCTATCATTTTTTGCAACCAAATCCTTTCTATAAGGTATTACTTTAATAAGGTATTACTTACCTTCCTAGTCCTCGAGCTACTTCTTGGCACGGCCGAGCTCGTTCTCGGACCGCTCGAGGCTCTCCTTCAATACATTGACCTTCGCAGTCAGTGCGGCAGAGGTCAGGAGCGTAGCCTGCATTCCCATATTGACATGCTTACGTTGGACTCCTGCGTATATCTTTTTAGATCCTTAGTTCGGCTTTTCTCCCGAACACCAAACTGAGCATCAGGGGCTACTATCTATGCGGTACTATTTTTACATATCTTAATTACATACCTCAAAGCCTGTTAGAAGGCTGGTACAGGCTTCAGTCAGCCCGCTCTTGGCGGACTGAACTTTCTGGATCACCGCACTCATAACAGTGCAGTGCTCCTCGTCGCTAGAGGCGCCGTTAATCGCCTCCAGCAAGTTATCTGGTGCCTCCGGTTGGACGGAGGCCACCAGCGTCGCAGTCTTGCCCTTCTTACGAAGAGCCTGCCTGCCGGACTACGGAACCACTATAGGTTCCGGTACGGAGTCCGGCACAGGGCCGGACTTAGAGCCCTCTGGGGTTTGGCCCTCTTTGCGCCCGGAGTCCGGGAGGTCGCCTTGCGGCGCCTCCAGAACCACCTCCTTCTGGTTGGGCCCCTTTTGAGACTCCGCCGCGGCATCGTCTGCGTCACGGGGGGAGGAGGCGGTCGGAAGTGAAGTGCTATTCACATCCGATGAATCCAGGGAGCCGCTCGATGTAGCGGGGAGCTCATCCTGGGGCGGGCTACACGGTTGTATTCGGCGTTAGAAGACACTATGCGAGAAAGGAAAAATCATGAGTTATTCTGGAATCCGGACACTTATGATCTCGCCAGGGGCTTGGCCCTCGAGGACCAATCCTCTTTGCCGTCGTCGACGTTGGTGGAATAGTCCGGAGGAAGGGTCCTTCCCTTCTTGGACCCTCCGACCTTCCCAGTTGGGGAGGCCTTCCTTTTCTTCTCTCCCCCCGCTGGGGGAGAAGCCTCTTTTTCCTCCTCCCCGTCTTCGCGGGAGGAGTCTGCCTCGGTGTCGTTGGACGATAAGTCCGACAACACCTAGCGCCGGGAACTCCTTTGAGTTCCCGTGGCCTTCTTCTTGGCCTTCTTCTCCGGCACCACGTAAGGCGCCGGAAACAGCAGCCCCGTCAATCGGGCATCCGTTGGGTCTTCTGGTAAGCGTGCCGGGCAGTTAACCTGCCCGGACTTTTTCTGCCAGGCCTGTCAAAGGTAAGGGAGTTTAGATCCCGCATAGAGTCAAACTATGAAAAACAAGTGTCCCTTTACGCTTACCTCGCCGGCTTGACGCTGCGAGCTGAATCCGCAATCTTCGGTAGCGGATGCGGGAGCCTCGGCGCCCTTGAACAACACCCTCCAGGCATCTTCGTACGTAGTGTCAAAGAGCTTGCTCAAGGTCTGGTGCAGTGCCGGATCAAACTCCCACAAGTTGAAAGCCCGTTGTTGGCACGGGAGGATCCGGCGGATGAGCATGACCTGGACTGCATTGACAAGCTTGATCTTCTTGTTCACAAGGTTTTGGACGCAGGTTTGGAGTCCGGTCAGCTCTTCCAATTCACCCCATGTCAGGCCCTTCTCTTTCCAGGAGGTGAGCCGTGTGGGGATGCCAGATCTGAAATCAGGGGCCGCTGCCCATTCAGGGTCACGCGGCTCGGTGATGTAAAACCACCCCGATTGCCACCCTTTGATGGTTTCCACGAAGGCGCCCGCGAGCCATGTGATGTTGGGCATCTCGCCCACCATGGCGCCTCCGCACTCCGCCTGCTGGCCGCCCACTACCTTCCGCTTGACATTGAAGGTCTTCCGCCATAAGCCGAAGTGGGGTTTGATGCGGAGGAAGGCCTCGCACACAACCTTAAACGCTGAGATGTTGACGATGAAATTCGGGGCCAGATCGTGGAAATCTAGGCCATAGTAGAACATGAGCCACCGGACAAATGGGTGGAGTGGGAAGCCCAGTCCGTGGAGGAAATGAGGAAGGAACACTACCCTCTCATGGGGCCTAGGGGTGGGGACGAGCTGCCCCTCGTCTCGAAGCCGGTGCGCAATGTCGTTGTGCAGGTATCCGGCTTTCCTCAACTTTTTGATGTGCCCCTCCATGACGGAGGAGGCCATCCACTTGCCTCCCGTTCCGGACTTGGCTGGGGAAGGTTGAGGCGAGATGTGCGGACTTGGGCGATGGAGCTCGAGTACGCGGAAATGGATAAGCAAAGGAGGAAGAAGGCGTAGGTAATAAGGTGGATCCTTATCCCCTTATATGGACGGGCAAAACTATGCGTCCCCACCAGCCTGGTAAAACTCGCTTATCTCCCAAGCGCCATAATCAATGGCGTGGTTGGGTTACCCACGCCCGTATTGATGAGAATACCGGAATAAGGGGACACGATCTCTGCTTTGACAAGACGTGCCAAGGAAACCGCTTCGCTAAACGCACTAAGGTGGGATAGCAAAAAATGATTCGAATAAAGGCCTGGCCGTGGTGTGATGTCACGCCACGAAATACGTCAGTAGAACTGTGTAAAGATTATTCTCTCTACGGTGGTATGTGGAACTTATTTTGTAGAACCGGACACTATCCTTGTGTTCAAAATCTTCTATGAAGTATTCGGAGGAGGAACCCGCCTTGCAATGCCGAAGACAAGATGCGCGCCGGACTCGTCGTCATTGAAGCCTGGTTCAGGGGCTACTGAGGGAGTCCCGGACTAGGGGGTGTCCGGATAGCCGAACTATCATCTTTGGCCGGACTCCTAGACTATGAAGATACAAGATTGAAGACTCCATCCTGTGTCTGGATGAGACTTTCCTTGGCGTGGAAGGCAAGCTTGGCGATACGGATATGTAGATCTCCTACCATTGTAACCGACTCTGTGTAACCCTAGCCCTCTCCTGTATCTATATAAACCGGAGGGTTTTAGTCCGTAGGACGAACAACAATCATACCATAGGCTAGCTTATAGGGTTTAGCCTCTCTGATCTCGTGGTAGATCTACTCTTGTACTACCCATATCATCAATATTAATCAAGCAGGAGTAGGGTTTTACCTCCACCGAGAGGGCTCGAACCTGGGTAAAAACATCGTGTCCCTTGTCTCCTGTTACCATCCGCCTAGACGCATAGTTCGGGACCCCCTACCCGAGATCCGCCGGTTTTGACACCGACACTTGTGTACACGAGGCATGTATGCTATCACCTTATGGGGCAGTCGATGGGGGCGTAACTTCTAAACAGGCTCAAGTTCATCTGAGCTGTTGCACTGAGGCGTACGCCGAACATGTTTAGCTGTGTCCGCGGTCTTAGCGACCGATGAGCTGTTTGGCTTGAATAAGCCGTTTTGGACTTCCGCTGCTAGGGCCGCAATGTCCTCCTCCGTACAGAGAGAGCGCTCCATGTTTCCATTGACCATAATGACGCCATGTGGTCCAGGCATTTTGAGCTTTAAATAAGCATAATGCGGGACTACATTAAAGCAGGCGAAGGCGTTCTTCCTAGTAGTGCACGATAGCCACTTCAGAATGGAGCTATGTCGAAGATTAGCTATTCGCTTCGAAAATTATCGGGAGAGCCGAATACGACCTCCAATGTTAAAGATCCCGTGTAACGGGACTCTACGCTCGGTATAACTCCTTTAAAGGTCGTGCTGCTTGGCTTGATTCTTGACGGGTCTATCCCCATCTTGCGGACAGTGTCCTGATATTTTAGATTGAGACTGCTGCCGCCGTCCATAAGGACTCCAGTGAGATGGTATCTGTCGACTATTGGATCGAGCACTAGGGCAGCCGAACCCTCGTGATGGATACTAGTCGAATGATCCCTGCGATCAAAGGTGATCGGACAGGCCGACCATGGGTTGAATTTTGGGGCAACAGGCTCAACGGCATAGACATCTCGGAGTGCTCCCTCTTTGGGATATAAGTGACATAGATCATGTTCACTGTTTTGATCTCTAGCAGAAATTTCTTCTGTCCCCCCATGTTCGGCTTGCAAGATTCATCCTCATCTTTGCTCTGAGGTCCCTTCCCCTTGTGTTCGGCGATGAGCTTGTCGGCCTTCTTGAAGACCCAACAACTGCGGTTGGTATGGTTTGCAGGTTTAGCGGGGGTGCCATGGATCTGGCAGGGCCTGTCTAATATTTTGTCAAGGCTAGATGGACCATCTTTGTTGCCTTTAAATGGCTTCTTCCGTTGACCGGCTCTGGGGCCACTAAATCCAGCATTTACCGTTGTATCATCTGGGCTTCCATCATTGTTTCTACGTTTGTTTTTGTTACGTCGTGGCTTTCCATTGTCATCCCTGACTTCGGATGTGCCAGGGTCGCTGGTGCTGCTACGAGCTAACCAGCTGTCCTCGCCCACGCAAAAACGTGTCATGAGTGTAGTTAGGGCTGCCATTGTCCTTGGCTTTTCCTGGCCGAGGTGTCTAGCTAGCCATTCGTCCCGGACACTATGCTTGAAGGCTGCTAAGGCTTCGGCATCCGAACAATCGACGATTTGGTTCTTCTCAGTGAGAAATCGATTCCAAAGCTTACAGGCTGATTCCCCGGGTTGTTGAATTATGTGATTTAGATCGTCAGCATCCGGGAGCCGGACATAGGTCCCTTGAAAATCGGCCCGAAAAGCATCCTCAAGTTCTTCCCAACTACCAATGGAGTTTTCTAGAAGGCTTTTCAACTAGTGCCGAGCTGGTCCTTTCAGATTGAGGGGTAAGTATTTGATGGCGTGGAGATCATCTCCGCGAGCCATGTGGATGTGAAGAATAAAGTCTTCTATCCAGACAACAGGATCTGTCGTTCCATCATATGCCTCGATATTTATGGGTTTAAACCCCTCTGGAAATTCGTGATCCAGCACCTCATCGGTGAAGCACAGGGGGTGTGCGGCACCCCTATATTTGGTTATGTCATGGCGTAGGTCCGACAGTTGCAATGTTCGGTATCGGCTTCGAACTGGTATATGACTGTCATATTTGGCTTGATAACCATAGTCCCGCGTGGGGGCATGATCCCTGGATCCGTAGATGGATCTGGTCTTGCCAGCCCTTATGTTCAGGTACTCACGTAGATCGTGTTTCTGGCCCTAAGCCGCGGCCTCCCTTCCTTTACGAGGAGGGGGTGCGGGCTTGTGTACGTCATTGCTAGCCACTCTATCTCGTCCATGAGGTGGTCCGTCCAGCTTGTCGGCGATATTGTTTTTCGGCGGTATGGGTGCAATAGCCTCGTCATTGAATTCGGAAACTAGTTTACGATTAGGATAGCCCTTTGTTTGGCGATTACAGCCATATTTTTCCTCAGCGTCAAGCACTTCATTCCATCTATCATTGAGCGTATCTTGTGCGGATAAGCCGCTGCTTCTGCTTCTTCAGGCTCCTTGCGGTGGTGATAATCCTTCGATGGAGGCGCTCTTGTTCTAAGGGTTCTTCTGGGACGACGAAATCGTCGTCGCCCAGGATGACCTCCTCTTCGGAGATAGGTTGATAATTGCTATCTTCGGCATCGCTGTGGTCAGACAACGGCCCCGGACTGTGTTCGTCGTCCTCTCGCTCGTCCTTCTCCATCGCTGGATCTGCGGAGTCCTCGGATTGGTCCGGATTATAACCATCGTCAGTGACAATGTTGCTATCTTTCCCTTTGCCGGATCGAGATCGGCGCTTCTGACGCCGACGCTTGGGAGGTTCATCGACAGGCTTATCGTTATCATTGTCGTCCTCCTTCTCTTTAAGTGTGTTCACCATATATACATCGTATGAGGAGGTGGCTGTGCAGCGCCCTGTAAGCGATGGGTTTTGTGCCTGCTCCTCTCCGGCATCGTCGTCCATACCGTCGATGTCTTCGGAGCCGTAATCGAGCATGTCGGTTAAGTCTTCGACAGTGGCTATAAAGTGGGTGGTGGGTGGGAAGCGGAATTCTCCGTCATCAGCTTCCAATTCAAGCCAGATATAGTTCGGCTGAGAGTCTCCTGATAAGGAGAGGGCTTTTAATGAGTTTAGCACATCTCCTAAAGGCGAGTGTCGGAAGATGTCCGCGGAGCTGAACTCAACGATCGCCGCCTGATCAGGTTCGATGGTCGCGGATGCACGTGGTTTGGAACCTATAGCCGGAGACGAATCCGAGGTTCCGGTGACACAGGCTCCGCTCGAGGTTGGATCTGTGTGCGGCTCTAACGCCGCTGAGTCTGTGGCTTCCATGGTGGGGTTGAGCTTCCCGTCCTCGGATGGCGCAATCTGCTCTAGATCTAGGACTAGAGCAGTTACAGGCGCTATCTGCTGAGCATGGCCCGATGACAGATTTAGGTCATGTTCATCGTGGTGGCAGGGAGCGGCCATCATGGGCTCGAATCCGTCGAAGATCAAGTCTTTGCGGATATCAGCCACATAATTCACGCTTCCAATCCTGACCTGATGGCCAGGGGCATAGCTGTTGATCTGCTCTAGATGTCCAAGAGAGAAGATCTGTCTGGGGAGGAAAATCTCCCCCTGGACTGCATTGTTGTAGATGATTGATGGAGCCATCAAACCTTTTGGTGACGACACAGCGGTACTCTCAATGAAAGCACCAATGTTGGTGTCAAAACCGGTGGATCTCGGGTAGGGGGTGCCGAACTGTGCGTCTAAAGTCGATGGTAACAGGAGGCGGGGGACACGATGTTTACCCAGGTTCGGGCCCTCTCTATGGAGGTAATTCCCTACTTCCTACTTGATTGATCTTGATGAATATGAGTATTACAAGAGTTGATCTACCACGAGATCGTAATGGCTAAAACCCTAGAAGTATAGCCTGTATGATTATCATTGCCTCTACGGACTAAACCCTCCGATTTATATAGACACCGCAGGGGACTAGGGTTGTACAATGTCAGTTACAGAGAAAGGAAACTTCATATCCGAGTGCCAAGCTTGCCTTCCACGCCAAGGAGAGTCCCATCCGGACGCGGGAGAGAGTCTTCTGTCTTTTATCTTCATAGCCCAACAATCTGGCCCATGTTACATAGTCCGGTCGTCCGAGGACCTCCTAATCCAGGACTCCCTCACCCATAATGACTTGCAGTTGCACAGGTTAGCTTCCGGGCATGAAGTATTCATCCGTCTCTTTGAGTCTGGGTGAAGCTTTCCGCAAGATGTCATGACGCTTATCCTTGCATCCAAGGTCATCCACTGGTTGCTCCAACATGTCCATCTAAACCATCCTTCACCCAGTAGTGTGTATTGAATTCTTGTCTCGAATCTTGAAGTCTTGAGGTCCTGAAGATGCAGTCCTTGCAAATGCTATCATGAAGTTGTCGTCATTGATGTAAAGTCCTTCATTCTCACACCACTCCCGAGCACTCACAGCAACCCTGTCTCCTATAGCATAGCATATCAAACTAAACAACGTCCCGGGCTTGGTAACAGGGATTTGGGTTCCTACCTCATGCATTCTACTCAACTACAAGATTCAATAACACTACTGGAGGAGTATGAATGGTGATACTAAATGCAATAAAAACATAACATGGTCAAAGTGAACTTGCCTGGTATTACTTGATGAAGTTAATATCACTCTCGGAAACTTTGATAAACTATTCGTCACTTCGAGAAAAGCCATATAGTCAAACATTGTATTCACATAAATAACAATTCTACCAATCAATTTTATCACTCAAAATAACAATCAGGACAACAAGGAAACTCAATAATAAAAACTCAATCGCAAATCAAAGAAACTACAAAGAAAAACAACTAAGTAAAGTCTAAGACTTTAAAACACACAAATAATATAGCTTTGTCCTAAGTAAAAACCTAACAACAAACAAAATACTAAACTAATAAATAAACAGTAAATACAACATAAAACAACTAATTTTAACAGAAAGTATTTTTCCAAAACTTTTATTTGCAAATAGAAGAAAATAAATAAATAAAGCTTTTACAAAACACTATTTGTGACTTATATACTAGTTATTGCTACAAACTAAAGGAAAAATATTTTTGTTAACTAACCAATAAAAGTGGCTACTATTAACTAACAGAAACAAAGTAAAATTTCTCAAAAGTTGCAAAAGAAACTAATTGAAAATAAATAAAACTAAGGAAATAAAGTTAAAACAAAAACAAAGTCAAAATAGGCCTTTTTTAGCAAAACCCTAATTTAAATCAACCTAAAAATAAAATACTCAACACAACTGGATAAACAAGGGTCCCAGTGACCAGGAGCAAAAGGAATCATTCAAAAATATATTACAGAACTCAAACTAGAGCCAAAATAGTGTTTAAAGCATATTTGAAATAATTCAAATTTAGTTTACTCAAATTTGAAAAAATAAGTATGCAAATGGAAACTGCAACAAATTTGACAAAGTGCAAAAAGAATCACTCAATTTGGATTTAAAACACAAAATTTATAGGCAATCTAAAATCGGAACTATTCTGTTTTCAAAACATAAACAAAAACAAAAACGGAAATGCTACAGATCGGCTATGGCCACGTGTCAGATTCTGGTCCGATGCGGGTGTGCATTGTGGAAGCTAAACGGCAGACAACCGCTACTTAAGAAAATCAGCATACGGTGCGGTTAAAAGTAAACCGTAGAGGCCGGTTCAATCTAAACCGTAGAATAAACTGAACTGAACCGATCTAATCAAAAAACAACAACTTACCTTTTCGTCTGGATCTAATCTCGAGCGTTAATAACAGATCGGACGTAGAAGGTTGCTTACAGTGGTGGTGATGACTCCGGCGAGGTCGTCGTCGGCGGTGGCGGCAGCTCGGAAAAGAGGGGAACGGGTCGAGGGGGAGAGATAGGGGGTCGACTTGGAGGAGGGGGCGAAGCGGGAAGAGGATCCCGTGAGGATCGGGATTCCGGCAGCGGCGGTGCTCCGCGTGGTTTGCGGGAGGAGGAAGAAGGCAGTGGGGCCTCGCGTTAATGGGGAAGGGGAGGGAGGGAGGGGATCGGGCGGCCGATCGGTTGGGGTTCAGGTGCGGGCGCGGTTGGGGCAGGCCGGCTTGGGTGAGCTGGCTCGTTGGGCCGCGGCTGGCTGCTGGACCGGCCAGCCTGCACTTCACTGCGGTATTTTTTAACAGAAAAAACAAAAACTAAACAAAATAAATAAACACTTTATATATGCATATAATATATCATAATTTTCATAAAATGATTTCCTACAACGTGAACTATTTCTCTGAGTCAACTAAAATGTACAAAAAATCAAATAAAACAAACAGTGCTACTGTTGCAGTAAAACCCAATAAAAATCATTTTTCAAATACCAAAATGCTTTCAAATCCATTTTCTACTAATTTTCCATTGAATGGAATCATCTTACCCTTATTTCCATTTATTTCTTTTTGGGAGAAAATAATTTGAATAAAAGGCCAAATAACTCCAAATTGAAAGTGGGTTTCAAAATACCTTCAAAGGGACTTTCAATTTGATCCTTCTAAACTTCCAACTCATATTTCATATAATTTGAAGAAGTCATTTTATCTTCTCTCACGAAAATCATTGAGTTGCATAAAGTTTCTGAATTTGAAATACTTTCAGATGGCATTCAAATCTTTTTCAAAATCCCTTTTCATTTCAAATGGAAGAAGTCATGTCATCTTCACTCTAGTGTTTGGTGATGAAATGAATTTGAATTCCCAAGGATCACAATGCAAAGTGAAAGTTTGGGAAAGTCATTTCATTCCCTCTCATTCAACTTTCAAAAAGTTTCAAATTTCACTCAATTTCACACAAGCAATCACAGCGAGATCAAACAAACTATCATAAATATTTATTTAATATAACATTCCAAAATCTAGAATTTTGGGATGTTACAATACCAAAGAAACTAGCAGACCCAGGAGTACCAACTATACCATACTCCATTAAAAGAAACAATGTTAAAACTACTTTATGTGATCTTGGAGCTGGTGTTAGTGTTATGCCTTTCTCTTTATACCGTAGACTTGAATTGAATAAGTTGACACCTGCTCAAATCTCTTTAAAAATGGCTAATAAATCAACTGCTATACCCATCGGTATTTGTGAGGATGTCCCGTTGTGGTTGCAAACGTTACTATCTTAACGGACTTTGTTATTCTTGATATTCCCGAGAATGACAGTATGTCGATCATACTTGGTAGACCCTTTTTAAATATTGCAGGGGCTGTTATTGATTGCAACAAAGGCAATGTCACTTCTCATGTTAATGGTAATGAGCATACAGTACTCTTTCCAAAGAAACAACCTCAAGTTCATAGTATCAATTCTATTGGAAAATTTCAACTATTACTAATGGGGGTTTTGAATTCCCTCTTCCTACTATCAAAACGAAATATAATATTCTTATTGTTAGGGACATGCATATCCCCGTTGAGCTAACCTAGTGTTATTCGAAAATTCTCCGGTTTCATGTCATTCGGTAAAAGTTTGTTAATAAGACTTGATCAGCCTTGTTAATGGATTCCTTTTGATGGGTATGAGATGGATGAATTTAGAAAGCATAACTTTCTGTACCTACCTCTTACTTTCTATTATTTAGTTTAAATAAAGCAAAAATAGTATTATCTGTCTATTTTCTGAATTATCCGTGCAATAAAAAATGTCCCAAAAAAAGTTCTCCAAATGCCCTAAAAATTTAGTATGATTTTTTATAGAATATTTTAGAATTTCTGGCACTGAGAATGCACCAGGGGGATGCACCAGTGAACCACAAGGGTGGAGGGCGTGCCCTACCCCCTGGGCGCACCCCCGTGCCTTGTGGGTCCCACGTGGGTCCCCTTCACTTATTCCAGCACCCATCCACTTCATCTTCCTCCAGAAAAATCATCTCGTAGCTCAAACTCGTGTTCTTGCTCATCTTGGTGCCATTTTCGATCTACTTGTGCAAAGATCCATTTGCAAAATTGTTTTGGGGGATTGTTCTTTGGTATGTGACTCCTCCAATGGTCCAATTAATTTTTGTTCTAGTGCTTTATTTATTCCAAATTTTTGTTGCTTAGGTGACCCTGTTCTTGAGCTTGCATGTCAAATTTATATGGTCCAAAGTAGTTTTGTTGCATGATATAGCTTCTAGGCACTTGTGGGAGTAATTGCTATCAATCTTGTTGAGTTTGGTTCACTTTTATTTCGAGTCACTAAATTTTTTAGAAATTTTCCAAAGGAAGAAAAATGTACCCAAGGTGGTTCTTCGAGGAAGCAAGCACCTAGGCTCGCGATACGAGAGCCGGACCTTGAACCACCAAGGGAAGCTCAAGTGCGGCCTTGTGAATGGCCGTCGGATGAATTCATGGTCCATGCAGGTTTCAAGGATGAGTTTGATGCATACGTAATAAATGCCGGCCTTGAGGACTTTGTATTAGATAAGTGCCGACAATACTATTTCCTCACTGATTCCTTTGTGCGGAGGTTTGAATTTTCATCTAAGCGCAATACCCATACTGTTTTATTTGATCTTTATGATGAATCATGTACTATGGACCTTGAAGATTTTAATATTGCATGCAAAATCCCACAATGGGGCATTCATAGCGAGCCTCACAAAGTTGAATACAATGATTTCCTTGCTAGCATCACTGTGCGAGAAACTAGAAATATCACACAAGCTACCATAGGAAGCATTCACTTTCCTGCCATACATTATTTTGCTCTCTTTATAGGTAGATGCATTAACGGTAAGCATGAGCATAGCCACCTTTGCATTCTACATCTTAGTGTCCTCAAGTGTGGTGTTAGGTGACAAGCGATATAACTTGGGGGCCATTATTGCAAGGAGGTTACATCTTAATGCTAAAGATGGAGATTTATTTGGTGGGATTTATGCAACTCGTTTAGCTAATTATCTTGGTGTAACCATATGAGGGAATGACATTGAGTTACCACCTGCTTTTCTAGATTATAATGCTATGGTACGCTACCAGTTTCTTGAGAGGAACGAACAGTCCCTCCAGTACCGACTAATCTTCGACAGACGGCCTATTGTCTATATTACGCTTCCTGCTCCTTCCTTCTTTAACTTTCAGGTGAAAGGGAGATATTTTATAACTAGAGAGTAGGCAAACGAGTATCAGAGAATAGCGTAGGCTGCTCGCCTCCATGAAGCAGCTAGCCAGGAGGTAGCTGTCGTAGCGCAGTACAACCCCAACTATGATTTCGGATACAATCCAGGCCAGTCATGGCCCTAGACCAACTTAGGCCAAAAGCCTAAGCTTGGGGGAGTACGTATTTCCCACCGACATTACATTCCTGTTCACACATTCGTTCTAGTTGTCGGTGTTCATACTTTTTCATTGTATTATCCATGCTAGTTAATTTCTTTTTCCCGCTTTCTTCTTGCGTGTTTGAAAGACTTTGAGAAAACCCAAAAAAATTAGTTGTAGTTAGTTTACTTTCCATGCTTAGTTGTAGTAAAGAAAACCCAAAAAGATATCTCGTTCTTCTTTTTTGCTTGTTGTGAGCTTTCCCGTGTAAATAGTTTTTCTTGTTCTTGTTTTACTTTCTTTAGAAAAACAAAAACTCCAAAAACATTTCAAGGTGTTTCTTTGAAATTCTTTTCTTTTCTTTTCTTTGGGGGTCGAGAGGAGAAGACCATGATGAAAATGTTGAGTGGCTCTCATATGCATTATTGTTGATCTAACAAAGAGCCCATATTACCTTGTCTTCTCCTTTGAATAAATGTTTGCAGATTCCAGCTTAGTCTAATGCACGTGCACTATTATTATTATCCACGCCGTTCGATCGTGCAAGTGAAAGGCAATAATGACGATATATGATGAAATGATTAAGATGAGGAAAAGCTGGTATGAACTTGACCTATTTTGTTTTTGTAAATATGATTAGTTAATTGTTCCTGATTCAACCCATTATGAATGAAACATGTTTGCAATGAAAATTAGAGATTATAGTTACTCATTCCATGCTTAATTAGCTAGGAGTTTATAATGGTTTACCTTGCGTGCGAACATGCTTTTAAAATGGCTGTGATGTAGTATGATAGGATGATATCCTCCTTTGAATGATTCGAGTGGCTTGACTTGGCACATGTTCACGCATGTAGTTGAAACAAAAACAACATAGCCTCTACGATATTTATGTTCATGGTGATTTATAACCTACTCATGCTTGCACTCAATGTTGGTTAATCTCAATGCATATTTATGACTGTTGGCACTCTCTAGTTGGTCGCTTCCTAGTCTCTTGCTAGCATTCACTTGTACTAAGCTGGAAAGCTGCTTGTGCACCCACTTCCATAAACCCAAAGTTGTTCCATATGAGTCCACCATACCTACCTATATGCGGTATTTACCTGCCGTTCCAAGTAAATTTGCATGTACCAAACTGTAAACCTTCAAATGATAATCTATTTTGTATGCCTGAATCGCTCATGTAGTGACTGGGGGCTATCTGTATCTTCCATGCTAGGTGGGTTATTCTCATGACGAGTGGAATCCGCTCGTCATTCATGAGAAAATGGCTGGTAATTGGGATGCTGAGTTACATGCTCAAACCTGTTTGGGGAGTAAAAACTTTACCATTCTATTTGGGAACTGCCTATAATGTATCTAGTATGGAAGATACCGAGATCTCTTGGTTGTTATGTTGACAATGAAAGCATACCGCTCAAAGTATTATTTATCTCTGTTTTAAAAGCTGGAGCACTGGCACCTCTGCAAATTCCTACTTCCCTCTGCGAAGGGCCTATCTATTTACTTTTATTGTTGAGTCATCATCTTCTTACAAAAAGCACCAGTTAGAGAGCACCACTTTCATTTGTATGCATTGTTTTTAATTGATATTGAGTATGACTATGACTGGATCTCTTTTACCTTGAATTACAATGTCTGGTCAGTCCTTGATCTTCAGGGGTGCTTTGCATTTATGTTTTGCAGTCTCAGAAAGGGTTAGCGAGATACCATTTAGTTATATCATATCATGATTGTTTTGATTAAGTGTTGTCATCCAAGATTTATTATTATTGCTCTCTAGCTGATTATGCCATTGATATGAGTAAATGTGAGACCTAAATGTTATTGTGAATATGGTTAGTTCATAATCTTTGCTGAAAACTTGAATGTTGGCTATACCTATTTGCAACAAGAAGATCAAACAGAGTTTGTAAAAGTTTTTCATTATCACTTTCAGTTTATCAACTGAATTGCTTGAGGACAAGAAATGGGTTAAGCTTGGGGGAGTTGATACGTCTCCATCGTATCTACTTTTCCAAACTCTGTTTCCCTTGTTTTGGACTCTAATTTGCATGATTTCAATGGAACTAACCCGGACTGACGCTGTTTTCAGCAGAATTGCCATGGTGTTATTTTTGTGCAGAAATAAAATTTCTCGGAATGACCTGAAACTTCACGGAGAATACTTTTGGAATTAATAAAAAATATTGGCAAAAGAATCAACCGAGGGGGACCCACCACCTGTCCACAAGGGTGGGGGCGCACCCCCTGGCTTGTATGTCCCACGAAGCTCCACCGACCTCAACTCCAACTCCATATATTCACGTTCAGGGACAAAAAAATCAGGGAGAAGGATTCATCGTGTTTTATGATATGGAGCCACCGCGACCTCCTGTTATTCCTTGGGAGGGCAGATCTGGAGTCCGTTTTGGGCTCTGGAGAGGGGAAATCATCACCGGCGTCATCATCAACCATCCCCCATCTCCAATTTCATGATGCTCACCGCCATGCGTGAGTAATCCCATTGTAGGCTTGCTGGACGGTGATGGGTTGGATGAGATTTAACATGTAATCGAGTTAGTTTTGTTAGGGTTTGATCCCTATTATCCACTATGTTCTAAGATTGATGTTGCTATGACTTTTCTATGCTTAATGCTTGTCACTAGGGCCCGAGTGCCATGATTTCAGATATGAAACTATTATGTTTTCTTGAATATATATGTGTTCTGGATCCTATCTTGCAAGTTATAGTCACCTACTACGTGTTATGATCCGGCAACCCCGGAGTGACAATAGTCGGGACACATCCCGGTGATGACCGTAGTTTGAGGAGTTCACGTATTCACTAAGTGCTAATGCTTTGGTCCGGTTCAATATTAAAACGAGACCTTAATATCCCTTAGTTTCCAATAGGACCCCGCTGCCACGGGAGGGTAGGACAAAAGATGCCATGCATGTTTTTCCCCATAAGCACGTATGACTATATTCGTAATACATGCCTATATTTTATTGATGAATTGGAGCTAGTTCTGTGTCACCCTAGGTTATAATAGTTGCATGATGAATGTCATCCGACATAATTATCCATCATTGATCCATTTCCTATGAGCTTTTCACATATTGATCTTTGCTAAGTTACTTTTCCGTTGCCATTGTTACAATTGCTACAAAACTGCTGCGGTTACTTTTGCTACTGTTACCGTTACTTCCATACTACTTTGCTACTAAATATTTTGCTGCAGATATTAAGTCTTTCAGGTGTGGTTGAATTGACAACTTAGCTGCTAACACTTAAGAATATTCTTTGGCTCTCCTTGTGTCAAATCAATAAATTTGGGTTGAATACTCTACCCTTGAAAACGGTTGCGATCCCCTATACCTGTTATCATTTTGCAAAAGCTAAGATTAACCAAATATTGACATGTATTTCCCCTCAAAAAGACATGTGACTCTCTCCTCTTTGTAAGTGTGCATATTTTTAGACGAGGCTTTGATGCTCTCTCTTTCTGCTAAGCTTTGATGTTCTCCCCCCCCCTTTGACATCAATTTCCAATAAGGGTTTCTTCAGGAATTTGAGTCAAGTAGGTTTAGTCCTTGAGAGATACTACAAAGCAGTGTGTAGCTCGAGATGCGGGTAGAGGATAAGAATCATTGAGTGGAGCTGGAGAAGAAATAGGCAAAAATGCAATGGCAAAGTTTTTTTTCAGCAGTGAAATTGGTGACACTGAGTGGTTTTCATCGGTAGCTCCGAGTGATCAGAGCAACTGAGATTGTGCACCGATTAGACCAAGCCAATCCTTTTCAGTTGAACCAATGAACTATATACAAGGAGTCCTTGTGCTTCGGTCTAGTTGATAGGCTGGAATCGGTGTGTCCGAGTTCAGTGCAGAGGAAAAGTTTTGTCAACTCAGCTCACTCGGCAAATGAAATTTCACAAGGATTTGCAATGAATTAGATTGAAGGATTTGCAATGAATTAGATTGAAGGATTTGCAAAACAGAAATAGAGAAAAACCATATAAAAGAAACGAGATCTGGATGAAAGAAACATATGCAAGGACACAAAGAAACACCAGAGAACTTCATCTAGATATGGTCGGTGACAATTTCACCTATGTTAGAGCATAGTCACATAGGATTTAAGTGAATTCACTTGATCATAGGTCATACTCATCGTTTAAGCTCAACATGGAGTTACCATTTTTTGTTTAAGCATTTTGATGTATTCTCATCTCATTGAGTTGCTTTGACTCATGACTTGGAGAAAAGCTTCTCTAAGATGGAATATCATACCTTGGTTGTGATGTTGATCTTGATCATGTAGTTGAACTTGTGTTGGATGTTCAAGGTTGATGTAGTCCATAAAGAGTTTGGAGCACCACTTGTAGTTTGAATTCATCTTCCTACATGGGTTAGTCTTGCAAGGAAGAGCACTTGTGTATCCAAAATGACAATCATGAGAGGATACCAAATGAAATTTGATATATAGAAATTGTCAAAGGATATGTTGAGTGGATTAATGCTTCCTTGTAATCAACAACCATATCATAGGAACTTGGTGATGTAGAGATAAATCAATATGTGAGTGGCTGGCAATCTCATAGATTTGAGTTCATCCAAGTACATACAAGTATTAGATAACATTCAAGGGTACAAGTAGAGATCCAAGACATATGATGATCATCATAAGAGAAATATCAAGGATTAGTCATTAAAGGCTCATCCCTTGCATGTTTCCAAATGGAGTTTCTACTCCAAGTTTGAAGCATCAATGATGTTCAATTCACCTCTCAAACAGCAAAAGACTTTCTCATCAAGTGGTTTGGTGAATATATCCGCCAATTGCTTATCGGTACGAACATGCTTAGGATTGATGTCTCCTTTAGCAACATGATCTCAAATGAAATGATGACGAACTTCAATATGCTTAGTTCAAGAGTATTGCACAGGATTATGAGCAATGTTAATAGCACTTTCATTGTCACAAAGCGATGGAACATGTTTCACATGTATCCCATAATCTTTAAGAGTTTGGGTCATCCAAAGTAATTGAGCACAACATGATCTGGCAGCAATGTATTCCGCCTCGGCAGTGGATAAGGATACCGAGTTTTATTTCTTGGAGGACAAAGACACAACAGATCTACCAAGAAATTGACAAGTACCCGAAGTGGACTTCCTATCAACCTTGTCACTAGCATAGTCTGAATCGGAGTAGCCAACAAGATCAAAAGAAGACCTCTTAGGATACCGAATGCCAAAGTTTGGTGTTTGAATTAAGTATATCAATATCCTTTTCATAGCCTTAAGATGGCATTCTTTACGGGCCGCTTGATATTGTGCACACATGCACACACACTTAGCATAATATCGGGACGGGAGGCACATAGATATCACAATGAACCAATCATAGAGATGTAAACCTTTTGGTCAACCGGTTTGCCATCCTTAGTCAAATCAAGATGTCCACTAGTAGGCATGGATGTTTTCATACCTTTGCTTTCTTGCATGTTTAACTTGTTGAATAGGTCCTTGTTATACTTTGTTTGGGAAACAAAGCTACCCTCCTTAGTTTGCTTGATTTGCAAACCAAGAAAGAATTTGAGTTCACTCATCATAGACATCTCAAACTTTGCCGACATTAGCCTTCCAAACTTTTCACTAAAATGAGGGTAGTCAAACCAAATATGATATCGTCCACATAAACTTGGCACACAAATAATTCACCATTAACCCTTTTAGTAAAAAGCATAGAATCAATCTTCCCAATTTCAAAGCCTTTTTCAATAAGAAACTTGGTTAAGCATTTATACCATGCTCTAGGAGCTTGTTTAAGACCATAAAGAGCTTGTGAAGTTTGTAAACATGATCAGGTTTCTTAGGATTAACGAAGCCGGGAGGTTGTTTAACATAGACTTCCCCCTCAACTTCACCATTTAGAAAAGCACTTTTAATGTCCATTTGGTATAAAGTAATGTCATGATGATTGGCATAAGCAAGTAAGATGTGTATGGACTCAAGTCTAGCAACGGGGGCGTATGCCTCACCATAATCCGTACCTTCGACTTGAGTGTAGCCTTGGGCGACGAGACATGCCTTGTTGCGTACAACTTGTCCATCCTCATTTTGCTTATTCTGAAACACCTATTTGGTACCAATGACATTGTACTTGTCGTCGGGCTTCTCAACCAATGTCCATACTTGATTCCTCTCGAAGTTATGTAGTTCTTCATGCATAGCGTTCACCCAATCCGGATCATCAAGAGCTTCTTCAACCTTCATAGGTTCAATACTAGAAATGAATGAGTAATGTTCACAAAAGTTAGTCATCGGCAAAAATGAGTCAAGGGTACTGATACGTCCATTTTGCATCATCTTTTCCTACTGTTATATATAGTATTTTATGCAATATAATACTTTGTGGAGTATTTCTAATGCATTTTCTCTCATAATATGCAACATTTACACAAAGAGGGAGAATACCGGCAGCTGGAATTCTGGACCTGAAAAAGCTATGTCAGAGATACCTATTCTTCACATCTCCAAATGAGCTGAAATTTTACAGAGACTTATTTTGGAAAAAATAAAAAATACTGGAGAAAAGAACTACCCGAGGGGCCACCCAAGTGCCCACTAGGCACCAGGGCCCCCTCCAGGCGCACCCTAGTGGGTAGTGGGCTCCTCGGCCCACCTCTGGTGCCCATCTTCTAGTACATAAGGTCTTTTGAACTAGAAAAAATAAGGAGAGAACTTTCGGGGTGGAGCGCCACCTTCTTGAGGTGGAACTTGGGCAGGAGCACTATTGCCCTTTGGCGGAGCGATTCCGCCAGGGGAAATTCCCTCCGGGAGGGGGAAATCAAAGCCATCGTCATCACCAACAACCCTCTCATCTTTGGGAGGCCAATCTTCATCAACATCTTCAACTGAACCATCTCATCTCAAACCCTAGTTCAACTCTTGTGTTCAATGTTTTATCAAAACCTCAAATTGGTGCCTGTGAGTGACTAGTAGTGTTGATTACATCTTGTATTTGATGCTAGATGGTTTATTTGGTGGAAGATCATATGTTCAGATCCATTATGCTATTTAATATCCCTCTAATCTTGAGCATGAATAGTATTTGTGATTAGTTGCCCTTGTTCTTAAGGCCACGGGATAAGTCATGTTGCAAGTAATCATGTGATTTTTTTATTCATTCGATATTTTGATGATATGTATGTTATGAGTCCCTTACTTGTGTTATGCGAAAATTGAGTATATGGCACTTCACCATCTTTGGGCCTAAGGGAATGCATTGTGGAGTAGTTATTAGATGATGGGTTGCTAGAGCGATATAAGCTTAAACCTTAGTTTATGCGCTATTCCGTAAGGGGCTGATTTGGATCCATATGGTTAATGCTATGGTTAGATTGTTATCTTAATTCTTCTTTCGTCATTGTGGATGCTTGCGAGGGGGTTAATCATAAGTGGGAGGTTTGTTCAAGTAAGAACAACATCCAAGCACCGGTCCACCCACATATCAAATTATCAAAGTAGCAAACGTGAATCAAACCAGCATGATGAAAGTGACTAGATGAAATTCCCGTGTGTCCTCAAGAACGGTTTACTTGTTATCTGAGACTGTTCTAGCTTGTCCTTTGCTACAAAAAGGATTGGGATACCTTCTTGCACTTATTGTTACTGTTGTGACTTGTTACAAATTATCTTGCTATCAAACTACCTATTACCGACAATTTCAATGCCTGCAGAAATTGCCTTGCTCAAAACCAGTTGTCATTTCCTTCTGCTCCTCGTTGGGTTCGACACTCTTACTTATCGAAGGGACTACGATTGATCCCCTATACTTGTGGGTCATCAAGACTCTTTTCTGGCACCGTTGCCGGGGAGTGAAGCGCTCTTGGTAAGTGGAAATTGGTAAGGAAAAACTTATACTACATGCTGAAATTTAGTGTCACTTGATAATATGGAAAACAATCCTTTGAGGGGTTTGTTCGGGGTATCTTCACATTGACCGGAAACACAAAGAGTTGCCCCTCAAGCTATTGCACCTACATAAAATTCCTTCGGGTATGATAGATCAACTGCTAGCTAATCCTTATGCAGGAGACGGAATGAAGCATCCCAATATGCATTTCATACATGTGGATGAAATGTGTGGATTGTTTAAGCTTGCAGGTTTAACCGGAGATGAAGTTAAGAAGAAGGTTTTCACTTTATCTTTGGGGGGAGCATTGACATGGTATTGGAGCTTGGAATCAGAACTGATTGAAATTGGAATTTCACCAAAAGTTTTATCCTATGCATCTAGTTCATCGTGATCAGAATTACATATATAATTTTGGCCTGGTGAAGGAGAAAGTATCGGTCTAGCTTAGGGGAGGCTTAAGTCAATGTTATAATCATGCCCCACTCATGAGCTCTCAAGAGAAATTATTATTCAGAATTTTTATGCTCGGCTTTCTCGTAATGATCAATCCATGCTCGATACTTCTTGTGTTGGTTCTTTTACGAAGAAGACTACTGAATTCAGGTGGGATCTTTTAGAAGTTGTGTCATTTGGTTTGATAATATGCAATATGTCAAACCAAATGACATAATTGTATACTCATATAGCCCATACCTCATGGTAAAAGCTATCTTAGGTATATCTTGCTCTCGGATTTTCAACTGGTGATAACCTAATCGAAGATCGATCTTGGAGAAGACTTTAGCTCCTAGTAACTGGTCAAACAAATCATTGATCATTGGGAGAGGGTATTTGTTCTTGATCGTCACCTCATTCAGCGCACGATAATCTACAACCATCCTCAAATATCCATCCTTCTTCTCCACTAGAAGCACTGGGCTCCCAAGGTGATGAACTTGGTCGAATGTAACCTTTCTCCAGTAACTCCTTAATCTGCTTCTTAATTTCCTCCAGATCCTTTGCGGGCATCCGATACGATCTCTTTGATATTGGTCCGATGCCTGGCAATAAGTCAATCAAAAACTCAATGTCTCGATCCGGTGGCATGCCTGGTAACTCCTCCGGAAATACGTCGGGATAATCCTTCACCACTGGTACTTCCTCCTGAACAACTCCTGAGAAGGAATTCACCTGAGTCATCCTTGCCGCATGCCGAGACACATACTTGATCATCTTTCCTTCCGGGGTGGTGAGAAGAATTGATTTACTAGCGTAATCTATGTTTCCCTCATACTTGGATAGCCAATCCATGCCTAGTATCACATCCGACCATTGTGACTCCAGGACAATCAAGTCGGTTGGGAGAACATGTCTACATATGGTTACTAGCAACTAATAGCATCCCCTACTAGCCATATACTCTGCTCCTGGGGAACTGACTAACATAGGTGACTTAAGGGATACTGTTGGCAACTTATACTTATCCACAAATCCCCTTGATATGAATGAATGAGATGCACCAGTATCGAAAAGAACAAGTGCTGTAAATGCATTAATCAAAAACTTACTGACAACTATGTCGGGTTGATCCTCAATCTCCTCCACACTGACGTGGTTCACCTGTCCTTTGGTGAAGGGCTTGGGCTTCTTTGCAGAACCTCCATTGCCATTTCCATTCTTAGCTTCAGGACATTCAGTGGAATAATGTCCGGTCTTCCCGCACTTGAAACAAGTAATGTGGCTCAGATCCCTCTTGGCTGGTGTTGCAGGGTTGGAATGGTTCTGGCTGCTGCTTCCTCCTCAATCTGTTGTTGCTTGCCTTCTATCATGAGGGCCGTATCTACGAACTCCTGGTAGTTGTTAAAAGTTGCCACCATCAACTTCATACTTAGCTCATCATTGAGTTCCTCAAGAAACTTCTCCTGCTTCGCGGCATTTGTGGCCACATCCTCTGGGGCATAGCATGCTAACTTGCTAAACTCATCCACATACTGTCCCACTGTATGACCTCCTTGGTGCAAGTTGTGAAACTCGTGCTTCTTCATGCTCATAGCTCCAGCTGAAACATGGGAGGTATGGAAAGCCTGCTGAAACTGATCCCATGTAACTGTATCAATGCGGTAAGTGGTGGTGAAATTCTTGCACCAAGATGATGCGGGTCCATCAAGCTGATGTGCGGCAAAGCAAACTCTCTTCGCATCTGTGCATCCTGCAGTGGTTAGCTCTCTTCCAATCTTGCAGAGCCAATCATCTGCAACAATCGGCTCGGTGCTGCTAGAGAACACTGGCGGATTCAACCTCAGAAAGCAGGCTAAGTTGTCAATAGGGGGTGGTGGCGGTGCGTTGTTGTTGTTGTTGTTGTTGTTGCCTTGGTTCTGGTTCTGAACTAGCATCTGCATCAAGGTATTCAGCTGCTGGATCAACTGAGTGAGCTCCGGTGGGAACACGAATCCTTGTCACGTCTTGGAGGCATCTAATTGGTAGAAGAGGTGAGAAGACAGAATAGAATAAGGTCTAAGAGAGAATCACTACTCATATGCACATGAGACAAACACAATCCATTCACTTCATTCAATATCAAACAAGGTTCACACAAACAATCTAACTACGATTACAAACTCGATCGATGCTAACTACTTGGGAGAATACTACTAGTAACATGGTGGTCGTCTAGAAATTTTGATCAGAGGAAGACTCCATGATATCTGCTCCAGCTCCGTCAATGTAGTCGTCATCACTGTCATCATTTGCATCACTGTCTGTCTCGGTGTCGTCCAAGATAATGTAGTCCTCCGAACGGATTTCCTTTGCAGGTTCTCCCTTATGGTTCTCCATGGGAAGTCATAGCTTCCTCTTCAAATCTTCATGCTTCTCCAGTAGTACAACAATTTCTTACTCATATCCATCGCGTGTAAACTTGAGTTCCTCTTCTAGCTCGATATTCTTCTTCATCAGCTTCTTGATCTTCTTCATGTTGAAGCACAGTTGATTCTCTTATCGGTGAATGTGATCACCATCTCCTGAATGTATGTTGCAACCGATACATCCTTCCTGGTACGGATCATCTCCCATTCCTCATCTCGGCGTCCACATATATAATAGACGGTGTTTTCAAGCTCCTTGTGGTACACTTCACATATGCGTCCAAAAGTGATGTGGGCTGCCATGCTCTTTCAAACTCCAACTTGGTGCATCCAAGTAGAAATCAATAGGCTCCATTGTTGGTGCAAACGTCCTCCCAGGTACCCAGACTTTGATCTTCCAGCGCTCCTCTTCTGGTAAAGTTGTAGATAAAGTCCCAGTGAAGCTTGGTAGTTTGATGTTCAAGTACTTAGTGACTTCCTTCAAGTGGTGTCCGAAAGGGGTGTCATCATCTGGCTGAGTGAACTTGTTCCTGGGGTCCACCATCTATAGAGTAGAAATAGAGGAGAATTCGATATGAGCAGAGAAGAGAAATCACGTGGATTATTCCAATGGTCGCCTACGATAGTCAGCGTGTGCTTTGATACCATCTTGTAGCGACCACGATCCCAATGGACTAAAGTCTCTGTGCTTAAGTGTCATCCCTGGATCGGTAATGCTGACACACACAGTACTCAAGGAATTATAACAGAGTTCAATCACACACTTATTACATTCAGTCCTCGAAAAGAGTATGATTACACAAAAATATCATGGTTGAAGGCCATCTAAACTAAATAACTGTGGAAGCTTTGAAGGAAAATGAGTCCATCAACTCCAACGGCATAGCTGAGTGCAAGACAACGATCTATCGCACCTTATTCATTGTCTGAGTAGTCTGCAACATGAGATGTTCCAGCTGTGTAGGTCAGCACATTGAATATGCTGGCAGAGTTACACTGTAAAGCAATGAATGCAAGAACTATATCTACATGCAATATTTGGCTGGTGGAGGCTCTATGTTTATGAGTTTGCATAAAGCTAGTTTTTCCCTACAACAAAGGAATAAATTTATTTAAACTACTCCCATGTTGTTCCAATATTTGAGAAGGTTGCTCCAACTCAAATCCCTATTAAACAAGTATCATCATTAAACCCAATTTAATTAATTAAAGAGTGATGACATCAACAATAATATCCAATTCCAGATACTCAAGATGTCCATAACCGGGGACACGGCTAACCATGATTAGTTTATTCACTCTACATAGGTTGCACACTTTTCCCCACAAGACTCGACTGCATCCATGATCGGAAGATCGAGACATAGTCTTTCTGAAGCATTAACTCTCTACTCTAGGCAGACCGGTACACCTAGTTTCCCCTACATCTGCTAGACCACCTCTTCGAGAGCTCATACAACTTACTCAACTACGCCAGAGCCCATAATGGCTTGTGGCTGCACATAGAAGTTTCTAGGCATGAAATAGCATATGATCCCTTTGAGCCTGGGTGGCGAACCGAGGAAAAATCACACGGGTACTCCAGGATTTCCCAAATGGACAAACACTGGATTCTCCAGGTGCCCCAACCAATCCACCCAGATGTGTATTAAAGTTGCCACCTTAATGTTATCCAAGATTAATACTCCCTCCGTTCCTTGATATAAGGTGTATAGGTTTTTCAGAAAAAACCCGAAATATAAGGTGTATTGCATGGCACCACTCATTTGGATAATTTTTGGGGGGATTTGATTACATTTACTTATATCACGCAAGCTCCTCTATTTTCTCATGTCAATTAGTCAGGTGTAATCTCACCCAAAACTTGTGAAGTTTTTCCTCCACATGCGTTCTTTAATTTCCGTGCCAAAAACTATACACCCTATATTTAGGAATGGAAGGAGTAACTCTCATCACTTCCATGTGTATCACGATCCAATCCCAGTCTACGAGCATGGCTAAGCAATATAAGAGCATAACGTATATTCCCGGGGTGATCAAAAGGTATTAGGTTCCTACCTCAAGTAGTACAACCAAACCACATGTTCCCAATCCTACTCATGCAAATATTTGAGGGGCAAAACTAATGCATAGTAAAAACTGGGTATAAAACAGTATGATCAAAGTATAACTTGCCTTGCTGATGATCTGCAAACTCTAGGGATTCGTAGTAACAAGCTTCACACTCCGGGTAATCTAGCGTAGACAAACAATAGCATACATAAGCAATCACTCAAACGAAACAGAGAGAAATCGAGAAAAGATCCAAATAAAACTCGAGACATGCAAACGTCTACACTAAACAGAAAACAAAACCTAACAGCATTATTTTCATTTTGGATTAGATCTTAACAGTAGGTATATGTGTTTAGCTACGATTTGCAAAAAGAAACAACTCAAACGGAGTTACAAAACTCAAGATACGAACAAAACAAGATCATTTACTAATCTGAACTAAACTCCATTTTTAATTTGTCAAAATCATGTTCAAGTTGTTTTACTGGAAAGAATAGATCGTTACAAAGATTTAGGTGTTGGTTTCATCTAATTTGGATAAACGAGCAAAAAGTTTAGCTAGTTTTAAGATCAGGGGCTAAATCGCTAGAAAACTATTCGCGGATAGGTCCCTGGCCGAAAATAAAACTAAAAAGAAATAATCTACAAAACGAATGTTCGCTAACATAAACTAACAAACGCAAGCGTTCAGTAAAACAATCTAACCGGTGAATGTTTACTAATTAAACTAAAACAATAACGAAAAACCGATCTAAACCTAAACCAATCGAAAAAAAATAAACCGGAAAAACCGAACGGTTTTATACCGTTTTGCCGGGATTGACCGGCGGCGAGGTCAACGGTGAATCCGGTGGCGGTGGGCGAGGCTCCGGTGGCGGCAGGGCGTTGGCGGCGCGGGGCGGCGGCAGCGCGTCGACGCGGGGCGGTGGTGGCGGCGGCGGCTCCTAGCAGCAGCAGCGGCGGCGGCGGCGCGGGCGGGCAGCAGCGGCTCGGCGACGGGGTGTGGCGGCTCCGACGGCGGTGGTGCGCAGCGGCAGCGGTGAGGCAATGAGGAGGAGGAGGCGGGGTTCCTGCGGCTTATAAAGGGGACCGGGGGATGCCTTGCTTGCGGGAGGGGCCGACGGCGACAGAGAGGCGGAGCCGAACTCCGAGGCGGCGGCGGTCGGGACTCCTGAGCGGGAGGCGGCGAGCTCGACTCGGCCAGCTGGGCCTTTGGCCCAGTTCGGTCCCGATATTTTTTTAATAATTTCGCTGTGAAGGAAAAATCCTAATAAAAATATATAAAAAATTCTAAAAATTCCAGAAACAATTTTCACCGTCCAAACCTAGTATTTAGGACAAGATGAACATTTTTCTTGACTAAAAATGCAATTTCCAAAAATGCATGTTTTTCTCTAATTCAAATAAAATAGCAAAAAAATACAAATAAAATAATAATTTGATTTTAAAATTTCTTCTCCAATATTTCTCTTTTGTTGAAGAAGTCATATTATCTTCTCTCATTTATTTTTATTGTTGGATATAATTGGAGAGAAAATACTAAAATCAAATTGATCCTCTTTTCAAATTTGAACTAAATTCAAATATGAAAATTTTGTGAAACCTCCAGCTCTCTCTTTGGGTCCTTGAGTTGCTTAAGATTTGTAGGGTCACAACAAAATGCAACTAAAATATGATATGCATATGATGATCTATGTATAACATCCAAATTGAAAATTGGGATGTTACAAACCTACCCCCTTAAGATGAATCTCGCCCTCGAGATTCAGGTTGGTCAGCAAAAAGGTTTGGGTGGTCCTTGCGAAGATCTTCTTCTCGTTCCCAGGTGGCTTCCTCTTCGGTATGGTGGCTCCACTAAACTTTGCAAAACTTGATAACCTTGCTACGAGTAACTCGGCTAGAATACTTGAGAATCTTGACTGGCTTCTCTTCATAGGTCAGATCACTATCCAACTGAATTGCTTCCAGTGGCACTATATCTCTGGGAGGAATGTCGGCCATCTCTGCGTGGCATTTCTTCAACTGGGAACGTGAAACACATCATGAACTCCTGACAATCCTTTAGGTAATTCCAACTTGTACGCAACTTCTCCCATACGTTCCAAAACTCTGTAGGGTCCCACAGAACGTGGTGCTAGCTTTCCCTAAAAAACGTTTAACTCCTAGAAGTGGTGACACACGAAGATATGCTTTGTCTCTGACTTCGTAAGCTACCTCCCTGTGTTTAGCATCCGCATAACTCTTCTTCCTGGATTGGGCTACCTTGAGTCTGTCGCGAATTAACTTAACATTTTCCTCAGAATCTTTGATTAAGTCTGGTCTGAACAACTGTCGATCCCCAACTTCATCCCATGATAACGGTGTCCTGCACCTCGTTCCATACAAAGCTTCGAAAGGGGCCATCTTCAAACTGGCTTGATAACTGTTGTTATAAGAGAACTCTGCATAGGGCAAATTGTCATCCCAACTAGACCCATAATGTAGTGTACAAGCTCTCAACATGTCCTCCAGAATCTGATTGACTCTCTCTGTATGTCCATCTATCTGTGGATGAAAGGCTATACTAAACTCTAGCCTGGTACCCAAAGTTTCATGCAACTAATTCCAAAACTTTGAAGTAAAGTGTGTTCCTCTATCTGATATAATGGTCCTCGGAACTCCATACGGACATATGATCCTGGTCATGTATATCTTTGCCAACTTAGCACTCGTATAAGTTGTCTTCACCGGGATGAAATAGGCTACTTTTGTCACGCGATCAACTACAACCTAGATAGAGTCATAGCCTGAACGAGTCCTGGGTAATCCAGTGATGAAATCCATGCCAAGTTTATCCCACTTCCATTTGGGTAGCGGCAACGGATGTAGCAATCCTGCTGGCTTCTGATGCTCTGCTTTAACTCTCTGACATATATCACATACTGCTACATACTCTACAACATCCTTCTTCATTCTTGTCCACCAGAAACTTTCCTTAAAATCCAGATACATCTTGGTGCTGCTTGGGTGAATCGAGTAAGGCGAATCATGAGCCTCCTGAAGTATCAACTTCCTGATCTCAGGGTCATTAGGCACATAAATACGATCCTCAAACCATAAGGTGTCATGCTCATCCTCATGAAATCCTTTAGCCTTTCCTTTACTCATCCTTTCCTTTATCTCAGCAATCTCCTTGTCTGTCTTCTAGGCTTCTTTGATCTTACCCAACAAAGTGGACTGAATTTCCAATGCTGCAATAATAAGGACGACGACGATGACGACAACGATGACAACGTCACGAAACAGCCCTCTGCCGAGCGGGCCGTGTTCCTCTTGAGACTGGACAAACTTCTGGTGTCGCTGCTACTGTTGTTGATGCTTTTGTAGCTCCTGCTATTACTTCGGAGGTGGAGGGCTATTACGAGGATGTGGTTGATCAAAACCAGAACTACGTGCAACCACCATCACCACCAGCACCAGGTTGATCTCATGCATATAATCGCAACGGTAGGGTTGCAACACCATGTCAGGTACGAGATTATGAAAATACTCCTAAAGTAATATTGAATATTCCATCGTTTGAGGGTAGATACATTCCTGATGTATATCTGACTTGGGAGTTAAAAACTGAACAATGTTTCACATGCTTACAATATCCTAAGGAAAGACGTGTTGCTGTTGTTGTTTGTGAATTCACTAGTTTTGCTTTTGTTTGGTAGTGTGAACATTGTAGATTATATCATGATAATATTCCTACTACTTGGGCTTCTTTGAAAACTACTATGCATACTCGTTGGGTTCCACCATATTATCAACATGAATTACTTCAAAAACTGCAGCATTTGAGACAAGGAAAAAATTATGCAGAGGAGTATTATCAGGAATTACAAACTGGCATGATTAGATGTGGTATTCTTGAGGATAATGAAGCTATGTTTTATGGGTGGATTAAATAAAGAGGTTCAGACCATTCTAGGTTATAAGGAGTATAATAATATCACTCGTTTATTCCATCTTGCTTGCAAAGCTGAACATGAAGTGCACGATCGACAGGCATTGGCGCAAACTAATTTTTCTGCAGGTCGATCTTCGTCATGGACACCATGTACATACTCTACTCCCACACGTCCTACTATAGCACCACTGACTTCAGCAGCCAATTCCAACCGTGATACAAGAAAACATGCACCACCACCAACATCTGCTAGGAGTACACCTTTCGGTCTTGCACAGAGCTCTTCTTCATCCATGGCATCAACAAGGCAAACACATGATGTTATATGCCGTCATTGCAAGGGTGGAGGTCACTATTTGAGAAAATGTCCATCTCCATGTGTGATGATTGTTATTAAGGATGGTGGGTATGAGTCCGCTAGTGACTATGATGATGAAACTTTGGCTCTTATTACAAGTCAAGGACATGGTGAAGATGATTCTGAACATGAGACGTAATACATGGATGCTGAGGATGCCGACAGGTAAGAGAGTTTAGTTGCTCAGCGTGGTTTGAGTGTGCAGGTAACACAAGCTGAGCAAAATCAGAGGCATAATTTGTTCCATACAAAGGGAGTTGTGAAGGAACGTTCTGTCCGCGTCATCATTGATGGGGGGAGCTACAACAACTTGGCTAGCATGGAGATGGTGGACAAGCTATCTCTCACCACAAGACCACATCCACATCCTTACTACATCCAATGGTTCAACAACAGCGGCAAGGTTAAGGTAACATGTATTGTTCATGTGCATTTTAGTATCTCTACATATGCTGATTATGTTGATTGTGACATGGTACCCATGCAAGCATGTTCCTTATTACTTGGTAGACCATGGCAATTTGATAAAAAATATGTACACCATGGTAGAAACAATCAATACACTCTTGTTCATAAGGATAAACATATTACTTTGCTTCCTATGTCTCCTGATTCCATTTTGAAAGATGATATTAATAGAGCTAATAAAGCAAAACATGAAAAAAATAAGAGTGAAAATCAGATTGTGGCAAAAGAATTTGAGCAACAAATGAAGCCTAATAATAAACCATCTAGTGTTGCTTCCGAAATTAAATTGAAAAGTGCATGTTTACTTGCCAACAAATCTGATATTGATGATCTAGATTTCAGCAAATATGTTTGGTATGCTTTTGTGTGCAAAGAGGCATTATTTTCATTCGAGGACATGCCTTCCTCTTTGCCTCTTGTTGTCACTAACATTTTACAGGAGTTCACTGACATCTTTCCACAAGACGTGCCACCGAGATTAGCGCCTATTCGAGGGATTGAGCATTAGATTGACTTAATTCCCGGTGTGACGTTTCCAAACCATGCGCCATACCGTACCAATCTAGAGGAGACGAAGGAAATTATGCGTCAAGTAGAGGAGCTACTCGACAAAGGTTATATACGTGAATCTCTTAGTCCTTGTGTTGTTCCTAATTATACTAGTGCCTAAAAAGGATGGTACATTGCGTATGTGTATTGATTGTAGAGGCATTAATTGGATTACTATTTGTTATCGTCATCCTATTCCTAGGCTAGATGATATGTCTGATGAATTGAGTGGCTCTACAATATTCTCCAAAGTTGATTTGCGTAGTGGATACCATCAAATTCATATGAAATTGGGAGATGAATGGAAAATAGCATTTAAAACTAAGTTTGGATTATATGAGTGGCTAGTCATGCCTTTCAGGTTAACTAATGCACCTCATACTTTCATGAGATTAATGAACGAAGTTTTACGTGCTTTCGTTGGACGATTTGTGGTAGTCTATTTTGATGATATACTGATTTATAGAAAATCTTTGGAAGAACATTTGGAATATTTATGTGTTGTTTTTATTGCTTTACGTGATCCATGTTTGTTTGGTAACCTTGAGAAGTGCACCTTTTGCACCGACCGAGTATATTTTCTTGGCTATGTTGTTACTCCACAGGGAACTGAAGTTGATAAAGCCAAGACTGGAGCTATTGAGAGTTGGCCGCAGCCCAAAATAGTCACACAAGTGAGGAGTCTTCTTGGACTCACTGGTTTCTATAGGCGTTTTGTGAGAGATTTTAGCACCATTGCTGCACCTCTCAATGAGATTACAAAGAAGGATGTGACTTTTGTTTGGGGTACCGCACAGGAAGAAGCCTTCATGGTATTGAAAGATAAGTTGGCACATGCTCCTTTACTCCAACTTCCTGCTTTTAATAAGACTTTTGAGCTCGAATGTGATGCTAGTTGAATTGGATTAGGAGGTGTGTTATTACAAGATGGCAAACATGTTGCATACTTTTCTAAAAAATTGAGTGGGCCTAGTTTGAAATATTCTACTTATGATAAAGAATTATATGCTCTTGTTCGGACCTTAGAAAGATGGCATCATTATTTATGGCTCAAAGAATTTGTTATACATTCTGATCATGAATCTTTGAAACACATTAAAAGTCAAGCAAAACTGAACCGTAGACATGCTAAATGGGTTGAATTCATTGAGACTTTCCCTTATGTCATTAAACACAAGAAGGGTAAAGAAAATGTTATTGCTGATGCATTGTCTCGTCCTTATACTATGCTTTCACAACTTGACTTAGAATATTTGGATTGGAGACCATCAAAGATCAATATGTGCATGATGCTGAATTTAAAGATGTATTACAGAATTGTAAAGAAGGGAGAATATGGAACAAGTTCATTGTTAATGATGGATTTGTGTTTAGTGCTAACAAGCTATGCATTCCAGCTATCTCCATTCATCTTTTGTTGTTGCAGGAGGCGCATGGAGGAGGATTAATGGGAAACTTTGGCGTGAAGAAAACAGAGGATGTACTTGCTACACATTTCTTTTGGCCAAAGATGAGACAGGATGTTGAGCGTTTTGTTGATTGTTGCACTACATGTCGAAAAGCTATGTCACGACAATCCTCATGGTTTATATATGCCTTTGCGTGTACCTAGTGTTCCTTGGGAGGATATATCTATGGATTTTTTTTAGGATTACCTTGAACAAAGAAAGAGAGTGTCGGTGTCAAAACCGGCGGATCTCGGGTAGGGGGTCCCGAACTGTGCGTCTAGGCGGATGGTAACAGGAGACAAGGGACACGATGTTTTTATCCAGGTTCGGGCCCTCTCGATGGAGGTAAAACCCTACTCCTGCTTGATTGATATTGATGATATGGGTAGTACAAGAGTGGATCTACCACGAGATCAAGGAGGCTAAACCCTAGAAGCTAGCCTATGGTATGATTGTTCTTCTGTCCTATGGACTAAAACCCTCTAGTTTATATAGACACTGGAGAGGGCTAGGGTTACACAGAGTCGGTTACAATGGTATGAGATCTACATATCCATATCGCCAAGCTTGCCTTCCATGCCAAGGAAAGTCCCATCCGGACACGGGACGAAGTCTTCAATCTTGTATCTTCATAATCTTGGAGTCCGGCCGATGATGATAGTTCGGCTATCCGGACACCCCCTAGTCCAAGACTCCCTCAGTAGCCCCTGAACCAGGCTTCAATGATGATGAGTCCGGCGCGCATATTGTCTTCGGCATTGCAAGGCGGGTTCCTCCTCCGAATAATTTATAGAAGATTGTGAACACCAGGATAGTGTCTGGCTCTGTAAAATAAATTCCACATACCACCGTAGAGAGAATAATATTTACACAAGTTCAATCTGCTGACGTATTTCATGGCATGACGTCACCCACGGCCCAGCCTTTACTCGAATCGTTTTTATTATCCCACCTCAGCGCGTTTAGCGAAGTGGTTTCCTTGGCACGTCTCGTCGAAGCAGAGATCATGTCCCCCTTATTCCAGGATTCTCATCAATACGGACGTGGGTAACCCAACCGCGCCCGTTGCCACGCCTTCTCCATCGAAGGCGAGTTCCAAACAGTCATGGGGACGGCTCTTGGTATTCTACCCCTTTATAATGAGACCAAGGCCTGTTCCTTTTCTTCGATCCTCAATCAAATCCGCCCCTTGCCCCGAGTTCCAACACCCAAGGCTCCAGATTCGGGCGCTTCGGACCTTCGACAATGTCCGACTCCGGCCTTCAGGGCCGGTGGGTGCCCTCTTCCGTCACGGAAGGGGACGTGCTAAAGCTGAGAGAAGCCAGGTACCTAACCTACGAGATTTCGCATAGGTTGCCCGCCCAAGGGCAAGTCATTCCCACTCCCGAGCCTGGTGAGAGCGTTGTGTTCGTGTCTCACCTCCGTCGGGGTTTAGGCTTCCCGATGGATCCCTTTGTGAGAGGGCTCATGTTTTACTATGGGCTGGAACTCCATGACTTGGCTCTGGAGTCCATCCTCCAGATCTCATTGTTCATTGTTGTCTGCGAAGCCTTCCTCCGCACTACCCCTCACTTCGGTTTGTGACTCAAGACCTTAAACGTGGAGCCGAAGATGATCGAGGGGCGATAGGCAGAGTGCGGAGGGGCAGTTATAAGTAAGAGGGCCGATGCTCCATGGCCCGAGGGCTCTTTTCAAGAGGAGCTCGGCTTGCGGCAACAGGAGTGGTTCTATATCACCGCTCCCAGGGGCAGCAGGCAGGTGCCGCCACCCGCCTTTCGCTCGGGCCCTCCACAACGGCTGGCGTCATGGGTCAATAAAGGGCTTGACTGGGGGCCGTCCAAGGACGTACCAATATTGCAGGGCCGGATTCGAGACCTCCAAGAGAGGGAGATCAATCTGGTCGTAGTGACGCAGGTTATGCTGATTCGGCGCCTTCTGCCCTGCAAACGCCGCCCCCTCCCTCTGTGGGAATTCAATCCGGGGGGGCCTCGAGCTCTTCAACACTTCATGGGTACGACACCCGTGGAGATGTATAAACTGTTCTTCGGACACAAGAGATGTGTCCGGACTTGACCGAGGACGCCGGCCTAAGCTGCAATCGCCCGGATACTCAAGTAAGTAGTCCTGTGTACGGACATACTGTTCGTTTGTATATCATGGATTTGCCTTTTAACCGACCATCCTTTGAACAGGAGTGGATAGCGCAAGCAAACCTGATACGGTGTCCGGCCCCCCTCCCGGAGACCACGCCGGATCCCGTGTTAGTCAAGATGCTGGAGGTTGCGCCTTCAGAAGAGGGCAAAGGGGAAAACAGGAAAACTACCACCTCCATTAAGGAGGCTTTCAAGAAAGGAGGGATCGAGAATCCCTCTTTCCAGGGGGATAAGAGGACCGCTTCCGAAGATCCGGAGGCTAAGGCCTCAAAGCGGGGGAAGAAATCTTCACCGGAGGGTCCTGCGCTAGGAGAAGCCCCGGCCGCACTATCTCCCCAAAGGAATCAGCCCTCCAGCGAGCCGTAAGTAGAAAAAGGGGGGTTTTGTAATAAGGGACATCCCTATTTTTATTTCTGAGGATAACCGAAGTTTTTACCTTGTAGTTTGGATCTCAGCCCTTCTCAGCTGAGCTCATCTTCGGGGGATCTTCGTCCGGAGATGATGGAGAGCGAGACGCCTCCATCTGCCGTGCCGTCAGGCAGGACGAACGACCCTGAGGTGTCATTGCGGAGGGTCTCCCCGAGTCCGGCGGGGCCAGAGAGTGCGGCACCAACTGGTGTGCGGCCGGGGGAGCTGAAGGATCTGCTCGAGCGGGCGTCTATCTCAGAAGATCACCGTACATTAATGAGTACGGTGATTGAGAGGATTTCATCTGCTGAGAGCGGGTTGCATGAGGCCGTCAGAAGTTTACTGACGGGGTTTGAGGTATGTAAAAATGACATACCTTTTGACAGTTTTGCACATAGAGTGCACCCTGTATAGATAGTAGCCCCTGAGACTCGGTACGTTGTTAGAAGTGACAGCGTGCCGAGGATCATAATCTCAGTGTTAAGATGTCGCTGTTCCTATTCAGGGGGTGGAGCGTTTGGTGGCCAGCCGGACTGATAGAGTTGCCGAACTGAAGCGGCAACTGGACGTTGCGGATGAGGACATCACACTGGTCCATAAGAGACTTGGCGAGTCACAAGGTAGGTGGTTTCTCCGTGGTCACCTGGTAAGGGAGCTGATGCCCATGTATTACAACATGTATGCTTGATGCAGATGGCGCCGCTGCTATGGAGGGCCTTCGGGCAGATCTTGCTCGAGCCCAGGAGCAAGCCAGAAGGAGTGATGCGGCTGCCTCGAAGGCAGCTGAAGAGCTAAAAGCCGAAAAGGCTGCTCACTGCCGAAGCAGGGAGGAGATGGCCGGAATAGCCGTAAAGCTGAAGGATGCTACCGACCTCTATGAGGTTCTTTAAAGAGAACGCCGAGCGGGGCAAGAGGACCTAAAGAAGGCCACCGCCGAAGCCAAGGATGCCCGTTCTGCAATGAGGGCTATAAAGGAGGAGCTGTGTCAGGCCGGAGACATTGCGGCTGGAAAGCCCTTTCTGCTGCGTAGGAAGTTCACGGATCAGAAGTTTGCTCAGTTGGGCCAGTTGTGGGGTGCGAAGGATCCTTATCTGAATTTGGCGGTGAGTGCGGCGGATGTAGTCGTGCACTTCCGAAGCCAAAAGGATCACGAAATGGAAGAGCATTTTTGGTCTCAATTCCATAGTCCGGAGCGTCCACTTCCGTTAACCGATCGGTTGGCTGAGTGGGCTGAGCTGAACAGGTTGTCCGGACTTGCCATGAAGGATGTCGTGGCTCATCTGTGGCCGAACAGGCCCAAGCCGAAGAGTTATTTTGGCTTGGTGCAGCAGTTCCTTGATGCGGTGCCGCATATCAAGGCTATGAAGCGGTCGGCATGCATAGAGGGTGCATGGATGGCTCTCGCCCATGTCAAAACATGCTGGGCAGAGATGGATGCCACCGATGTTGCCTCCCGAGTTTCGGACAGAAGCCGATTACCCGCCGAACACTATTTTGAGGAAGTCCTGCCGGGCGCTCGTTTAATAGAGTCGCAGTGCTCGAAAAACGTTATGTTCAAATGACATGTATGATTTGTAAAACCATATTTATAATATAAGGGCTTTTTATATTTGTGCGTTCAAGTATTGAAATATCTCCTGTGCGGCCGTTAATGTATATATATATAACCTGAAAGATGTCAGTCTTCGGCTTCAGCCCCCACGCACATGGTGCGGGGGTGTTTGCAAAAAAGCGCATTTTCACACTTAATCCAACGTCTTGGTCCTGTGAAGGAGGTGATAGCATAGAAAACTAGGCAACCGGACTATAATGCTTTATCACTTTGACTTAGCCATAGGAGCTCGATGGTGGGGCTACTATATAGCCCCTAGAGGCACCGCGCTCTCCGAACTCGGGGCGCGTGTGTGCTTGACCGGGAAGCGGTCCTTCGTCAAAGCGTAGGAATTCTAAACATTCCAGTAGTCGATCGAGTGGTTGACCAGTCTCTCGCTATATCATGACAGTCAGTTTTCGGCTTTCTCTACTGAGGTGCTCGCCCGGCCGAACCGGGGCACAAACGCAGTAGTTCTCCTGGTGCCGCGTTAGCCGATGGAGCGGAACGTAAGACAGCAAAACACAGGAGCCGGGCAAACCCAACATTTGACCAAAGACATGATTCGGAGCTGATGCATATAAGGCCTAACTCGAGACGCCGAACACTCCCTGAGGTATACGGTCTTTATGATAACGGGCAGAACAATGCCCTAAGCCCCTAGTGTCCAGGTACGGGCGAGAACTGCTGACGCGGCCGATGCCAAAATGCCAGCCTCCTCCTCGGTTATGGTAGGAAACCAGGGGATGTGTATCAACAAGAGACAGTAAGAAAGGTTTACGCAGGGTCTTAATCTGAAAAGAATCCTTGCAACGGGTCCCTGCTGCACGTCTGCGCATGTGTCTCCGTTGTGCTGTATCCTGGATGGGTGTAGCACATGGTTCATCTGTAAAAGAGAAGAACTTAGTTTGGAAAAATATCATGCAAAAAATGTATTTAAGACAGAGTATGATTTTCAAGATGAATACAGTTGAGCTTTATTGGCTCTCATCGTTCATACATGCAGCCCCTTGTAAAGAGGTATGCGGCTGGGAAGCCCCTTGTTTATTTATACCGGACTCGCCTAACCGTGTCCGAGGTCTGAATGACCTATTTTTAGGGGCTTTGATCAGCAGGGCCTGATTAGTGTGTGGCTGTCAAGGCAGTCTCACGTTTTCCGTGGTCGAGGAACACTCGGAGTTACCCCTTAATGAGATTATGCCGCGTGGACCGGGCATTTTAAGTGTAATAGACGTGTAATGCGGTATTGCGTTAAAGCGGGCGAAAGCTTCGCATCCCAGTAGTGCTTGATGGCTACTTTTGAATGGGGCGGTATGGAAGATTAGCTTTTCACGATGGAAGTTGTTGGATGAACCGAACACAACCTCTAGTAGTACAGAGCCTGTACAATTGGCATAAAGGCCTGGCGTCACTCCTTTGAAGGAAGTGCTGCTATGGCGAATTTTTGTAGGGTCTATCCCCATTCTGCGGATGGTGTCCTGGTATAGCAGGTTTATATCACTACCGCCATCCATTAGGACTTGTGTGAATTGTAGTCTGTCGATTATGGGATCCAATATCAAAGCAGTCCCTCCTGCGTTTCGAATACTTCTGGAGTAATCCTCATGGTCGAAAGTAATTGGTTTTGACATCCAATTTCGGGACTCCGCTGGGGTGGACCGTGCAGCGCGTGCTTTAGCAGGTGCCGCACTATTTTTCCTTGTTATCACATGAAGTGAGTTCACTGTTTTGACTTCTAGTGGGAAAGTCTTCTATTTTCCAGTGTGCTGCTTGTGGGGTTCGTCATCGTCTTCGCTTGGTGTGTCGAGTCCCTTGTGTTCGGCGTTAAGTCGGCCGGACTGCTTGAAGACTCAACAATCTCTGTGGGTATGGTTTGCAGGCTTCCCGGGGGTACTGTGAATTTGACATATTCTATCCAAGATTTTGCTTAGGTTGGATAGCTCGTCGCTGTTGTCCTTAAGAGGCAGTGTTTTGTTATTTGACCGAGAGCTTTTAAACCCGGCGTTGACCACCGTGCTATTTGGGCCATTTTCCTTATTCCGGCGCTAATCTTTTCTGCGTCGTGATTTCCCATTTCCATCCCTGACCTCGGATGTACTCGGGTCGCTGGTGCTGCATCTTGCCAGCCAGCTGTCTTCCCCCGCGCAAAAGCGGGTCATGAGGCTTGTTAGCGCGGCCATTGTTCTTGGTTATTCCTGGCCGAGGTGTCTGGCGAGCCATTCGTCTCGGACGTTATGTTTAAAGGCTGCTAAGGCTTCGGCGTCCGGACAGTCAACTATTTGGTTCTTTTTGGTGAGGAACCTGTTCCAGAATTTACGTGTTGACTCTCCGGGCTGTTGAGTTCTGTGACTTAAATCGTCTGCATCCGGAGGGCGGACATAAGTTCCCTGGAAATTTGCTCGAAACGCATCCTCGAGCTCTTCCCAACTTCCGATGGTATTTTCTGGGAGGCTTTTGAGCCAATGCCGAGCTGGCCCTTTGAGCTTGAGGGGTAGGTATTTTATGGCGTGGAGATCGTCTCCTCTAGCCATATGTATGTGTAGGATATAATCCTCAATCCAGACTCCATGGTCTGTTGTTCCGTCATATGCGTCTATGTTTACGGGTTTGAATCCCGCTGGAAATTCATGATCCAGTACCTCATCGGTGAAACATAGTGGGTGTGCGGCGCCCCTGTATTTAGGTGTGTCGTTATCTTCGAAATACTCGGCGTGTTGTGTTGCTTCCTGGAGCCTTCTTTTTTGGCCCATAGATGGACCTGACCGGGCCATCCTTTTTGCGAGGATCCTTATGTGGATCGTGTGCCGACTTGAGTGCGGCGCCGCTTGCCACTCTTAGCCTGTCATCTGGTCGTCTATCCGGCCAGGCGGCCTCTTTGTTTTTTGACTGTGGGGGCTCTACGGCCTCCTCGTCAAATTCGGGCAACAGCTTGCGCTTCGGGTAGCTCTTTGCTTGGTGACTATCGCCGTATTTATCTGCGGTCTTGAGTACTTGGCTCCATCTCATTCTGAGTACGTCTTCCGCTGTTTTGAGCTTCTGCTTCTGCTTCTTCAAACTTCTTGCAGTGGCGACTAGCCTTTTGTGAAGGTTCTTGTGCTCCAGTGATGTGTCCGGCATGAGATCGTCTAGACTGTTGTTTTCGCCGGGGATGGGTTGCTCGTCTAATTCATCCTGTTTGGATGGTTGCTTGGTGGCATGTTCGTCGTCCATTGGTTCGCCCTGCTCTACGGCTGGGTCAGTATGGGTGCTGTTGTTATCGAGGCGGGACTTCGGGTGGTGCTTGCGTCGCCGTTTTGGTTGTTTTTCGGGGGAATTATCCTTCGCCGCGTCCCGTTGTTCCTCGTTATCGCTTCCTTTTGGTGTATCCACCATGTATACGTCGTGAGTTGAGGTGGCTTTCCAGTGCCTAGTAGGCGCTGGTTCTTGGTCGTCTCCGGCATCGTCGTCCATACCGTCGATATCTTCGGAATCAAAGTCTAGCACGTCGGTTAGGTCGTCGATAGTGGCTACAAAGTGGGTGGTGGGTGGGTTTTGACTTTCTTCGTCGTCCGCATCCCAACCGTCCTGACCGTGATCCGGCCAGGGCTCTGCTGATAACGAGAGATACTTTAGCGAATTCAGGATGTCGCCAAAAGGTGAGTGCTGAAAGATGTCCGCAGCGGTGAACTCCATGACTGGCGCCCAACGGATTCGATTGGTAGGGGCGCGAGGGGTTTAGAGTCCGGCGAGGAGTCCAGAACCTCGGAGTCACGAGCTTCACAAGGGACAAGGTCAGTATTCGGCTCCATCACCGTAGAGGTTGCAGCCCCCGAGGCAGTGTCTAGCCACCCGTCCTCGATCTGCGCAGCCGGCTCCGAATTGAGGGTCGGAGCGGACTCGTGTGCGGCCTCCAGGGCACTGTCCGGCAGCAGAGCTAAATCATGCCCATCGTGACAGTGCGGCGCGCTTGGCTGTGGCTCGAATCCATCGAAGATCAAGTCTCCGCGGATGTCAGCCGTGAAGTTCAGACTTCCAAATCTGACCTGACGGCCAGGGGCGTAGCTTTCAATCTGCTCCAGATGGCCAAGCGAATTGGCCCGTAGTGCAAAGCCGCCGAATACGAAGATCTCTCCGGGGAGAAAAGTCTCACCCTGGACTACGTCGTTGTTGTTGATGATCAAAGGAGCCATCGAGCCTATCGGTGACGACACAGAGGAACTCTCAATGAAAGCACCAATGTCGGTGTCAAAACCGGTGGATCTCGGGTAGGGGGTCCCGAACTGTGCGTCTAGGCGGATGGTAACAGGAGACAAGGGACACGATGTTTTTACCCAGGTTCGGGCCCTCTCGATGGAGGTAAAACCCTACTCCTGCTTGATTGATATTGATGATATGGGTAGTACAAGAGTGGATCTACCACGAGATCAAGGAGGCTAAACCCTAGAAGCTAGCCTATGGTATGATTGTTCTTCTGTCCTATGGACTAAAACCCTCCGGTTTATATAGACACCGGAGAGAGCTAGGGTTACACAAAGTCGGTTACAATGGTAGGAGATCTACATATCCGTATCGCCAAGCTTGCCTTCCATGCCAAGGAAAGTCCCATCCGGACACGGGACGAAGTCTTCAATCTTGTATCTTCATAATCTTGGAGTCCGGCCGATGATGATAGTTCGGCTATCCGGACACCCCCTACTCCAGGACTCCCTCAGGGAGGGATAGCATATTTGTTGTCGTGGATAGATTCTCAAAAATGGCGCACTTTATACCTTCTTATAAAAGCGATGCTGCTGCTAATATTGTTGATTTGTTCTTTCGTGAAATTACTCGCTTGCATGGTGTGCCAAATACTATTGTTTCAAATCGTGATACTAAATTTCTGAGCCACTTTTGGAGATGTTTATGGGCTAAGTTGGGGACTAAATTGCTTTTTAGTACTACTTGTCACCCCCAAACTGATGGACAAACTAAAGTAGTCAATAGAACATTGTCTACTTTGCTTGGGGCTGTTTTGAAGAATAACAAGAAAATGTGGGAAGAATGTTTGCCTCATATTGAATTTGCTTACAATCATTCGCTTCATTCTACTACTAAGATGTGCCCTTTTGAAATTGTATATGGTTTCCTACCTCGTGCACCTATTGATTTATTGCCTCTTCCATCTTCGGAGAAGGTTGATTTTAATGTTAAGCAACGTGTTGAATTTATCTTAAAAATGCATGAGTTGACTAAGGAGAACATTGAGCGTATGAATGCTAAATATAAACTTGTTGGAGATAAGCGTAGAAAACATGTTGTGTTTGCACGTGGTGATCTTGTTTGGTTACATTTGCGTAAGGATAGATTTCCTAATTGGCGCAAATCAAAGCTAACGCCATGTGCTGATGGTCCTTTTAAGGTGTTAGAGAAAATAAATGATAATGCATACAAACTTGAGCTGCCTGCAGATTTTGGGGTTAGTCCCACTTTTAAGATTGCAGATTTGAAGCCTTATTTGGGTGAGGAATACTTCATTTCAAGAAGGGGAGGATGATGAGGACATCAATACCATTGTTACACCCATAGCACCCGCTGCTATACATACTGGACCAATTACTAGAGCTCGCGCATGCCAATTAAATTACCAGGTACTTTCATTTCTTGAGAATGATTCTAATGTTCATGAGAATATGATGCTACCTAAATTGGATACATTTGTCTTGCTTACAAATGAAGGGCCTAGCTTGGACAAGAAGGATGAACATTTTAGCAACATCAAGCATGGAGATGAGGGCATGCACAAGGGGAACAAGAATGGAGTTACAAGTTATGATTTTAGGACTTTGAAGCCACCATAATGAGTGCATGAAGCCTTGGATGAAATATACAAGATGCCACTTCATAAATTTCATCCAGAGGCTTTATAGGTGCTCGTCACCTTATTATTAGGCCAGGCCCATGTAATTCTTTTGGAACTTATGCTTATAGACGTATGCCCTTTGGTTTATGTAATGCACCTGCTACCTTTAAAATATGTATGACTACTATATTCTCTAACTTCTGTGAAAAGATTGTTGAGGTTTTCATGGATGATTTCTCTGTTTATGGAACTTCTTTTGATGATTGTTTAAGCAACCTTGATCGAGTTTTGCAGAGATGTGAACAAACTAATCTTGTCTAGAATTGCGAGAAGTGCCACTTTATGTTGGATGAAGGTATTGTCTTGGGGCATAAAGTTTCTGAGCGAGGTATTGAGGTGGATAAAGCTAAAGTTGATGCAATTGAGAAAATGCCATGTCGTAAAGACATTAAAGGTATTTGTAGTTTCCTTGATCATGTTGGTTTCTATAGGAGGTTTATTAAATTCTGCTCTAAGATTTCTAGGCCTCTTACTAATCTTCGGCAAAAGGATGTTCCATTTCTTTTTGATGATGACTGTGTAGAAGCCTTTGAAACAATTAAGAAAGCCTTAACTTCTGCACCTATTGTTCAACCACCTGATTGGAACTTGCCTTTTGAAATTATGTGTGATGCTAGCGATTATGCTATCGATGATGTTCTAAGACAAATAGTTGATAAGAAATTAAATGTTATCCATTATGCTAGTAAAACTCTAGACATTGCTCAAAGAAATCACGCTACTACTAAGAAAGAATTTTAGCAGTTGTGTTTGCTTGTGATAAATTCAGATCTTGCATTGTTGATTCCAAAGTAATTGTTCACACTGACCATGCTGATATTGAATATATTATGGAAAAGAAAGATGCTAAACCTAGACTCATTATGTGGGTTCTCTTGCTACAAGAATTTTACTTGCATATTACTGACAGGAAAGGAGCTGAGAACCCCGTAGCTGATAATGTGTCTAGGTTAGAAAATATTCTTGATGACCCACTACCTATTGATGATAGCTTTCCTGATGAACAATAGCTATAATAAATGCTTCTCATAATACTCCTTGGTATGCTGACTATGTTAATTATATTGTTGCTAAATTTATACCACCTAGTTTCACATACCAACAAAAGAAAAAAATTCTTCTATGACTTAAGACATTACTTTTGGGATAACCCACATCTTTATAAAGGGGTGGATGGTATTATTAGACGTTGTATACCTGAGCATGAACATGAACAAATCCTACGGAAATGTCACTCTGAAGCTTATGGAGGGCATCATGCGGGAGATAGAACTGCACACAAGGTATTACAATCTGGTTTTTATTGGCCTACTATTTTCAAAGATGCCCGTAAATTTGTATCTTGTGATGAATGACAAAGAATTGGCAATATTGGTAAATGTTAGGAAATGCCTATGAATTATTCACTTGTTATTGAACCATTTGATGTTTGGGGCTTTGATTATATGTGACCTTTTCCTTCCTCTAATGGGTATACACATATTTTGGTTGTTGTTGATTATGTCACTAAGTGGGTAAAAGCTATTCCAACTAGCAGTGCTGATCATAACACCTCCATTAAAATACTTAAATAAGTTATCTTCCCGAGGTTTGGAGTCCTTGGATATTTAATTTATGATGGTGGTTCACATTTTATTCATGGTGCTTTCTGTTAATTGCTTGCTAAATATGATGTCAACCATAGAATTGCATCACATATCATCCTCAATCTAGTGGTCAAGTTGAACTTAGCAATAGAGAAATAAAATTAATATTACAAAAAACTGCCAATAGGTCCCAAAAGAATTGGTCTAAGAAACTTGATGATGCACTTTGGGCGTATGGAACAACTTATAAAAATCATATGGGTATGTCTCCATAAAAAATGATTTATGGAAAAGCTTGTCACTTTCCTCTTGAGTTAGAACATAAATCATTTTGGGCAATCAAAGAACTCAACTATGGTTTCAAACTTGCCGGTGAAAAGAGGTTATTTGATATTAGCTCACTAGATGAATGGAGAACCCAAGCTTATGAAAATGCCAAACTATTCAAAGAAAAGGTCAAATGATGGCATGACAAAAGAATCCAAAAGCAGGAATTCAAAGTTGGTGAGTATCACTACTACAGGATGTTGCTAAAGCGACACTACGATCAGAGATCCTCCGAGAAACTGTGTGCGATGTAATAATCACAAACGGTGGTGTAAGAAAACTGTAAAAAATGTGCAAAACATTTGCGATGACGGATGCATCAAACACGGTTCAGATTTTAGTTGCGTGTGCGATGCACGACATACGGCTCAGTTCAAGAAATGTTTGCGATGAGGAAGAAGAATGGAAACGGGCAGCCAGATGAAGGTGTGTGCGATATACGGCATACAGTTCAATTGTATTAACTGTTTGTGATGAGGCGGAACAACAGAAATGGACAGCTAGATAAAGGTGTGTGCGATTGATGGCATACACTTCACACGAATGAACTGTTTGTGTTTAGACAGATCAATGTGTGTGCGCTAGGCGGGCACACATTCTAATTAAAAGAAGTGTGTGCGATGGTAATAACGAGCACGCACGGTTCTTGGAACAAGACATGTGCTGACATTGCCTATTGCGGTGCACCAAACGCCATGTACGCGGCCGAGAAAGCGTTCCCATGTTATGTCGTCCGGGAATAGTGCCGCACCTAGAAATTATAGAACCGTCAATAAATTTTGAGGCTGCGTCCCGTCACCTTCCAAATTGCAAACCTGTTCACATTGATCAAAACCTAAATGGTTTCCCACTTAGGAGCCTATTAGTACTCGGTTATAAATACTACTACTCCAAGATGACTGCACATTCCTCCTCAACTCCTCATCCACAAAAAACAAACAAGTCATTCGTCATCATTCCCTTCCGTCTGCCTTGGCCAGCGTGAGTTCCGGGTCGAGAGATTGCCACCAGGGAGACGCGAGCATGGAAGCGGAAGCACGAGAGATGCCCCGCCTCGCCGCGAAAGCACTCTACATGTCCCGCCGCATGGCCCTAGCAGCGCAGAGGTCCCGCCACGCCACCGAAGCAGCACGGAGGTCCCGCCGCACCGTCGATGCAGCAGACTGGTGTGGTCGCACCGTGGAAGCAGCAGAGATGTCTTCCTGCGCTGCGGTGGCCTGGGAAAATGTCTTGCGAGTAGGCGACAACTCTTACAGGCGCATGCATGCGATCGTCCATAGGCAGATGGATCAGATCTCTAGCTAGGCGCGGTTGCAGGATGACATGAAAGCCTCGTTTTAACAGGCTACCGGCGTCATCCGGCAACTAAGAGAGAGCCATGATAAGCTCCAGGACGAGCGTGACCTGCTAAGGGCAAAGATCGTCGGAAGTGCGGAGCAGCAGGAGGAGACCAGTGCCTTATTGAAGAGGACCAGCATCCTCGTCGAGAAACTTATGGACGAGAATGTTGTGCTGCGCATGAAGCGCAAAAGGCTGGTGGAGGAATCCTTGGATGCTCTCAAGTAGCATATTGAGGACAGGAAAGATCTCATTGCCGCTCGCTGCGGAGACTAGTTCTCGCAGCCTGCAACAACACATCAAGAAAGTAGATATCAGCAAGCCAGATCATTGTCTTCCTTCTTGTTTTGCCCTTGTGTATTTCAGGCGTTGCCGCATGTGGCTTTTTTAATTATGTTCCTAAATATGTAAGACAATTATTACCCACTGTCATCGTCCTATATTCATCATGCTTGCTATAAGTCGCAGCCGATGCTATATAGGTCCGTCGGATCTTACATCAAGATCCGTGCAAAACTTTCTTTTCAGATTTTTATTTCTCTCTCTTAAATCTCAGTCCAGTGAGACATAGCCACGCCGTGAAACAGGGGCTCAGGCGACATTAATGGAGACGTTGGGAGGGAGGTGCACGGTGGATAGATGTTAAAGGGCTCTCCTCCCGATGAGCATGCGCAGGGGTCTGATCGCACGCCTCCCGTACTCAAATAGTTACCCCGCACGACACCTCCTAGCCAATAAAAAGGGACGCGTGGAGGCACGTAATTGGTAAGTAGAACACCCACGGTTTCAATAATAGTTGAGTTTCTGATTTGTAACGTGACAACACTTGTTCCAAAATGACTTTGTTGATTTTTAATGTGTGCGCATTCGCAAATCGGACAGAAAAATTACCATAGCATGTTGGTGCCATGTCATGACACCATGCCAAGTTTCAAGATTTTCAGGCGTGTTTTGGATTTGCAGGAATTAAAAAACGAAGTTTCTCAATCTTTCCGGTCGAGCCACGACGCCCAGATGTTTAAATTTCATTCTCATTTCTTGCATGGGACCTAGAAATTCACCCAAGGACACACATGTGATATTTCAACCAACTTTAGTGCACTGGAGCATGTGCTTGTAGTTCAAATTTGAATTATGCACATTAAATGCCCAGAATTCAATTAATGTATTAAAAAGGCCAAACGAACCCGGAATAATTCCAAACTTTAGCATGATACTTCTATTTGGTCTGATGTTCCTGTGTAAACAAATTAAGGCGGCAGAAGGCAGTGTACGTATGTCATTTTGCACACGGAGGTGACATGTTGCCTCTCGGAACCATGAGCCTTCTTGAGAGAAGCTCCGGTTTGCAAGAAGCTTATACCAAAGCTTGTCCCAATTCGGCCAAAAAATAAACCGCAGCATCTTGGTGCCATGTCATGACACCATGCCAAGTTTCATGATTTTCAGGCGTGTTTTCGATTTACATGAATTAAAAAAACAAGTTTCTCAATCTTTCCGGCCGAGCCATGATGCCCAGATGTTTGAATTTCATTCCCATTTCTTACATGGGACCTAGAAATTCACCGAAGGACATACATGTGATTTTTCAACCAACTTTGGTGCACTGGAGCATGTGCTTGTAGTTCAAATTTGAATTATGCACATTAATGCCTGGAAATTCATTTAATGTATAAAAGTGTCCAAGCGAACCCGGAATAATTCCAAATTTTAGCATGATACTTCTATTTGGTCTAATCCGCCCGTGTAAAAAAATTAAGGCGGGAGAAGGCAGTGTACGTATATCATTTCGCACACGGAGGTGAAATATTCCCTCTCAGAACCACGAACCTTCTTGAGAGAAGCTCCGGTCTGCAAGAAGCTTATACCAAAGCTTGTCCCAATTCGACCAAAAATTAACTGCAACATGTCCGTGCCATGTCATGACACCATGCCAAGTTTCATGATTTTCAGGTGTGTTTTGGATTTACATAAATTAAAAAACCAAGTTTCTCAATCTTTCCGGCCGAGCCACGATGCCCAGATGTTTGAATTTCATTCCCATTTCTTGCATGGGAACTAGAAATTCACCCAAGGACACACATGTGATTTTTCAACCAACTTTGGTGCACTAGAGCATGTGTTTGTAGTTCAAATTTTAATTATGCACATTAAATGACCAGAAATTTAATTAATGTATAAAAAGGCCAAACTAACCCGAAATAATTCCAAAATTTAGCACAATACTTCTATTTGGTCTAATCTGCCTATGTAAAAAATTAAGGCGGGAGAAGGCAGTGTAGGTATGTCGTTTCGCACACGGAGGTGACACGTTCCTATGGGAACCACGAGCCTTTTTGAGAGAAGCTCCGGTTTGCAAAAAGCTTATACCAAAGCTTGTCCCAATTCAGCCAAAAAAAATTACCGTAGCATGTTGGTGCCATGTCATGACACCATGCCAGGTTTCATGATTTTCAGGCGTGTTTTGGATTTACATCAATTAAAAAACCAAGTTTCTCAATCTTTCCGGCCGAGCCACGATGCCCAGATGTTTGAATTTCATTCCCATTTCTTGCATGGAACCTAGAAATTCACCCAAGGACACACATGTGATTTTTCAACCGACTTTGGTGCATTGGAGCATGTGCTTGTAGTTCAAATTTGAATTATGCATATTAAATGACCAGAAATTCAATTAATGTATAAGAAACTCCAAACGAACCCGGAATAATTCCAAATTTTAACACGGCACTCAAATAGTTCTATGTTGCCTCTATAAAAAAATAAGGGGGGGCATCGTATATCATTTCGAACACAAAGGTGACACGTCCTCCATCGGGAACCACGAGTCTTCTCGAGAGAAGCTCCGATTTGCAAGAAGCTTATACAAAAAACTTGTCCAAATGCGGCGAATTTTTTTACCACAACATGTTGGTGCCATGAAATGACACCATGCCAAGTTTCCTGATTTTCAGATGAGTTTTGAATTTCCAGGAATTTAAAAACCAAGTTTCTCAATGTTCCTAACCGAGCCATGATGCCAAGATGTTTGAATTTCATTCCCATTTCTTGCATGTGACCTATAAATTCACCCAAAGACACACATGTGAACCTTCAACAAACTTTGGGGCACTGGAGCATGTGCTTGTAGTTCAAATTTGAATTATGCACATTAAATGCCGAGAAACTCAATTAATCCTTAAAAATGCCAAACGAACTCGGAATAATTCCAAATTTAAACACGACACTCATGTAGTTGCAAGTTCACTATACATAAATGTTCTAGCAATTCAAACACCATTTTGTCTTTCAAAACATAATGAAACAAATCAGGTATACCACAAACAGTTTACTAGAAAGAATCGTGTGGGATGCGATATAAAATATCTTGGCGCACTGTCTAGTCTGGTTTACGCAGGAAGCTTCATTGTCAATAGTCCATCGCCCTCGCTTGAACCACACTTGTGCGCCAGTTTCTCGCGGCACCGAGCAAAAATTTTTTGCCACCGCGGAAATATCTATCGCCCCACCCCTCCCTCCCACCAAAAGCCACATTTCCACTGTTCCTCCTTGCTTTCCAAAATCAAACCTTCACTGCTGCTTACTGGCAGCTCAGCCTCCTCATCGGCGACCCTTCTTCTTGAAGCGCCGCCTCCTGCCGGCTACCCTTCTTCTTGCAGCACCGCCTCCTCACTGGCGACCCTTCTTCTTGCAGCGCCGCTGATACGTCTCCAATGTATCTATAATTTTTGTTTGTTCCATGCTATTATATTACCTGTTTTGGATGTTTATGGGCTTTATTATACACTTTTATATTATTTTTGGGACTAACCTATTAACCGAAGGCCCAACCCAAATTGTTGTTTTCTTGCCTATTTCAGTGTTTCGAAGAAAAGGAATATCAAACGGAGTCCAAATGGAATGAAATCTTCAGGAGAGTTACTTTTGGAACAGAGCAATCTAGGAGACTTAGAGTAGACGTCAGGGAAGCTTTGAGGTGGCCACGAGGCAGGGAGGCACGCCCTACCCCCCTTGGCGCGCTCCCACCCTTGTGGGCCGCTTGTGGCTCCCCTGACCGCCTTCTTTCTCCTATATATATCCATATACCCTAAAAACATCGAGGAGCACAATAGATCGGGAGTTCCGCCGCCGCAAGCCTCTGTAGCCACCAAAAACTAATCGGGACCCTGTTCCGGCACCCTGCCGAAGGGGGGATCCCTCACTGGTGGCCATCTTCATCATCCTGGCGCTCTCCATGACGAGGAGGGAGTAGTTCACCCTCGGGGCTGAGGGTATGTACCAGTAGCTATGTGTTTGATCTCTCTCTCTCTCTCTCTCTCTCTGTCGTCTTCTTGAGGTGATACGATCTTGATGTATCGCGAGCTTTGCTATTATAGTTGGATCTTATGGTGTTTCTCCCCCTCTACTCTCTTGTGATGAATTGAGTTTCCCCTTTGAAGTTATCTTATCGGATTGAGTCTTTTATGAGAACACTTGATGTATGTCTTGCCGTGATTTTTCCCCTTGAAGTTGTCTTGTCAGATTGAGTCTTTAAGGATTTGAGAACACTTGATGTATGTCTTGTCGTGCTTATCTGTGGTGACAACGGGATATTCACGTTATCTACTTGATGTAGGTTTTGTTGATCAACTTGCGGGTTCAATGAACTTATGCATAGGGGTTGGCACACGTTTTTGTCTTGACTCTCCAGTAGAAACTTTGGGGCACTCTTCGAAGTACTTTGTGTTGGTTGAATAGATGAATCTGAGATTGTGTGATGCATATCGTATAATCATGCCCACGGATACTTGAGGTGACATTGGAGTATCTAGGTGACATTAGGGTTTTGGTTGATTTGTGTCTTAAGGTGTTATTCTAGTACGAACTCTATGATAGATCGAACAGAAAGAATAGCTTCGTGTTATTTTACTACGAACTCTTGAATAGATTGATCAGAAAGGATAACTTTGAGGTGGTTTCGTACCCTACAATAATCTCTTTGTTTGTTCTCCGCTATTAGTGACTTTGGGGTGACTCTTTGGTGCATGTTGAGGGATAGTTATATGATCCAGTTATGTTATTATTGTTGAGATAACTTGCACTAGTGACAGTATGAACCCTAGGCCTTGTTTCCTACCATTGCAATACCGTTTACGCTCACTTTTATCATTAGTTACCTTGCTGTTTTTATATTTTCAAATTACAAAAACCTATATCTACCATCCATATTGCACTTGTATCACCATCTCTTCGCCGAACTAGTGCACCTATACAATTTGCCATTGTATTCGGTGTGTTGGGGACACAAGTGACTCTTTGTTATTTGGTTGCAGGGTTGTTTGAGAGAGACCATCTTCATCCTACGCCTCCCACGGATTGATAAACCTTAGGTCATCCACTTGAGGGAAATTTGCTATTGTCCTACAAACCTCTGCACTTGGAGGCCCAACAACGTCTACAAGAAGAAGGTTATGTAGTAGACATCAGCCGCCTCCTCGCCAACGACCCTTCTTCTTGCTGCGCGGCCTCCTCGCCGCCAACCCTTCTTCTCGCTGTGCGGCCTCGTCGATATGGTCAGGTAATCCACACCCCACCCACACCATCCTCCTCCTTTCCCGTCCCACATGCCCTGACCGATGGGGCGACAGCTTCCGCCGAAATCACTGTCCCCCTCCTCCAATTAAGCGCCGCCCACAAACATTTTGCACGTAGTATAACATGGAGCTCAGTAGCATCTGGCAGCGGAGAAGCAAATCGTGGCCGCATGCACACACGAGGTCGCTATGGCTGCCATTCGTGCCGACCGCCAGATTTTGGAGGAGCACCTCGTCTTCAAGGCCACCATCGACACCGCCACACGGTTGTCTACTTTAAAATACAGTTCATGTTGTTTTCTCGAGGCCACCACCAATGCCTTCTAGTGATTTGTCCTCTGTAATGTTAGTATGCAATCTGATGTTCGGTTTACAGTTTGGTCCTCTAAAATGTAATGTTTAGTTAACACTTTGGTCCTCTAAAATGTAATGTTCAGTTAACAGTTTGGTCCAACAATTGCTACATTTCGTAGTAGTGTTCTCAAGCATTCTTTGTTTTGTTAACTGTCTTATCTTCTAGTACATGTTTCTATTCTGCAATGTCGTGCTTAGTTAACTATTTTGGTTAATTTGGTCTGATGTCCATTTAACTGTTTGATTCAGTTCTGCAATTTGATTTTCATTTGATGTGGGTACAATTTTGTATTGTTACGCATGTGAAATAAATCGAATTGGCTGCACTTAATACATATTCTACTGATAGTATGACACCTCTTAGTTAACCTGATCAAGATCTTCCTTATGTGTATTGCAGGGAAACAATGGGAGACACTGCGGTTTACCATCGAGGTTTGTTCAAGAATGGTCCTTTGGCTAATAGCACATTATTGTGCAGTTACAGGAACCATTCTAATATTTATGTCTCTTACAATTTGGTCTTGCACATGTAGGTCCTGCTATCAGAGGCTTAGACCCACTGTTCAACCCATTTTGCATATGGGGAAATGAGATGTCCATGACTATCAGTCAAGTTAAGAAACTCAGAAAGATTGTTAGGATGAAGAAACTTGTGAAGAATAATAGCAAGATCTTTGTTTGCACAATGAAGAAGACCTCATTCAACTATAGGATGGTACTAACTCTTTTACCTTGTTTTACCCCTTGCGCCATCAGTCAACTATAGGATGGTACTAACTCTTTTACCTTGTTTGCATATCTTTGTTTTCAGTACTTTTCAAAGCAGTTCACCGATGATTACCTCTCAGACCACCTACATGGTCAAGAGGCGAGGAAGGTATTCATTCAACAGCCACGGTACAATATTGAAGTCTTGCTTAAGAGGACGAAGGTTGGGTGGGCAATTATCCATAGCCACTGGCTAAGTTGCAAGGACATTCAACATCACTGAAGGCTCAACATTTTCCTTCTGCTTTTGCAGTTTCCCAGATGAGATTCATATGTCTATTTACCGTGTATGATGCTACTAATTTCCAAAGGTTTTTGATGTTGCATGTAAAACTTGGTGTTGTTGTGTAATGGCGGAACTGAGTGCCGAAGCTATCTGATGTAATTCGAGTATGAAATCCTGGTTGCTCTTATACGAATATGAAATATCTGGTGTGTGTTTTATAAGAAATATCAATTTGATTAGTACATGGATTATCAATACTAGGCTAATTACCCTGCTTATTGAGGTTTTCTATTGTAAACGGTTACTCAGACAGCATTGTGGGCGATGAACTCAAACAACACGCACAGTTTCTAGAAAGTAGGCATGTTCAATGAACTAACAATCACACACGGCTTCCGGCAGAGAATTGTTTGCATTAGGCCGCCTTGCACAAACGTTTCCACACAAAAAATTGTGTGTGATATACATACGAGAGGAAATGTGTTTCTGGGATTCACCATGTGGGATGTACATACGAATGGAAACAATTGGGTTTCGATGCCCCGCTAGATCGCACATGAACTCATTTTGCCCCAGCCAGTGTGCCAGGAGGGCCTATCCCCGATGGTTTCTGGGTCGTGCGGGAAGGACCCCCCTATCGCCCACACTCACTTGGTGACGGTTCCAAACACCGTCGCGGAAAGGGGTTGAAAACCGTTTGTATAGCACATCGCTGTACTAGTGTATGTTCCATTGTACAATTTTTGTTTTAGATTTTTTGCGGGAAAACTTCTCCCCAAATTGGAAGGACCATATATCATCAAAGAAATTTATCGCTCTGGAGCTACTAAGATCAATAATATTGAAGGCACTAATCCGACGATGGTGAACGAGCGAGAATTAAGCACTATATTTCAGGTACACCTATCTATGTTCAAACTAACATTATCCAAACCATGACACCGAAGGAACACATAAAAGAAACCTTCCAGAACACTCTAGAGCTCTGAATAGGAAGATGTATGTGATACAGTAAGTAAACGGACTCCAAAAAATCCACAAAAATATTTTCTGTCAATTTTGGAATATTAGGAAAATAAAAAATTAAAAAAACACTCGGGAAGGAAACGCAAGTGCCCACTAGGCACCAGGGCGCGCCTGCCCCACCTGGCGCGCCCTGGTGGGTAGTGGGCCCCTCGGGCACCTTCCCGACTCTGTTTTCCTTCTGTATACTTGTTTCCCAAGATAAAATTTCTTTATATATACCCCCGGATGATATGACCACCGTATCACAGAGATATCCTCTGTTTTTGTTTTGGGTTGTTTTCCTGAAAGATCTAGATCGCCATGGCCGTACCAAGCTCTTCCAAGGACAAGTTCTTTGAGAGGGTAATCAATCCCTACTTGTCGAAGGTGTTGAAGCACCCTCAGGCCATTGAGATGCGTGAGGGGGTGCTCCACATCCAGGATGTTCAAGGGCCTAATAAGACAGGAAGCATGGAGGCTAGGCTTGAGGCCACGGAGCAGGAGATCTTCAAGTGCCAAGGGATGGTGGAGCATGGACTCAGTGCGAATCACTCCATGATCACAGAATTCACCCATGATCACAAGGTGGATGGCCAGTCTATGAAGGACATCGTCTTCACCTTTGAAGAGCAAATCAATTTTCTGCAAAGCCAAATCTATGATCTTGAAAATCAAGTTTTTGAGTATGAAGCAAGCTTTAAAGGTATGACTTTAGCTACCGGTTTCAAGACTCATGAGACTCGTGCATCCTCCTATGATAGTGAAGCCCTACCATGGAAGGCTAGCTTACTACCTCATCACAACCATCATCATCATCGCTAAAGAAGGAGACTTGAGTACACGGGTATGGACACTCCCCTTGGCTTTCGCCAAGCTTGGGGGATATGCCCCGATATCGTATCACCATCACTTTCATTACCTCTACCTATCTTAGTTTGATCCTTAGTTATTCCGTGATTTAGTTGAATAAAAGTTTAGTATGATCTATTTTCGAGTGCTAGTTTTGTGATCTATCTATCTACATAATCGAGTGAGAGTTATATAATAAAGTTTAGTTTGATTTTTAGCTTCTTTACTTTTATGTTCCAATCAAAATAAAGGAAAATAATGAAAAAAGATCATATGCTAATCTTATGGTAAGTAATGACATCACATAAGGAAAAGTATAAGTGGTTTAATTTATTGAAAGTTGACAAACATAGCATTGGTCAATGATGCAATTCATGAAAGAATTAATAAGGGAAGAGAACATTCACATGCAAATACACTATCTTGGACATGTTTTATAATTGTGAGCCCCCATTGAATATCTTATGCCAAATTGTTGACGTTGGACAAGGAAGACAACATAATGATTTATGTTTGTTCATATTCACATAGAAGTTATTATCATAGATCCTTCAACATGTAGTGCTTGCTCAATATCTTTGCGAGCCAAAAATCCACACTAAGTAGAGATACTACTTATGCATACAAAACCCTTAAACCCAAATTCATGTTTTGAGAGTCCACCGTACCTACCTATGGATTGAGTAAGATCCCTCAAGTAAGTTTTCGTTGGTGCAAAAAGGGCAATAAAATTACTTCTAAATCTATTTGATTTTTTAATGTAAGGGAAAACAAGTGTTGTACGAACTTATGATGGCAAAGTAATGAAAGCGATAGACTACATAACAAAGATTGCTATCATAAGGGGCAATATAACATGACGTTCTCTTGCATTAAGAGATTGTGCATACAAAACCAAAAAGCGCATGACAACCTCAGCTTCCCTTTGTGAAGGGCCTATCTTTTACTTTTATGTATTTACCTTTTATGTAAGAGTCAAAGTACTCTCCTCTATTCCTTTTTATTTTTCTCTTTTGCAAGCATCATGTGGTGGGGAAAGAACTAGGCACATATATCCAGTTGGATATGAGTGATCATGAGTTATTATTGTTGACATCACCCTTGAGTTGAATAAGTTGGGAGGTGAAACTATAAGGGTTTATCTTTCTATGTGTGCGGTTGAAACTTTTTTCTCATACATATGTTGTGAGTGTTAGCAATCAGAGAAGATTAAATGATGGTTGAGTATGTGGACTTTGCAAAAGGCTCCGATATGAGACCCTTCCTAAAAATATGATGAATTGTAGTTGCAAAGTTGACTGAGAACATAGTTTGTTAGTTTTCAATAAAGTTTATGCTTTCTACTTCGATGTTGTGATTAATTCGTTACTTGTTCATGAGAAGCTATATGATAAAGGTTGCTGCTATTAGAATAATAAGCATGATGCTACTATGCCTGTATTTTTTTATCGACACCTCTCTCTCTCTCTAACATGTGGACATGAATTTCGATATCGGCTTTCGCTTGAGGACAAGCGAGGTCTAAGCTTGGAGGAGTTGATATGTCCATTTTGCATCATGTTTTCCTACTGTTACTTATATAGTGTTTTTATGCAATATAATACTTTGTGTAGTAATTCTAATGCATTTTCTCTCATAATATACAAGGTTTACACAAAGAGGGTGAATACCGGCAGCTGGAATTCTGGACCTGAAAAAGCTATATCAGAGATACCTATTCTGCACATCTCCAAATGAGATGAAATTTTATGGAGAATTATTTTGGAATAAATGAAAAATACTAGAGAAAAGAACTACCGAAGGGGGCCACCCAAGTGCCCACTAGGCACCAGGGCGCACCACCCCCTCCTCAGGTGCCTATCTTCTGGTACATAAGGTCTTTTGACCTAGAAAATAAGGAGAGGACTTTCGGGATGGAGTGCTACTGTCTCGAGGCGGAACTTGGGCATGAGCACTTTTGCCCTCCGGCCATTGTCATTACCAACAACCCTCTCATCTTTGGGAGGCCTATCTTCATCGACGTCTTCAACAACACCATCTCATCTCAAACCCTAGTTCATCTCTTGTGTTCAACCTTTGTATCAAAACCTCAGATTGGTACTTGTGGGTGACTAGTAGTGTTGATTACATCTTGTAGTTGAAGCTAGGAGGTTTATTTGGTGGAAGATCATATGTTCTTATCCATTATGCTATTTAATATCCCTCTGATCTTGAGCATGAATATTATTTGGGAGTTGTTGCCCTTATTCTTGAGGCCATGGGAGAGGTCATGTTGCAAGTAGTCATGTGAATTTTATATTCGTTCGATATTTTGATGATTTGTATGTTGTTATTCCCTTAGTGGTGTTATGTGAACGTTGACTACATAACATTTCACCATCTTTGGGCCTAAGGGAATGCATTGTGGAGTAGTTACTAGATGATGGGTTGCTAGAGTGACAAAATCTTAAACCCTAGTTTATGCGCTATTTCGTAAGGGGTTGATTAGGATCCATATGTTTAATGCTATGGTTAGAATGTTATCTTAATTCTTCTTTCGTAGTTGCGGATGCTTGTGAGGGGGTTAATCATAAATGGGAGGTTTGTTCAAGTAAGAGCAAAAAACACCCAAGCACACCCACATATCAAATTATCAAAGTAGCGAAAGCGAATCAACCCGACATGATGAAAGTGGCTAGATGAAATTCCCGTGTGTCCTCAAGAACGTTTTACTTGTTATCTGAGACTGTTCCGGCTAGTCCTTTGCTACAAAAAGGATTGTGCTACCTTTCTGCACTTATTTTTACTATTGTTACTTGTTACTTGTTCAAATTATCTTGCTATCGAATTACCTGTTACCGACAATTTCAGTGCCTGCAGAAATTACCTTGTTGAAAACCACTTGTCATTTCCTTCTGCTCCTCGTTGGGTTTGACATTCTTACTTATCGAAAGGACTATGATTGATCCCCTATACTTGTGGGTCATCAGGTACATGCTAAGCACGTGACACAATGCTTCTTCTTATCCAACCCGAGCAATCATAATTGTGTTGTCGTGAGGAGAGGCAGGAGCATCATCGAAATGGATGGAGTCGCCAACGAGGAAGACTATGACCAGTATAGCGACCTGATGAGGGAAGATGATAATGAAGATGAAGCATACGTCAAAACAAGAGTCAAGACTACATTACCTAAGAAATATCATACTCCATGGAAAAGGAAAAGTCACAATGAGGGCTCAGTTATTCGACAGGGAACAAGAAGGGAAAGAAGCTCACTTAGAATCGATGTCGCCACTGAGAAACCATCATGTGTGTGTGTGTGTGTGCGCGCGTGTGTGTATAAACACTATTCTGATTACGGGATGGGAATAATATTCTAATAACTAGTCGACCTATCGAAATGGTAGTAGTTGAACTTCACCCAGGGAGAAGTTGAACTTCCACAAACATTTTCCAAATGGGGCTTGCGATATACCATTGGAAAGCTATGGACACATGGATCACAACCTACCTTAAAGTTTTTGCAAAATCAACATGGTTTAAGAGCAGTTTTGCAAATTGTTTTTCTTCATACAAAAAAACGTGAATCATATTTTTGAGACCATTTCTAAACCGTATATTGGAATGAGGCAAATGACACGGCATTGGAAAGCTGTTGCAAATCCGCTCATTTCACATATATAAAGTTTTTCCTAATTCCAAATGGTTAAGGAGTAATTTGGAAAATGGCAGATTTTCTCAAATCGAATAGCTGAGCTCGTTTTTTAGCGTAATTTGGTAACGACTTATGTGTTTCGCGCAGATGATGTGGCATTGGAAAGCTTATGAAAATGTGCTTCTTGTTCATATTAAACTTTGTTCCAATTTTGAACGGTCTAAAAGTAATTCAGAAAGTGATTGAAGTTGCCCCGAGTTTGTATTTTCATGTTTTTTTCTAAATGATTTGTCGGAATGCAGTAAATGATATGGTGTTGGAAAGCCTGTACAAATGCGAAACTACCTGGACTGAGTCACACACCGGTCCGGCACACTCCTAGTGAGCACCACACGCTGTAATGGCTGTCACATCCATCTTCCATCGATCCATGTTAGAGCAGAACTGATGCACCGACCTTGCTAGGCCTCTCTGTCATCGACGCCACCATGACGCCAGACAGTGTCGCGCTCCTGTGCGAGTCCATCAACATGCATCGGATGTCGAGCCTCCACTGCGCCATGCCACCGAGATCCACCATCATCGATGCGGAAGATGAATCCCCACTTTGCCTCTAGGCCCTTCCAAACAATACCTGCTCCAAAATGATGCCCTCAAAGGGAAAACGGTACCCTAGTTTCCATCATCATCTGATCTGGGAGACCCAGATCTAGGGTTTCCCCCGAAGCAAGTGCCCCCTGGAGGAAGAGGGCACGCCAACTATAACTGCCAATGAACACAAGCCATGCCCAGCACGACTTAGCTCTCACGAACACGCCTTCAAGAAGGATACGACACCATGAGCGTCGTCCCTGTCCAAGGGTTTTCACCCGAGAGACCATGGAGTGGGAAAAGGTGGGACGGAACCGAAAGACGTCTCCAGGAAAAGAAACGGCACCCTTGGGCGTCGTCGACATCGTGGCCGGCGGGAGCTGACCAAGGACATTCCAATCCGAATCCCCACCTCCCACTCCGCCCCAACCAGTGACTGGCAAGCATCACAGCCATTTCCGTTACGACAGAGTGCACGAATCAAGTATTGGAGGGAGAAACAGCTCGACACCGTTTGCCGCCAAGGCAAGAAGCCGCGGCACCAACCCACTGGTGCATCCCGGCCCCCCGACCAGATCCCCGGTAGCCCGCCCGCCCCTCTGCACCACTAGATAGGGAGGCCATCCTAAGGGCCGCCGCCCCGGATCCGAGGCCCTCCACCCTCGATCGGGAGGAGCAACGCCAACACTGCCACCAGAGCCGCCATTATGATGCCGATTGGCCACCACACCACCGGAGTCCGAATCACGGCCGATATGAACCAGATCAGCATCGCCGCTGTCTAGATCAGGGTTACACCCTCGAGCCAAGGCACCCTGCCTCACCCTATGACCCGCGAGAGGTAGGAGTTCCTCCGCCGCCAGTGGCACAGGCACAGGCTATGCTCGGCGCCGACCACCGGCGGCGGCGGAGGGGAGGGAGAGGAAGGAGCGGTGACCCAATGGCTAGGGTTGGAGCCCCTCAGTTGCCCGCACGGGGGGCGATGGAGGGGATTAGAATATAGCAAATGATATGGCGTTGGAAAGCCTGAAGAAATACAAAACCTTTTTATATATATTGTTTCTCCCAATTCTTTACAGTTTTAAGTTAATTTCAAAAATAGCTAAAAAATTTGACCATAATTTGTGCAAACTTTGTCGGAATGAGGCAAATAATATACCATTGGATAGCTATGAAAAATGCAAAACCTTTTCATATAGAAAGTTTTTTTGATTCCTTGCCATTTTATGTAATTTTGAAAATGGCGAGATCATGCATTCCGCGTTCATCGCGAAAACTAAGTCTTCGGAAATGAACTGTGTGAAGAAGTTGAACTTCTAAGGCATGTGTGTTTGAACTTCACTCTGTTTTTCATGTGTTGTATTTTCCCCGTAACTCCCCAAGCACATACTAGAAATGATAAAATGATATATCGATGAAAATCTGTTGAAAATAGCAACTTTTGCGTGTTGATCATTTTTTCATACTCACAGCGGTTTGAAAGGATTTTGTGAATACGTAAAAACATGTTTTTAACGGTATACATGAAACTTTTAACCCATTCATAGGAATGTAGCATATAGTATACCGTTGGAAAGCTTATCAATATGAGCAACTTTTTCATCTAGACAATTGTAACAAATTCGTTGCCGTTTGTGAGTAAAAATGGCAAAAACAATGTTGTTGTTTTTACTTTTTTCTAAAACATGTAATTGAAGGTCGGACGTCTCGCAATATAAATTTTTAACTTTGTAGGGAGGAGGACGTGAACTTATTGCAACAAACCTTTTAGGCTTTTAGTTTTTTTTCTTTTTATTCTCTTCTGAAACGCATCCCGTGTAGCACTTCAACTGCTCTCTATTTTCACTTCGAACTTGCATCACATATTTTTTTTCATAATTCCTCACCTTTTCTTCGAAGTTGCACAAATGATATACCATTAGAAACCCGTTGAAAAGACACGACTCTTTTTATACGGTTAAACTTTTCTTTTCAAAAAATATACACCGATTTATTTAAACCATTTATTTTGGAATCAGAATATTATATTGAAGGAAATATGCCCTAGAGGAAATAATAAAGTTGTTATTTTATATTTCCTTATTCATGATAAAGGTTTATTATTAATGCTAGAATTGTATTGGTCGGGAACTTAAATACACGTGTGAATACATAAAGAAATACTTTGTCCCTAGTAAGCCTCTACTAGACTAGCTCGTGATCAAAGATGGTTAAGGTTTCCTAACCATGGACATGAGTTGTCATTTCGTAATGGGATCACATCATTAGGAGAATGATGTGATGCGCAAGACCCATCCCTTAGCTTAGCATAATGATCGTTCAGTATAATTGCTATTGCTTTCTTCATGTCAAATACATATTCCTTCGACTATGAGATTATGCAGCTCCCGGATACCGGAGGAATCCCTTATGTGCTATCATATGTCACAACGTAACTAGGTGATTATAAAGATGCTCTAAGGTATCTCGGAAGGTGTTTGTTGAGTTGGCATAGATCGAGATTAGGATTTGTCACTCCGAGTATCGAAGAGGTATCTCTAGGCCCTCTCGATAATACACATCATAAGCTTACAAGCAAACGACTAAGGACTGGTCACGAGGTGATGTATTACAGAATGAGTAAAGATACATGCCGGTAACGAGATTGAACTAGGTATGAAGATATCGACGATTGAATATCGGGCAAGTAACATACCGATGGACAACGGGAATTAGGTATGTTGTCATAACGGTTCGGCCGATAAAGATCTTCGTAGAATATGTAGGAGACAATATGGGCATCCAGGTTCCGCTATTGGTTATTGACCAGAGAGGTATCTCGGTCATGTCTACATAGCTCTCGAACCCATAGGGTCTGCACGCTTGACTTTCGATGATGATATAGTATGATATGAGTTACATGATTTGGTGACTAAATGTTGTTTGGAGTCTTGGATGAGATCACGGACACAGCAAGTAGTCTCTAAATGGTCCAGAGGTAAAGATAGATATATAGGACGATGGTGTTCGGACACCAGAAGTGTTTTTGGGGGTATCGGGTACTTATTGGGTCACCGGAAGGGGTTCCGAATACCTGGACAAAAGATATGGGCCTTATGGGCCAAGAGGGGAAACACACCAGCCACAAGGTGCTGGTGCGCCCCCCATATGGGCCGGCCTAGGAGGAGAAGGAAAGAGGGAAGGGAAAGGAATGAGTGGAATAGTATTCCCCCTTCCTTCCTGAAGGAAATATGCCCTAGAGGCAATAATAAAGTTATTATTTATTTCCTCATATCATGATAAATATTTATTATTCATGCTATAATTGTCTTACCCGGAAACATGATACATGTGTGAATACATAGACAAACATAACGTCACTAGTATGCCTCTACTTGACTAGCTCATTAATGAAAGATGGTTATGTTTCCTAACAATAGACATGTGTTGTCATTTGATTAACGGGATCACATCATTAGGAGAATGATGTGATTGACATGACCCATTCCGTTAGCCTAGCACTTGATCGTTTAGTATGTTGCTATTGCTTTCTTCATGACTTATACAAATTTCCTATAACTATGAGATTATGCAACTCCCATTTACCGGAGGAACACTTTGTGTTCTACCAAACGTCACAACGTAACTGGGTGATTATAAAGGAGTTCTACAGGTGTCTCCGAAGGTACATGTTGAGTTGGCGTATTTCGATATTAGGATTTGTCACTCCGATTGTCGGAGAGGTATCTCTGGGCCCTCTCGGTAATGCACATCACTATAAGCCTTGCAAGCAATGTGGCCAATGAGTTGGTTACGGAATGATGCATTACGTAACGAGTAAAGAGACTTGCCGATAACGAGATTAAACTAGGTATTGGATACCGATGATCGAATCTCGGGCAAGTAACATACCGATGACAAAGGGAACAACGTATGTTGTTATGCGGTTCGACCGATAAAGATCTTCGTAGAGTATGTAGGAGTCAATATGAGCATCCAGGTTCTGCTATTGGTTATTGACCGGGAACAGTTCTAGGTCATGTCAACATAGTTCTCAAACCCGTAGGGTCCGCACGCTTAACGTTACGATGATAGTTTCATTATGAGTTTATAAGTTTTGATGTACCGAAGGTTGTTCGGAGTCCCGGATATGATCACGGACATGACGAGGAGTCTCGAAATGGTCGAGACATAAAGATTGATATATTGGAAGCCTATATTTGGATATCGGAATCGTTCCCTGTGAAATCGGGATTTTACCAGAGTACC
>NC_041391.1:363893161-363900955 GCF_002162155.2 Triticum dicoccoides | reverse complement strand
GAAGAGGAGGGCCGGCCAGGGGAGGGCGCGCGCCCCCTCCCCCCTAGTCCGAATAGGACAAGGAAGGGGTGGGCGGCGCCCCCCTTTCCTCTTTCGCCTCCCCCCTTTCCTTCTCAAACAAGGCAAGAGGAGGGAGTCCTACTCCTGGTGGGAGTAGGACTCCTCCAGGCGTACCCCTAGGGGCCCGGCTTCACCTCCCCCTCCCTCCTTTATATATGGGGGCAGGGGGCACCCCAAGACACACAAGTTGATCATCGTGATCGTTCCTTAGCCGCGTGCGGTGCCCCCCTCCACCATATTCCACCTCGGTCATATCATTGCGGTGCTTAGGCGAAGCCCTGCGTCACTAGAACATCATCATCATCACCACGCTATCGTGCTGACGGAACTCATCCCCGACACCCTACTGGATCGGAGTCCGGGGATCGTCATCGAGCTGAACGTGTGCTGAACTCAGAGGTGCCGTACGTTCGGTCCTTGGATCGGTCGGATCGTTAAGACGTATGACTACATCAACCGCGTTGTCATAACGCTTCTGCTTACGGTCTACGAGGGTACGTGGACAACACTCTCCCCTCTCGTTGCTATGCATCACCATGATCTTGCGTGTGCGTAGGAATTTTTTTTGAAATTACTACGTTCCCTAACAGTGGCATCCGAGCCTAGTTTTATGCGTAGATATCATATGCACGAGTAGAACACAAGTGAGTTGTGGGCGATACAAGTCATACTGCTTACCAGCATGTCATACTTTGGTTCAGCGGTATTGTGAGATTAAGCGGCCCGGACCGACATTACGCGTACGCTTACGTGAGACTGGTTTCACCGTTACGAGCACTCGTGCTTAAAGGTGACTCGTGGTTTTCTGTCTCTCTCACTTTAGTTGAACCGAGTGTGGCTACGCCCGGTCCTTGCGAAGATTAAAACAACACTAACTTGACGAACTATCGTTGTGGTTTTGATGCGTAGGTAAGAACGGTTCTTGCTCAGCCCGTAGCAGCCACATAAAATTTGCAACAACAAAGTAGAGGACGTCTAACTTGTTTTTGCAGGGCATGTTGTGATGTGATATGGTCAAGATGTGATGCTATATTTTATTGTATGAGATGATCATGTTTTGTAACCGAAGTTATCGGCAACTGGCAGGAGCCATATGGTTGTCGCTTTATTGTATGAAATGCAAATGCCCTGTAATTGCTTTACTTTATCACTAGGCGGTAGCGATAGTCGTAGAAGCAATAGATGGCGTAACGACAACGATGCTATGATGGAGATCAAGGTGTCGCGCCGGTGACGATTGTGATCACAACGGTGCTTCGGAGATGGAGATCACAAGCACAAGATGATGATGGCCATATCATATCACTTATATTGATTGCATGTGATGTTTATCCTTTATGCATCTTATCTTGCTTTGATTGACGGTAGCATTTTAAGATTATCTCTCACTAAATTATCAAGAAGTACTCCCTGAGTATGCACCATTGCGAAATTTCTTCGTGCTGAGACAGCACGAGATGATCGGGTGTGATAAGCTCTACGTTCAAATACAACGGGTGCAAAACAGTTGCACACGCTGAATACTCAGGTTAAACTTGACGAGCCTAGCATATACAGATATGGCCTCGGAACACGGAGACCGAAAGGTCGAACGTGAATCATATAGTAGATATGATCAACATAGAGATGTTCACCATTGAAACTACTCCATCTCATGTGATGATCGGACATGGTTTAGTTGATTTGGATTACGTGATCACTTAGATGACTAGAGAGATGTCTGTCTAAGTGGGAGTTCTTAAGTAATATGATTAATTGAACTTAAATTTATCATGAACTTAGTACCTGATAGTATTTTGCCTGTCTATGTTTGTTGTAGATAGATGGCTCATGCTGTTGTTCCGTTGAATTTTAATGCGTTCCTTGAGAAAGCTAAGTTGAAAGATAATGGTAGCAATTACACGGACTGGGTCCGTAACCTGAGGATTATCCTCATTGCTGCACAAAAGAATTATGTCCTGGAAGCACCGCTGGGTGCCAGGCCTGCTGCAGATGCAACTGATGATGTTAAGAACGTCTGGCAGAGCAAAGCTGATGACTAATCGATAGTTTAGTGTGCCATGCTTTATGGCTTGGAACCGGGTCTTCAACGACGTTTCGAACGTCATGGAGCATATGAGATGTTCCAGGAGTTGAAGTTAATATTTCAAGCAAATGCCCGGATTGAGAGATATGAAGTCTCCAATAAGTTCTATAGCTGTAAGATGGAGGAGAATAGTTCTGTCAGTGAACACATACTCAAAATGTCTGGGTATAATAATCACTTGATTCAACTGGTAGTTAATCTTCCTGATGATAGTGTCATCGACAGAATTCTCAATCACTGCCACCAAGCTACAAGAGCTTCGTGATGAACTATAATATGCAAGGGATGGACAAGACTATTCCCGAGCTCTTCGCAATGCTAAAGGCTGCGGAGGTAGAAATAAAGAAGGAGCATCAAGTGTTGATGGTCAATAAGACCACCAGTTTCAAGAAAAAAGGCAAAGGGAAGAAGAAGGGGAACTTCAAGAAGAACAGCAAACAAGTTGCTGCTCAAGAGAAGAAACCCAAGTCTGGATCTAAGCCCGAGACTGAGTGCTTCTACTGCAAGCAGACTGGACACTAGAAGCGGAACTGCCCCAAGTATTTGGCGGATAAGAAGGATGGCAAAGTGAACAAAGGTATATGTGATATACATGTTATTGATGTGTACCTTACTAATGCTCGCAGTAGTACCTGGGTATTTGATACTGGTTCTGTTGCTAATATTTGCAACTCGAAACAGGGACTACAGATTAAGCGAAGATTGGCTAAGGACGAGGTGACGATGCGTGTGGGAAATGGTTCCAAAGTCGATGTGATCGCGGTCAGCACGCTACCTCTACATCTACCATTGGGATTAGTTTTAGACCTAAATAATTGTTATTTGGTGCCAGCGTTGAGCATGAGCATTATATCTGGATCTTGTTTGATGCGAGACGGTTATTCATTTAAATCAGAGAATAATGGTTGTTCTATTTATATGAGTAATATCTTTTATGGTCATGCACCCTTGAAGAGTGGTCTATTTTTATTGAATCTCGATAGTAGTGATACACATATTCATAATGTTTAAGCCAAAAGATGCAGAGTTGATAATGATAGTGCAACTTATTTGTTGCACTGCCGTTTAGGTCATATCGGTGTAAAGCGCATGAAGAAACTCCATACTGATGGACTTTTGGAATCACTTGATTATGAATCATTTGGTACTTGCGAACCGTGCCTCATGGGCAAGATGACTAAAATGTCATTCTCCGGAACTATGGAGCGAGCAACTGATTTATTGGAAATCATACATACTGATGTATGTGGTCCAATGAATATTGAGGCTCGCGGCGGGTATCGTTATTTTCTCACCTTCACAGATGATTTGAGCAGATATGGGTATATCTACTTAATGAAACACAAGTCTGAAACATTTGAAAAGTTCAAAGAATTTCAGAGTGAAGTGGAAAATCATCATAACAAGAAAATAAAATTTCTACGATCTGATCGTGGAGGAGAATATTTGAGTTACGAGTTTGGTTTACATTTGAAACAATGCGGAATAGTTTCCCAACTCACGCCACCCGGAACACCACAACGAAATGGTGTGTCAGAACGTCGTAATCGTACTTTACTAGATATGGTGCGATCTATGATGTCTCTTACTGATTTACCGCTATTGTTTTGGGGTTATGCTTTACAGACGGCTGCATTCATGTTAAGTAGGGCACCATCAAAATCCGTTGAGACAACGCCTTATGAACTGTGGTTTGGCAAGAAACCAAAGTTGTCGTTTCTTAAAGTTTGGGGCTGCGATGCTTATGTGAAGAAACTTCAACCAGATAAGCTCGAACCCAAATCGGAGAAATGTGTCTTCATAGGATACCCAAAAGAGACTATTGGGTACACCTTCTATCACAGATCTGAGGGCAAGATTTTCGTTGCTAAATTCGGATCCTTTCTAGAGAAGGAGTTTCTCTCAAAATAAGTGAGTGGGAGGAAAGTAGAACTTGATGAGGTAACTGTACCTGCTCCCTTATTGGAAAGTAGTTCATCACAAGAACCGGTTCCTGTGACAACTACACCAATTAGTGAGGAAGCTAATGATATTGATCATGAAACTTCAGATCAAGTTTCTACTGAACCTCGTTGGTCTACCAGAGTAAGATCCGCACCAGAGTGGTACGGTAATCCTATTCTGGAAGTCATGTTACTTGACCATGACAAACCTACGAACTATGAGGAAGCAATGATGAGCCCAGATTCCACAAAATGGCTTGAAGCCATGAAATGTGAGATGGGATCCATGTATGAGAACAAAGTATGGACTTTGGTTGACTTGCTCGATGATCGGCAAGCCTTTGAGAATAAATGGATCTTCAAGAAGAAGACTGACGCTGATGGTAATATAACTGTCTACAGAGCTCGACTTGTTGCGAAAGTTTTTCAACAAGTTCAAGGAGTTGACTATGATGAGACTTTCTCACCCGTAGCGATGCTTAAGTCTGTCTGAATCATGTTAGCAATTGTCGCATTTTATGATTATGAAATTTGGCAAATGGATGTCAAAACTGCATTCCTGAATGGATTTCTGGAAGAAGAGTTGTATATGATGCAACCAGAAGGTTATGTCGATCCAAAAGGTGCTAACAAAGTGTGCAAGCTCCAGCGATCCATTTACGGACTGGTGCAAGCATCTCGGAGTTGGAATAAACGTTTAGATAGTGTGATCAAAGCATATGGTTTTATACAGACTTTTGAAGAAGCCTGTATTTACAAGAAAGTGAGTGGGAGCTCTGTAGCATTTCTGATATTATATGTAGATGAATATTGTTGATCGGAAATGATATAGAATTTCTGGATAGCATAAAGGGATACTTGAATAAAAGTTTTTCAATGAAAGACCTCGGTGAAGCTGCTTACATATTGGGCATCAAGATCTATAGAGATAGATCAAGACACTTAATTGGACTTTCACAAAGCACATACCTTGATAAAGTTTTGAAAAAGTTCAAAATGGATCAGGCAAAAAAAGGGTTCTTGCCTGTATTACAACGTGTGAAATTGAGTCAGACTCAATTCCCGACCACAGCAGAAGATAGAGAGAAAATGAAAGATGTTCCCTATGCTTCAGCCATAGGCTCTATCATGTATGCAATGCTGTGTACCAGACCTAACGTATGCTTAGCAATAAGCTTGGCAGGAAGGTACAAAAGTAATCCAGGAGTGGATCACTGGACAGCGGTCAAGAACATCCTGAAATACCTGAAAAGGACTAAGGATATGTTTCTTGTTTATGGAGGTGACAAAGAGCTAGTCGTAAATGGTTACGTCGATGCAAGCTTTGACACTGATCCGGACGATTCTGAATCGCAAACCGGATACGTGTTTTTATTAAACGGTGGAGTTGTAAGTTGGTGCAGTTCTAAACAAAGCATCATGGCGGGATCTACATGCGAAGCGGAGTACATAGCTGCTTCGGAAGCAGGAAATGAAGGATTCTGGATGAAGGAGTTCATTTCCGATCTAGGTGTCATACCTAGTGCATCAGGACCAATGAAGATCTTCTGTGACAATACTGGTGCAATTGCCTTGGCAAAGGAATCCAGATTTCACAGGAGGACCAAGCACATCAAGAGACTCTTCAATTCCATCCGGGACCAAGTCCAGGTGGGAGACATAGAGATTTGCAAGATACATACGGATCTGAATGTTTCAGACCCGTTGACTAAGCCTCTTCCACGAGCAAAACATGATCACCACCAAGACTCCATGGGTGTTAGAATCATTACTGTGTAATCTATATTATTGACTCTAGTGCAAGTGGGAGACTGAAGGAAATATGCCCTAGAGGCAATAATAAAGTTATTATTTATTTCCTCATATCATGATAAATGTTTATTATTCATGCTAGAATTGTATTACCCGGAAACATGATACATGTGTGAATACATAGACAAACATAATGTCACTAGTATGCCTCTACTTGACTAGCTCATTAATCAAAGATGGTTATGTTTCCTAACCATAGACATGTGTTGTCATTTGATTAATGGGATCACATCATTAGGAGAATGATGTGATTGACATGACCCATTCTGTTAGCCTAGCACTTGATCGTTTAGTATGTTGCTATTGCTTTCTTCATGACTTATACAAAGTTCCTATAACTATGAGAGTATGCAACTCCCGTTTACTGGAGGAACACTTTGTGTTCTACCAAACGTCACAACGTAACTGGGTGATTATAAAGGAGTTCTACAGGTGTCTCCGAAGATACATGTTGAGTTGGAATATTTCGAGATTAAGATTTGTCACTCCGATTGTCGGAGAGGTATCTCTGGGCCCTCTCGGTAATGCACATCACTATAAGCCTTGCAAGCAATGTGGCCAATGAGTTGGTTACGGAATGATGCATTACGTAACGAGTAAAGAGACTTGCCGGTAATGAGATTGAACTAGGTATTGGATACCGACGATCGAATCTCGGGCAAGTAACATACCGATGACAAAGGGAACAACGTATGTTGTTATGCGGTTTGATCGATAAAGATCTTTGTAGAGTATGTAGGAGCCAATATGAGCATCTAGGGTCCGCTATTGGTTATTGACCGGGAACAGTTCTAGGTCATGTCTACATAGTTCTCGCACCCGTAGGGTCCGCACACTTAACGTTACGATGACAGTTTTATTATGAGTTTATAAGTTTTGATGTACCAAAGGTTGTTCAGAGTCCCGTATATGATCACGGACATGACGAGGAGTCTCGAAATGGTCGAGACATAAAGATTGATATATTGGAAGCCTATATTTGGATATCGGAATCGTTCCTGGTGAAATCGGGATTTTACCGGAGTATTGGGGGGTTATCGGAACCCCCCCCCCCCGGGGGTTAATGGGCCTACATGGGCCATGAGGGAGAAGAGGAGGGCCGGCCAGGGCAGGCCGCGCGCCCCCTCCCCCTAGTCCGAATAGGACAAGGAATGGGGGGGCGGCGCCCCCCTTTCCTCTTTCCCCTCCCCCTTTCCTTCTCCAACAAGGCAAGAGGAGGGAGTCCTACTCCTGGTGGGAGTAGGACTCCTCCAGGCGTACCCCTAGGGGGCCGGCCGCACCTCCCCCCTCCCTCCTTTATATATGGGGGCAGGGAGGCACCCCAAGACACACAAGTTGATCATCATGATCGTTCCTTAGCCATGTGCGGTGCCCCCCTACACCATATTCCACCTCGGTCATATCGTTGCGGTGCTTAGGCGAAGCCCTGCGTCGGTAGAACATCATCATCGTCACCACGCCGTCGTGCTGACGGAACTCATCCCCGACACCCTGCTGGATCGGAGTCCGGGGATCGTCATCAAGCTGAACGTGTGCTGAACTCGGAGGTGCCGTACGTTCGGTGCTTGGATCGGTCGGATCGTGAAGACGTATGACTACATCAACCGCGTTGTCATAACGCTTCCGCTTACGGTCTACGAGGGTACGTGGACAGCACTCTTCCCTCTTGTTTCTATGCATCACCATGATCTTGCGTGAGCGTAGGAATTTTTTGAAATTACTACATTCCCTAACACTCCCCCCCCCTCTTTCCTTCCCCCTCCGACAAATATGGCAGGGGGCGCGACGAAGGGCAGGAGCCCAAGTAGTAGTCAGACCTACTTGGGGTACCCTTTGGCCTCTCCCCTCTCCCTCCAACTTATATATATGAGGAGGGGGCACCTAGCACACCCC
>NC_041391.1:363836593-363892632 GCF_002162155.2 Triticum dicoccoides | reverse complement strand
CACCCCCGGTCATATTTTCGTAGTGCTTAGGCGAAGCCCTGCGGAGATCACTTCACCATCACCGTCACCATGCCATCGTGCTGACGGCGCTCATCTACTACCTTGACGTCTTGTTGGATCAAGAAGGTGAGGGATGTCACTGAGCTGAACGTGTGCAAAACGTGGAGGTGTCATGGTGTTCGACACTTGATCGGTTGAAGCGCGAAGAAGTTCCACTACCTCAACCGCGTTGTGAAACGCTTCCGCTTACGGTCTACGAGGGTACATAGGCACACTCCCCCCCATTGCTATGCATCTCCATGGATAGATCATTGCATGTGCGTAGAATGTTTTTTGTTTTCCATGCAACGATTCCCAACTGTGGCATCATGAGCCAGGTCTATGCATAGATGATATCCACGAGTAGAACACAGAGTCGTGGGCGGTGATAGTCATACTGCTTACCACCAACGTCTTATTTTGATTCGCCGGTATTGTGGGATGAAGCGGCCCGGACGAACCTTACATGTCCACGCACATGAGACTGGTTCCACCAACTGACATGCAACTTCAATAAAGGTGGTTGGCAGGTGTATGTTTCTCCTACTTTAGTTTAATCAAATTTGACTACGACTGGTCCTTGAAGAAGGTTAAAACAGCAAACTTGATGAAACACCATTGTGGTTTTTGCCGTAGGTAAGAATGGTTCTTGCTAGAAACCCATAGCAGCAACATAAAACTTGCAACAACAAAGTAGAGGACTGATACATCTCCAATGTATCTATAATTTTTTATTGTTCCATGCTATTACATTACCCGTTTTGGATGTTTATGGGCTTTACTTTACACTTTTATATCATTTTTGGGGCTAACCTACTAACCGGAGGCCCAACCCATATTGCTGTATTTTTGCCTATTTCAGTGTTTCGAAGAAAAGGAATATCAAACGGAGTCCAAACGGAATGAAACCTTTGGGAGCGTGATTTTTGGAACAAACGTGATCCAGAGGACTTGGAGTGCAAGTCAAGAAGCAATCGAGGAAGCCACGAGGGTGGAGGGCACCCCCCTACTGGGCGCGCCCTCCTATCACGTGGGCCCCTCGGGTGTCCACCGACCTACTTCTTCCTCCTATATATACCCACGTACCCCGAGAACATCAAAGGCGACCACGAAAACTATTTCCACCACCGCAACCTTCTGTATCCGTGAGATCCCATCTTGGAGCCTTCACCGGCGCTCTGCGAGAGGGGGAATCAACCACGGAGGGCTTCTACATCAACACCATAGCCTCTCCGATGAGTTGTGAGTAGTTTACCACAGACCTTCGGGTCCATAGTTATTAGCTAGATGACTTCTTCTCTCTCTTTGAATCTCAATACCATGTTCTCCTCGATCTTCTTGGAGATCTATTCGATGTAACTCTTTTCGTGGTGTGTTTGTCGAGATCCGATGAATTGTGGGTTTATGATCAAATTTATCTATGAGAAATATTTGAATCTCCTCTGAATTCTTTTATGTGTGATTAAGTTATCTTTGCAAGTCTCTTTGAATTATCAGTTTGGTTTGGCCTACTAGATTGATCTTTCTTGCAATGGGAGGAGTGCTTAGCTTTGGGTTCAATCTTGCGGTGTCCTTTCCCGGTGACAGCAGGGGCAGCAAGGCACGTATTGTATTGTTGCCATCGAGGATAAAAACATGGGGTTTATACCATATTGCATGAGTTTATCCCTCTACATCATGTCATCTTTCTTAATGCGTTACTCCGTTCATTATGAACTTAATGCTCTACATGCATGCTGGATAGCGGTCGATGTGTGGAGTAATAGTAGTAGATGCAGGCAGGAATCGGTCTACTTGTCTCGGGCGTGATGCCTATATACATGATCATGCCTAGATAATCTCATAATTATTCTCTTTTCTATCAATTGTTCGACATTAATTTGTTCACCCACCGTAATACTTATGCTATCTTGAGAGAAGCCACTAGTGAAACCTATGGCCCCCGGGTCTATCTTTTATCATGTAAGCTTTCAATCTACTTTTATTTTGCATCTTTACATTTCCAATCTATATCATAAAATACCAAAAATATATTTATCTTATCATACTATCTCTATCAGATCTCACTTTCATAAGTGGTCGTGAAGGGATTGACAACCCCTTTATTGCGTTGGTTGCGAGTTCTTGTTTGTGTGTGGGACTTTTGAGGAGCCTCCTACTGGATTGATACCTTGGTTCTCAAAAACTGAGGCAAATACTTACGCTACTATTGTTGCATCACCCTTTCCTCTTCAAGGAAAACCAACGCAAGCTCAAGACGTAGCAAGGACGTCTAACTTGTTTTTGCAGGGTATGTTGTGATGTGATATGGTCAAGAGATGATGAGATATACGTTATTGTATGAGATGATCATGTTTTGTAAGATATCTGGCAATCGGCCAGAGCCTTATGGTTGTCTCTTTATTGTATGAAATGCAAACGCCATGTAATTGCTTTACTTTATCACTATGCGTTAGTGATAGTTGTAGAAGCAAAAGTTGGCGAGACGACCATGACACTACGATGGAGATCAAGGTGTCGAGCCGGTGACGATGGAGATTAAGACGATGCTTTGGATATGGAGATCAAAAGCACGAGATGGTGATGGCCATATCATGTCGCATATTTTGATTGCATGTGATGTTTATATTTTATGCATCTTATTTTGCTTAGTACGGCGATAGCATTATAAGATAATACCTTCACTAAATTTCAAGATAAAAGTGTTTTCCCTGAGTATGCACTGTTGCTATAGTTCGTCGTGTTGGAACACCACGTGATGATCGGGTGTGATAGACTCTACATTCACATACAACGGGTGTAAGACAGTTTTGCACATGCGGAATACTTGGGTTAAACTTGACGAGCCTAGCATGTATAGACATGGCCTGGGAACACTAGAGATCTAAAGATCGAACGTGAATCATATAGTAAATATGATCAACATAGAGATGTTCACCATTGATGACTACCCCATCTCATGTGATGATCGGACATGGCTTAGTTGATTTGGATCACGTATCACTTAGATGACTTCAAGGATGTCTATATAAGTGGGAGTTCTTAAGTAATTTGATTACTTGAACTTAGTCCTGATAGTATTTGCATACCTATGTTGTAGATCAATGGCCCATGCTACCATTCCCATGAATTTTAATGCGTTCCTAGAGAAATCTAAGTTGAAAGATGATGGTAGCAACTACACAGACTGGGTCCATAACTTGAGGATTATCCTCATTGCTGCATAGAAGAATTATGTCCTTGATGCACCGCTAGGTGAAAGGCCTGCTGCAGGAGCAGATGCTGATGTTTTGAACGTCTAGCAAGATCGATCTGATGACTACTCGATAGTTCAGTGTGCCATACTTTACATCTTAAAACTGGGACTTCAAAGACGTTTTGAACGTCATGGAGCATATGAGATGTTCCAAGAGTTGAAGTTAATATTTCAAGCAAATGCCCGGGTTGAGAGATATGAAGTCTCCAACAAGTTCTATAGCTGCAAGATGGAGGAGAACAATTCTGTCAGTGAACACATACTCAAAATGTCTGGGTATTATAATCACTTGACTCAGGTGGGAGTTGATCTTCCAGTTGATTGTGTCATTGACAGAGTTCTTCAATCACTGCCACCAAGCTACAACATAGCCTAGTGGTGGGAAGGGGTTGATGCCTTCCCACCCACCAAGGTTCAAGGCATGGTACTTGCAATTTGGGTTTGTTGCACCAATTATACTGTGGGGGGTCCCTTATAGTCTTTCTGTCAAAAAAAGGCTTCATGATGAACTATAATATGCAAGGGATGAACAAAAAAATTCCTGAGCTCTTCGCAATGCTTAAAGCCGTGGAGGTAGAAATCAAGAAGGAGTATCAAGTGTGGATGGTTAACAAGACCACTAATTTCAAGAAAAAAGGCAAGGGAATGAAAGGGAACTTCAAGGAGAATGGCAAGCAAGGTGACACTCCCTGAAAGAAGCACAAAGCTGGACTCAAGCCTAAAATCGAGTGCTTCTACTGCAAAGGGACTGGTCACTGGAAGCAAAACTGCCCCAAGTATTTGGCGAATAAGAAGGATGGCAAAGTGAACAAACGTATATTTGATATACATGTTATTGATGTGTACCTTACTAATGCTCGTAGTAGCGCCTGGGTATTTGATACTGGTTTGGTTGCTTATATTTGTAACTCGAAATAGGAGCTACAGATTAAACAAAGATTGGCTAAGGACGAGGTGACGATGTGCGTCGGGAATGGTTCCAAGGTCGATGTGATCGCCATCGGCACGCTACCTCTACATCTACCTTCGGGATTAGTTTTAGACCTGAATAATTGTTATTTGGTGCCAGTGTTGAGTGTGAACATTATATCTGGATCTTGTTTAGTGCGAGACGGTTATTCATTTAAATTAGAGAATAATGGTTGTTCTATTTATATGAGTAACATCTTTTATGGCCATGCACCCTTGAAGAGTGGTCTATTTCTGTTGAATCTCGATTGTGGTGATACACATATTCATAATATTGATGCCAAAAGATGCAAAGTTGATAATGATAGTGAAACATATTTGTGGCACTTCCATTTAGGTCATATTGGTGTAAAGCGCATGAAGAAAATCCATGCTGATGGGCTTTTGGAATCACTTGATTATGAATCATTTGATACTTGCGAACTATGCCTCATGGGCCAGATGACTAAAATTCTGATCTCTAGAACAATGGAGAGAGCCAATGACTTATCGGAAATAATACATACCGATGTATGTGGTCCGATGACTGTTGAGGCACGCAAAGGGAATCGTTATTTTCTGACCTTCACAAATGATTTAAGCATATATGGGTATATCTACTTAATGAAACACAAGTATAAAACATTTGAAAAGTTCAAAGAATTCTAGAGTGAAATGGAGAATCATCGTAACAGGAAAATAAAGTTTCTACGATCTAATCGCGGAGGCAAATATTTGAGTTACGAGTTTGGCCTTCATTTAAAACAATATGGAATGATTTCACAACTCACGCCACCTGGACCACCACAGAGTAATGGTGTGTCTGAACGTCATAACTGTACTTTATTAGATATGGTGCGATCTATGATGTCTTTTACCGATTTACCACTATCGTTTTGGGGTTATGCATTAGAGACAGTTGCATTCACATTAAATAGGGCACTGTCTAAATCCGCTGAAACGACACCGTATGAACTATGGTTTGGCAAGAAACCTAAGCTGTCGTTTCTTAAAATTTGGGGTTACGACACTTATGTCAAAAGGCTTCAGCCTGATAAGCTCAAACCCAAATCGGAGAAGTGCGTCTTCATAGGATACCCTAAGGAAACAATTGGTACACCTTCTACCACAGATCTGAGGGCTATATCTTCGTTGCCAAAAATGGAACCTTTCTAGAGGAGTTTCTCTCGAAAGAAGTGAGTGGGAGGAAAGTAGAACTTGATGAGGTAATTGTACCTTCTCTCACTTTGGAAAGTAGCACATCGGAGAAATCCATTCCCGTGATGCTTACACCAACTAGAGATGAAGTTAATGATGATGATCATGAAAACTTCAGATCAAGTTACTACTGGACCTCATAGGTCAAACAGAGCACGTTCTGCACCTGAGTGGTACGGTAATCCTGTCCTAGAAGTCATGTTACTAGACCATGGCAAACCTACGAATTATGAAGAAGCTATGTTGAGCCCAAATTCCGACAAATGGCTTGAGGCCATGAAATATGAGATAGGATCCATGTATGAGAACAAATTATGGACTTTGGTCGACTTGCCCGATGATCGGCATTCCCTAGAGAATAAATGGATCTTCAAGAAGAAGACTAATGCTGATGGTAATGTTACTATCTACAAAGCTCGACTTGTCGCAAAAGGTTTTCGACAAGTTCAAGGGGTTGACTATGATGAGACCTTCTCACCCGTAGCGATGCTTAAGTCCGTCTGAATCATGTTAGCAATTGTTGCATTTTATGATTATGAAATTTGGTAGATGGACATCAAAACTGCATTCCTCAATGGATTTCTTAAAGAAGAGTTGTATATGATGCAACCAGAAGGTTTTGTCGATCCTAAAGGTGCTAACAAAGTGTGCAAGCTCCAGCGATCCATCTATGGACTGGTGCAAGCATCTCGGAGTTGGAATATACGCTTTGATTAGGTGATCAAAGCATATGGTTTCATATAGACTTACGGTGAAGCCTGTATTTACAAGAAAGTGAGTGGGAGCTCTGTAGCATTTCTGATATTATATGTGGATGACATAATCTTGATTGGAAATGATATAGAATTTCTGGATAGCATAAAAGGGTACTTAAATAAGATTTTTTCAATGAAAGACTTCGGTGAATCTGCTTATATATTGGGCATTAAGATCTATAGGGATAGATCAAGACGCTTGATAGGACTTTCACAAAGCACATACCTTATTAAAGTTTTGAAGACGTTCAAATTGGATCAATTAAAGAAAGGGTTCTTGCCTGTGTTGCAAGGTGTGAAGTTGAGTAAGACTGAAAGCCCGACCACGGCAGAAGATAGAGAGAGAATGAAAGTCATTCCCTATGCCTCAGCCATAGGTTCTATAAAGTATGCCATGTTGTGTACCAAACTTGTTGTGTACCTTACCATTAGTTTGGCAAGGGGGTACAATAGTGATCCAGGAGTAGATCACTAGACAGCGGTCAAAACTATCCTTAGAGGACTAAGGAGATATTTCTCGGTTATGGAGGTGATAAAGAGTTCGTCATAAAAAGTTATGTCAATGCAAGCTTTTACACTGATCCAGATGACTCTCAGTCTCAATTTGGACACGTATTGAAAGTGGGAGCAATTATCTAGATTAGCTCCATCCAGATCATTTTAGACATAGAAATTTGCAAAATACATACGGATCTAAATGTGGCAGACTCATTGACTAAACCTCTCTCACAAGCAAAACATGATCACACCTTAATACTCTTTGGGTGTTAATCACATAGTTATTTGAACTAAATTATTGACTCTAATCAACTCTTTGGGTATTGGTCACATGGCGATGTGAACTATGGGTGTTAATCACATGATGATGTGAACTAGATTATTGACTCTAGTACAAGTGTGAGACTAAAGGAAATATGCCCTAGAGGCAATAATAAAGTTGTTATTTTATATTTCCTTATTCATGATAAAGGTTTATTATTCATGCTAGAATTGTATTGATCGGAAACTTAAATACATGTGTGAATACATAAACAAATAATTTGTCCCTAGTAAGCCTCTACTAGACTAGTTCGTTGATCAAAGATGGTTAGGGTTTCCTAACCATGGACATGAGTTGTCATTTGGTAACGAGATCACATCATTAGGAGGGATGTGATGCACAAGACCCATCCCTTAGCTTAGCATAATGATCATTCAATTTAATTGCTATTGCTTTCTTCATGTCAAATACATATTCCTTCGACTATGAGATTATGCAACTCCCGGATACCGGAGGAATGACTTATGTGCTATCAAATCTCACAACATAACTAGGTGATTATAAAGATGCTCTAGAGGTATCTCCGAATGTGTTTGTTGAGTTGGCTTAGATCAAGATTAGGATTTGTCACTTTGAGTATCGGAGAGGTATCTCTGGGCCCTCTTGATAATACGCATCATAAGCTTGCAAGAAAATGACTAAGGAGTTAGTCATGAGGTGATGTATTACGGAACAAGTAAAGATACTTGCTGCTAATGAGATTGAACTAGGTATGAAGATACCGATGATTGAATCTCGGGCAAGTAACATACCGATGGACAAAGGGAATTACGTATGTTGTCATAATGGTTCGACCGATAAAGATCTTCGTAGCATATGTAGGAGCCAATATGGGAATCCAGGTTCCACTATTGGTTATTGACCAGAGAGGTGTCTCGCTCATGTCTACATAGTTCTTGAACCCGTAGGGTCTGCACGCTTAACGTTCCATGACAATATAATATTGTATGAGTTATGTGATTTGGTGACCAAATGTTGCTTGGAGTCCCGGATGAGATCACGGACATGACGAGGAGTCTCAAAATGGTCGAGAGGTAAAGATAGATATATAGAACGATGGCATTCGGACACCGGAGGTGTTTCGGGGGGTACCGGGTACTTATCGGGTCACCGGAAGGGTTCCGGATACCCCCGGCAAAAGATATGGGCCTTATGGGCCAAGAGGGGAAACACACCAGCCACAAGGGGCTGGTGCACCCCCCATATGGGCTGGCCTAGGAGAAGGAAAGAGGGGAAGGGAAAGGAAAGAGTGGAATAGGATCCCCCCTTCCTTCCCTTACCCCCTCTTTCTTTCCCCCTCTGACAAATATAGCAGGGGGCGCGGCCAAGGGCAGTAGCGGGGCATGCCTTGGCCTCTCCCCTCTCCCTCCCACCTATATAAGCAAGGAGGGGGCACCTAGCGCACCCCAGACAATTGCCTAGACGTGTCGGCGCCCCCATCCACCGTTTACACCCTCCAGTCATATTTTCGTAGTGCTTAGGCGAAGCCCTAATGAGATCACTTCACCATCACCTTCACCATGTTGTCGTGCTAACGGAACTCATCTACTACCTCGACATCTTGCTGGATTAAGAAGGTGAGGGACGTCACCGAGCTGTACGTGTGCAGAACACGGAGGTGTCGTGCGTTCGGTACTTGATCGGTTGAAGCGCGAAGTTCGACTACCTCAACCACGTTGTGAAACGCTTCCACTTACGGTCTACGAGGGTAGGTACACCCCCCCCCCCCATTGCTATGCATCTCCATGGATAGATCATTGCGTGTGCGTAGAATTTTTTTGTTTTCCATGCAACGATTCCCAACATATGTACCCTTGGAAATTTGTTGAATATGAAGAACTTCTTTCATGTAGAGCATTTTTGTTTCAAATTTTTGTAATTGAATGAGAGAATTTTTTTAAAACACCAAAAACAACATTTTGTACATGTTTTTGAACATGTAAATACATCCTGTCAGTGTACAAAAGTATGGGTTCTTTCTGTACCCCTTACTTGTGCACGGGCAGTCGTAGCCATGCCTGTGTCCGGGCCCGGCAGGACAGCAAAAGAAAGAACACAAGATTGCCTAGACAGCACTCAATACAGAGAACAAGGAGCAGAAGACAAGTTGGACCTCCCCTGGCAACATCCTTGTCGGGGCGGCTTGCGTGGCCCCGGCACGCTCCTTGCCGGGGCAACCTACACAGCATCAGCAAGGCCATCACCCTTGAGGCTGAGAATTCTGACACCATCGACAACGTTAAAGCCAAGATTTGGGAACGCATGCATGGTAGCATGCAGATCTTCACGAAGATTGATGGCCTGCGGGTCCACATGGGACCAGAAGACGAAGACCCCGGGCAAGACCCTTGCCGGGGACGACTACGAGGCCCCAGGCAAGCCAGAGACGATTGCTGGGCCACGGCTAGGCCCGCGCCCAGCAATGATTCACCACCTCACCACCACTCCAGTGCGACGACCAGCGTGCCAACTAAGTAGGCGCCTGCGTGGCGGCATGCAGACCTTCGTGGAGGTTCTACCATCGCGCCAACACAGCAGCTAGTTAGCCAGTGTGGCACTGCACGCCTCGTCGGCCTAACCGTGTGTCAAAGCAAGGAGGAGCTAATACGTCTCCAACGTATCTATAATTTTTTATTGCTCCATGCTACTTTATCTACTGGTTTGGACTATATTGGGCTTTATTTTCCACTTTTATATTATTTTTGGGACTAACCTATTAACCGGAGGCCCAGCCCAAAATTGTTGGTTTTTACCTATTTTAGTATTTCAAAGAAACGGAATATCAAACGGAGTCCAAACGGAATGAAACCTTCGGGAACGTGATTTTCTAACCGAATGTGATCCAGGAGACTTGGACCCTACTCCAAGAAGCTTCCGAAGAGGTCAGAGGGTGGAGGGCGCCCCCCTGGGTGCGCCCCCCTACCTCGTGGGCCCCTCGGAGCTCCATCGACGTACTCCTTCCTCCTATATATACCTATGTATCCCCAATAGACGAGATACGGAGCCAAAAACCTAATTCCACCGCCGCAACCTTCTGTATCCACGAGATCCCATCTTGGGGCCTGTTCCGGAGCTCCGCCGGCGAGGGCAACCACCACGGAGGGCTTCTACATCATCACCATAGCCCCTCCGATGAAGTGTGAGTAGTTTACTTCAGACCTTCGGGTCCATAGCTAGTAGCTAGATGGCTTCTTCTCTCTTTTTGGATCTCAATACAATGTTCTCCCCCTCTCTCGTGGAGATCTATTCGATGTAATCTTCTTTTTGCGGTGTGTTTGTTGAGACCGATGAATTGTAGGTTTATGATCCAGTATTATCTATGGAAAATATTTGATTCTTCTCTGAATTCTTTTATGTATGATTGAGTTATCTTTGCAAGTCTCTTCGAATTATCCGTTTGGTTTGGCCAACTAGATTGGTAGTTCTTGCAATGGGAGAAGTGCTTAGCTTTGGGTTCAATCTTGCGGTGTCCTTACTCAGTGGCAGAAAGAGTTGCAAGGCACGTATTGTATTGTTGCCATCGAGGATAACAAGATGGGGTTTTTTATCATATTGCATGAATTTATCCCTCTACATCATGTCATCTTGCTTAAGGCGTTACTCTGTTTTTAACTTAATACTCTAGATGCAATTTGGATAGCGGTCGATGAGTGGAGTAATAGTAGTAGATGCAGAATCATTTCGATCTACTTGTCACGGACGTGATGCCTATATACATGATCATTGCCTAGATATACTCATAACTATGCTCAATTCTGTCGATTGCTCAATAGTAATTTGTTCACCCACCGTAGAATACTTATGCTCTTGAGAGAAGCCACTAGTGAAACCTATGGCCCCCGGGTCTATTCTCATCATATCAATCTATATCACTTTATTTACTTGCTTTGTTTTTACTTTGCCTTTACTTTTTACTTTGCATCTATCTATCAAAAATACCAAAAATATTATCTCTATCAGATATCACTCTCGTAAGTAACCATGAAGGGATTGACAACCCCAAAGCGTTGGTTGCGAGTTGCTATCGTGCTATGCAGGTATGAGGGACTTGCGCGTGACCTCCTACTGGATTGATACCTTGGTTCTCAAAAACTGAGGGAAATACTTATGCTACTGTGCTGCATCATCCTCTCCTCTTCGGGGAAAACCAACGCAAGCTCAAGACGTAGCAATAAGGATTTTTGGTGCCGTTGCCGGGTAGGCTTACGCAAAAGTCAACATACCAAGTACCCATCACAATCCCTATCTCCCGCATTACATTATTTGCCATTTGCCTCTCGTTTTCCTCTCCCCCACTTCACCCTTGCCGTTTTATTCGCCCTTCTTCTGTTCGATCTTATGTTTGCTTGTACCTTCTTTTTGCTTGCATATTCGCTCGCTAAAAGTCCATGGATCTTGATCCGCTTGCCAATCTTTTTAAGGGATCCAATTATGATGAACCAATTCCTAGTAATTTGGATGCACTAGATTATCTTTATAAGGTTTTGCCTGAAATCTGTGAAGTGACTCACAATAGATCTTTGAATGAAAAGCATGATTGGAATGATTTTATTGTAAAATCTTTTGTTTTCAGTTGTGCTAATAAGATGCAAAACCCTAAGCTTGGGGATGCTAGTTTTGCTATGTCCTCTACTTGTTGCAATGATCATGATTGGGGTGATTCTTCTTATGATCTTGAAAATTTATTTAATGCCCATGATGAATATGAGATTGATAATAGTGTTTGCAATAATATTGAAGGTGGGTTTGGAAGAGTGTCAACTTTAGATCCCACATATTTGGATAATGTTCAATCTTATGAAGTTTTTGATAAAAGTGGGTTTGGAGAGGTCATGACTTTAGTTAATATTAATCCCACTATTTTGGAAGAGTGTCAACTTTGCATACATGTGGATCGTGTTAAGAATATGTTTTGTGATAGCTATATTGTTGAATTTTCTTATGATCCTACATGTAATTATTATGAGAGAGGAATATATGGTTGTAGAAGTTTTCATGTTACTAAATTACCTCTCTTCATGTTGAGATTGCTATCATCTCTTTGTTCTTCCTTGCATATGCCAGTTTTTGCTTGCCTTGATAATTTGTTTGCTTACAAGATGCCTATGCATAGGAAGTATGCTAGACTTAAGTGTGTTTGTCACATGTTTTATGATGCTCTCTTTGTGCTTCAATTCCTATCTTTCATGTGAGTATCATCATAATCTCAAGGCCTAGCTAGGGGCGTTAAACGATAGCGCTTGTTGGGAGGCAACCCAATTTTATTTTGTGTTTTTTGTTTTTGCTTCTGTTTAGGAATAAATAATCCATCTACCTTCTATTTGGATGTGGTTTTATGTTTTAATTAGTGTTTGTGCCAAGTAAGACCTATAGGGTAACCTACGATGATAGTTGATTTGATTCTGCTGAAAAACAGAAACTTTGCGTGCACGAATTTAGTTATGATAAATTAAAGGAACGTGCTTTTGCGTTGATTCTTTTTGCTGCTGATCAATAAACAAATTTTCCAGGACTTCCTATTTTTGTAGAAGTTTTAGAGTTCCATAAGTTTGCGTTAGTTACAGATTACTACAGACTGTTCTGTTTTTGATAGATTCTGTTTTTCGTGTGTTGTTTGCTTATTTTGATGAATCTATGGCTAGTAAATTAGTTTATAAACCATATAGAAGTTGTAATACAGTAGGTTTAACACCAATATAAATAAAGAATGAGTTCATTACAGTACCTTGAAGTAGTCTTTTGTTTTCTTTCTCTAACGGAGCTCACGAGATTTCTGTTGAGTTTTGTGTTGTGAAGTTTTCAAGTTTTGGGTGAATTCTTTTGATGGATTATGGAACAAGGAGTGGCAAGAGCCTAAGCTTGGGGATTCCCGTGGGACCCCAAGATAATCCAAGGACACCAAAAAGTCAAAGCTTGGGGATGCCCCGGAAGGCATCCCCTCTTTCGTCCACTTCCATCGGTAATTTACTTGGAGCTATATTTTTATTCACCAACATGATATGTGTTTTGCTTGGAGCATCTTGTATTATTTGTTTTTTTGCTTGTTAGTTTACCAAAATCATCCTTGCTGTACACACCTTTTTAGAGAGCCATACATGATTTGGAATTTGTTAGAATACTCTATGTACTTCACTTATATCATTAGAGCGTCATATTTTTTTTTTGCTCTAGTGCTTCACTTAGATCTTTTAGAGCACGGTGGTGGATTTGTTTTAAAGAAACTTGATCTCTCATGCTTCACTTAGATCATTTTGAGAGTATTTAATAGCATGGTAATTTGCTTAATGTTAATATACTTGGTATTCAAGATATGTGAAACTTTCTTTTGAGTGCGTTGAATACTAAGATAAGTTTGATGCTTCATAATTGTTTTGAGATATGGAGGTGATAATATCATAGTCATGCTAGTTGGGTGATTATGAATTTGAGAAATGCTTCTGTCTAAGTTAGCAAATCCCATAGCATGCACGTATGGTTAAAGTTGTGTAACAAATTTGAAACATGAAGTGTACCTGGCTTGTGCATCCTTATGAGTGGTGGTCGGGGATGAGCGATGGTCTTTTCCTACCAATCTATCCCCCTAGGAGCATGTGCATAGTACTTGATTTTTGATGACTTCTAAATTTTTGCAATAAGTATATGAGTTCTTTTGACTAATGTTGAGTCCATGGATTATACGCACTCTCACCTTTCCGCCTTTGCTAGCCTCTTCGGTACCGTGCATTGCCCTTTCTCACTTTGAGAGTTGGTGCAAACTTCGCCGGTGCATCCAAACCCCGTGATACGATACGCTCTATCACACATAAACCTCCTTATATCTTCCTCAAAACAGCCACCATACCTACCTATCATGGCATTTCCATAGCCATTCCGAGATATATTGCCATGCAACTTCCACCATCATCCTGATGACATGCATTACTTTTTGTCATATTGCCATTGCATGATCTTGTAGTTGACATCGTATTTGTGGCAAAGCCACCATTCATTATTTTTCATACATGTCACTCTTGATTCATTGCACCATCCCGGTACACCACCGGAGGCATTCATATAGAGTCATATCTTGTTCTAGTTTCGAGTTGTAATCCTTATGTTGTAATGAAAGTGTGAGGATCATCATTATTATAGCATTGCCCAAATAAAAAAAAGAAAGGCCCAAAAAAGGGAAAGGCCCAAAAAAAGGAAAGTCCCAAAAAAATGAAAGGCCCAAAAAAAATATTTTAAAAAAAGGGGGGGGGGCAATGCTACTATCTCTTTTCCACACTTGTGCTTCAAAGTAGCACCTTGTTCTTCATGTAGTGAGTCTCATAAGTTGTCTTTTTCATACTAGTGGGAACTTTTCAATATAGAACTTGGCTTGTATATTCCTACGATGGGCTTCCTCAAATGCCCTAGGTCTTCATGAGCAAGCAAGTTGGATGCACACCCACTAGTTTTCTTTTGTTGAGCATTCATAGCTCTAGTGCATCCGTTGCATGGCAATCCCTACTCCTCATGTTGACATCAATTGATGGGCATCTCCATAGCCCGTTGATTAGCCTCATCAACGTGAGACTTTCTCCTTTTTTGTCTTCTCCACACAACGCCCATCATCATATTCTATTCCACCCATAGTGCTATATCCATGGCTCACGCTCATGTATTGCGTGAAGGTTGAAAAAGTTTGAGATTATTTAAGTATGAAACAATTGCTTGGCTTGTCATCAGGGGTATAGAAGTTTGGAACATCTTTGTGTGACGAAAATGAAGCATAGCCTAACTATATGATTTTTTAGGGATGAACTTTCTTTTGCCATGTTATTTTGAGAAGACATGATTGCTTTGATTAGTATGCTTGAAGTATTATTATTTTTGTGTCAATATGAACTTTTGTCTTGAATCTTTCGGATCTGAATATTCATACCATGATTAAGAAGATTTACATTGAAATTATGCCAAAGTATCACTTCGCATCAAAAATCCTTTTTTATCATTTACCTACTCGAGGACGAGCAGGAATTAAGCTTGGGGATGCTTGATACGTCTCCAACGTACCTATAATTTTTGATTGCTCCATGCTACTTTGTCTACTGTTTTGGACTATATTGGGCTTTATTTTCCACTTTTATATTATTTTTGGGACTAACCTATTAACCGGAGGCCCAGCCCAGAATTGCTGTTTTTTGCCTATTTCAGTATTTCAAAGAAACAGAATATCAAACGGAGTCCAAACGGAATGAAACCTTCGGGAATGTGATTTTCTCACCGAATGTGATCCAGGAGACTTGGACCCTACTCCAAGAAGATTCTGAAGAGGTCACGAGGGTGGAGGGCGTGCCCTCCTAGGCGCGCCCCCTACCTCGTGGGCCCCTCGGAGCTCCACCGACGTACTCCTTCCTCCTATATATACCTATGTATCCCCAATAGACGAGATACGGAGCCAAAAACCTAATTCCACGGCCGCAACCTTCTGTATCCACGAGATCCCATCTTGGGGCCTATTCCGGAGCTCCGCCGGAGAGGGCATCCACCACGGAGGGCTTCTACATCATCACCATAGCCCCTTCGATGAAGTGTGAGTAGTTTACTTCAGACCTTCAGGTCCATAGCTAGTAGCTAGATAGCTTCTTCTCTCTTTTTGGATCTCAATACAATGTTCTCCCCCTCTCTCCTGGAGATTTATTCGATGTAATCTTCTTTTTGCGGTGTGTTTGTTGAGACTGATGAATTGTGGGTTTATGATCCAGTATTATCTATGGAAAATATTTGATTCTTCTCTGAATTCTTTTATGTATGATTGAGTTATCTTTGCAAGTCTCTTCGAATTATCCGTTTGGTTTGGCCAACTAGATTGGTAGTTCTTGCAATGGGAGAAGTGCTTAGCTTTGGGTTCAATCTTGCGGTGTCCTTACTCAGTGACAGAAAGAGTTCCAAGGCACGTATTGTATTGTTGCCATCGAGGATAACAAGATGGGGTTTTTATCATATTGCATGAATTTATCCCTCTACATCATGTCATCTTGCTTAAGGTGTTACTCTGTTTTTAACTTAATACTCTAGATGCATGCTGGATAGCGGTTGATGAGTGGAGTAATAGTAGTAGATGCAGAATCGTTTCGATCTACTTGTCACGGACGTGATGCCTATATACATGATCATTGCCTAGATATACTCATAACTATGCTCAATTCTGTCAATTGCTCAACAGTAATTTGTTCACCCACCATAGAATACTTATGCTCTTGAGAGAAGCTACTAGTGAAACCTATGGCCCCCGGGTCTATTCTCATCATATCAATCTATATCACTTTATTTACTTGCTTTGTTTTACTTTGCCTTTACTTTTTACTTTGCATCTATCTATCAAAAATACCAAAAATATTATCTCTATCAGATCTCACTCTCGTAAGTAACCGTGAAGGGATTGACAACCCCTAAGCGTTGGTTGCGAGTTGTTATCATGTTGTGCAGGTATGAGGGACTTGCGCGTGACCTCCTACTGGATTGATACCTTGGTTCTCAAAAACTGAGGGAAATACTTACGCTACTGTGCTGCATCATCCTCTCCTCTTCAGGGAAAACCAACGCAAGCTCGAGACGTAGAAGGAACCACTACAAAAAAAGACACATCCGTGACATTTTGGGCCGAACAATTTTTTTTTCTATCATACATATGACACCTCTATGACGATAATTGTGACAAAACCCGGTATCATCATAGATGTGGTGGGCTCCTACTTCTATGACAAAAAATCATGACAGAAAATGGGCTTTTCGTCCTGGGCGGGCCAGAGACGCAGCTGCATGACATTCTTTGGGCCGTCCATGACGGAAAAAACCGTGGTAGAAGCGAGTGGGAGGAAAATTTCGGGGAGTTGCCGGTTATGGTGGAAGGTCGGGGGCCGAGCGATGGGCGTTTCTCTCGTACACGTACGCGCGTGTGTGCGAGGCGTTGGCTCTAACTGAACCCGAGTGAGGCGTTGGGCTCTAACTGAACCCGAGCGATTGCACTGCAGGCTATGCGTTACTAAACCCGAGCAATCGATCGATGGCTGTTAACTGAACCCGATGGAGTGATTCCTTCGCTACTGCTGCTAACTGAAGCCGATCGACAGGATGAACAGTGAGCGTTGCAGGGGGGTGGATGAACAGTTAGCAGTGGCGTTGCCTCTAGATGAACAGGACCCCATGGTGTGCAGGGCTGCATGAACAGTAGACGGTGGAGGGGTGGCTATGGAGGGGTGGTTGAACAGGACCCCGTGGTGTGGAGGGTTGGATGAACAGTAGACGGTGGAGGGGTGCCCGTGGAGGGGTGGTTGAACAGGAGCCGGTGGAGTAGCGCACGGTGGAGGCTGGATGATCAGGAGCCCGTGGAGGCTGGAGGAGGTCGACGGTAGCCCGTGGAGGCTGGAGGAGGTCAACGGTGGAGGTGAACAGTATCTCGTGGAGTCTCGTTTTGCGGTACACCACACCCCTCCCGATGAACAGGACCCCTGTTTCGACCCTAGCGCTCCAACACAAGTCCGTTTCGCCCGTTTTGCGGTACACCACACCCACCCCGATCAACAGGACCCCCGTTTCGACCGTAGGAGGTTTGTTTCGTCCGTTTTGCGGTAAGCCACACCCCTCCCGATCAACAGGACCCCCATTTCGATCGTAGGAGGTCCGTTTCCTCTGTTTTGCGGTATGCCACACTCCTCCCGATCAACAGGACCCCATTTTGAATGTGGGAGGTCCGTTTCCTCCGTTGTGCGGTACGCCAAGCCTCGTTTCCATCGCCTGTTCCGTCCAAGCCCTCCCGATGAACACGACCACGTATTCCATTCCGACCCAGCCGGTTGGCTCCCACGCGTTCCGTTGCCTCCCAATGAACACGACGCATTCCGTTGCCTCCCCATGAACACGACGCATTCCGTTGCCTCCCCATGAACACGACGACGACGTTGTTTCTCCCTTCCGACCCAGCCATGTACGTATGTGCGAGTAGGCGTTCGAGACCCTGCCCGTATGTACGTACGTGGCCGTATTTTCTTTCTTGCACCCTCGCCGCTGTACGCACGAGTACATGCTACATGCGCACCTCTACTACGACACATGCGCACCTCTACTATGACACGTGTGCGGCTCTATATCAACCAGTATGTACGTACACGTTCGAGACCAGAATGACAACGCTACGTACGCTTCGACCAGGTGGGTCCCGACTGTCAGGCACTTCCTTGCCTGCGAAGATGTAGCTGGTGGGTCCCAGCAGTCAGGGGGGTGAATTGTTTTGTTTTTTTTTGCCCGGACGCACTTCCTTGCATGCGAAGATGTAGCTGGTGGGTCCCAACAGTCAGTGGGGCACGTTTTTTTTTGCCCGGACGCACTTCCTTGTGTGCGAAGGTGTAGCTGGTGGATCCCAGTAGTCAGGAGGGAAACGTTTTTTTTGCGAAATACGATGGTCCATCCGGTGGGTCCCTGTTGTCAGGTGGAGGAATCATTATTTTCCGTGTAATAGGGAGGCACTTCCTTGCTGCGGCCATGGACCCAGCTGTCAGCCTCTCGATGTACAGTCCACGTCCGATGGAAGTCGTTCCTTGACCATGTTGACCACGCCGCGCCGAGAGCACCAGGGCGGTGGACGACGGCGAGGCCTAGGAAGGGGACGATGCGGAGCCAGTGAAGACGCGTCAGTGGATGCCCACACGGAGAGGAGTATGAGTATTCACTCGTTCGGCTCCGGTGTGAGGCTGCCGTCGCCGCAGGGCCTGGCCAGCAGTGGGAATAGTAGGGGGCGGTGAGGCCTCCGCGGCAGCACAGCCGGCCATGGGAGGTAGGAGCAGGCGGCACGACCGGCGCTGCTTTGGGTGGCTGGAGCAAGAAGACCAGAGGTTGAAGAAGCACTACGGCCGTTGGATGGACATCGTACGGTCACTGGAGCTAGAATCATTCATATTGACTAAGTTGACAAAGCCCTCCGTCCCCGTCAACTTAGTAGGCCCACAAGTCAGCCTCCCACCAAGGTGAGTCCCAGCTAGCAGGGGGGTATTCATTTTTTTTGTGCATAATAAAGAGGCACTTCCGGTGGGTCCGAGCTGACAGCGAGGGGAATGTTTTTTCGCGAAGTACGTTGGCCCGTTCGGTGGGTCCCAGCAGTCAGGGGGGAAACATTTTTTTCACCAAATAAGGTGGCCCGTCCGGTGGGTCCCTTCTGTCAGGTGGAGGAATAATTATTTTGCACGTAATAAGGAGGCACTTCCTTGCGGCCGCCATGGACCCAGCTGTCAGCCTCTCCACGTACAGTACTCTTCCGATGGAAGTCGGTCATTGACCACGTTGACCATGCCGCGCCGAGAGCACCAGGGCAGTGGACGACAGGGACGCCTAGGAAGGGGACGACACGGAGCCGGGGAAGACGCAGCGGTGGAAGCCCGCGCGGAGAGGAGTACGAGGGTTCACTGGTTCGGCTGCGGTGTGACGCTGCCATCACCGCAGAATAACAGGGGGTGTGGGTGAGTGGAGGGATGGCCTGGAAAGCGGTGGGAGTAGTATGGGGGCGGTGAGGCCTCCGCTGCAGCACAGCCGACCATGGGAGGCAGGAGCAGGCGGCACGACCGGCGTTGCGTTGGGCGGCTGGACCAAGAAGACCAGAGGTTGAAGAAGCACTATGGCCGTTGGATGGACATCGTACAGTCACTGAAGCTAGAATCGTTTATATTGCCTAAGTTGACAAAGCCCTTGGTATGCTCCAACTTAGTAGGCCCACAGGTCAGCCTCCGAAGCGGTGCGCCCCAGATGTTAGGGGGAGGAATCATTCTTTGGGCAGCCGAAGCTAAGAATATCCGAGATTGAAGAAGAAGCACGACATCCGTTGGATAGACATCCAACAGCCACTGCTGCTAGAACCGTGTGTTGACTATAATAAGTTGACAAAGCCTTGCATACGCGTCAACTTATTTTTTTTAGGGGACGCATCACTTAGTAGGCCCACAAGTGTGTGGCAGAGAACTTATAGCCCATTTGCGTTTTGTAAGAATGTACAGCCCATTTTTGAATTCTAATGGAATTTACAACAGCCCATTTACAGTTTGTTAAAAGTACAGCCCATTTTCTAGCTAGGACAATGATTAATAATTTCAGCCAACCCTTGAAGACAGAATTCAATAAAATTTCCCACATTTTGATGGGATCCGAAATATTTTTATCCTGAAATTTCTAGTCAGATTAAATATAAATTTGTATTACGTAAAAATCAAACGAAACATTCCGCGCGTAACAATGAAAGTTTAAGATTTTCAAAATCCATAAATAATATTTTATAAACTAATTTCGTGTTTGGTGCATTTTTTTTATAGTTACTGCCCAGTTTTTATAATTATATCCCATTTATTAGTCTTAAAGCCGATTTTCCTGTTAAGCCTAATGCATCCCTCCTAGGAAAGATTTGCAACCCAGTGGGGCGGAGAATAACAAGTTGACCTTGCCTGGGTATTCCTCAAAGAGACGTATAGCTGGGCTAGCCATTTTCATCTTGAAAAAAGTAGTATCTTGGCTGGATATCTGGCCTGAGCTAGACGGGCCATAGCCCGCCCAGCTAATACCCTGCTCTCCTCTGAACAACAACGAAATCATCGCCAAGAAAAACTTTGCAGTGCTCACGCCTCAAAAACACAAATAATGCTTGAGCTGCTAGGTCCCAGCTGTCGGCCGCACCTTGTGCAATTCTCTCGTTTATATTGACTACATAGGTTGACAATGGTGTGGGACCGTGATGTCAGGAAACCAGGAGAAAGCAAAAAAAAATAGTTGTACATAATAAGGAGGCACTTGCGTACGTACGGCTATGGCCCTAGTGGGTCCCTAGTGTCATCCAGTCAAAATAAAGTCATCTCCTGAATCCTCATGTTCATTGACTATGTTAACAATTCTCGGTGCCACGGCGAGCGCAACAACTCGAAGGACAACGGAGAGGGCCTCGCGGGCCCTATGGAGGTCTGATACAGCGCCCGCTGCTCATTCAGGAAGCCAGGATCATCGGACACCTATGAGCACCTTCGAGAAACTGAGACGGCATGAAACGGTAAGGCCGCGCTTGGGAGCTCTGGTTTATTTCAAACCTGTATTAACATATAAGTGTAATTTACTCGTCATCGTAAGGCCCAAGGTCTGTAAGTAAAACCGGCGGGTTACGCATGTAATTTGATAGACCAGTGTATATTTTACGAGCACTGCTATATGGACGACTTACCAGACGATACATGCACGACGTGCGTATCATGCCATCCATGGGCAAGGCTAAAATAGCAGCTAACGGTTGGATTAGCAATCGTTCGAGTGTCGTTCAGCGTTTTTATCGTGTGTGAAGACTTCCAATATTTTACTAGTCGAAATCGACCAACCAAGCGCCTTCGCTCGAGACCATCTGCTTTAATTTACAAGCGTCACTTTTACAAGCGGTTTTGGTTGGAAAACGATGATCCAATCATGGCCTAATATCATGAGTTGGTCGGAAGATCATATGGTTTCATGTCTAACCTACCCGACATGTCGTATAGGCTATGAATGAAACATCAGACGATGAACTTCTTACACACGAAAACAACAGAAGAGGATGATCTTCTTAACAAGCAAATCACTGGCATTAGATCGACATGCAAAACAATACGAAGCATTATCTCAGGAGGCACGGTGAACAGCTCGTGATGCCGCATGCCACAACATTCCAAGCTCAACTTTGCAATCAAACACAAGGCCTGGCATTACATAGACAATATTTAGAACAAACTCTTAACACAGGAATATCTCAGCAGAGTAACTATTTACTTCTAAACTGAACACAGGAATAGGAAAAAACACTCGACGCTGCTCACAGCAAGGGCGTCCCACTCAAAAATATCAAATGCATGTCTTCTGGCTAACATCAATGAGCAAATTTTGACAAGGTTTTCCAATTCCAATGTATTAAACTAACATCTTCTTGCTAACATCAATGATTAAACTTTGACAAGCTTTTCCCATTCAAAATATGTAATGCCTATGATCGTGTCCTGTCATAGCTTCTTGTACTTGTTTGGGCACTTTTTGCCCAGGGCACTCCATGTGTTGTTAAATTGCCAATGGTCTCTGCAGACTAGTCATGTCACCGGTGTCTATTAATACTCTGTAAAGGTTCTCGGTCATTCCTTCTGTAATGTACCGCAACCAGTGACTGCTTCTTTCTACAAAGTGGAACGACCAACTGGACCCAGTAACGCAGCAGTTTGCCTTGGACACATTGGCTCCTTTTGTGTAGTTCAACTAATATCGAAGTCGGAATAAAACCGAGCTTTAATTTTGATATCCCTGTAAGTAACAATAGGTATAAGGGAAACAATTACTGAGAAATAACGGTTGATGACTTGTCTTAATGGGAAACAAAGCAGGAGAGTAGCAATTATCCATCAATGCGATTCATTCATATTGACTGAGACATTATCTTAACAATGCCTTGTTTCAACATGTATAAAGAACGACAAAGCAGAAAATTACCATTCCTAAAACAATGCAATTGATTCATTTTTAAAGAGACATTATCTTAACAATACCTTGGTTAAACATGTAGAAAGAACTATAAAGCAGGATAGTACCATTCCTAACTAGTGTTGCAGTTTTGAACTAAGATTCAGTAGTTAATTAATTCTGAGAGTGGCTGATACGTCTCCAACGTATCTATAATTTTTGATTGCTCCATGCTACTTTATCTACTGTTTTAGGCAATATTGGGCTTTATTATCCACTTTTATATTATTTTTGGGACTAACCTATTAACCGGAGGCCCAGCCCAGATTTGCTGTTTTATGCCTATTTCAGTGTTTCGAGGAAAAGGAATATTAGACGGAGTCAAAACGGAACGGAATCAACTGGAGAAGTTAATTTTGGAAGGAAACCAACCAAATGGGCTTGGAGTGCACGTCAGGGGATTCCTGGGCTGCCCATTAGGGTGGGGGCGCCCCCCTGGGCGCGCACCCCTACCCCGTGAGCACCCCGGAGGTCCAGAACAGAAGATAGATCGGGAGTTCCGCTGCCGCAAGCCTCTGTAACCACCAAAAACCTCTCAGGACCCTGTTCCGGCACCCTGCTGGAGGGGCATCCCATCACCGGTGGCCATCTTCATCATCCCGGCGCTATCCATGACGAGGAGGGAGTAGTTCACCCTCGGGGCTGAGGGTATGTACCAGTAGCTATGTGTTTGATCTCTCTCTCTCGTGTTCCTCTATGGCACGATCTTGATGTATCCCGAGCTTTGCTATTGTAGTTGGATCTTATTATGTTTCTCCCCCTCTACTCTCTTGTGATGAATTGAGTTTCCCCTTTGAAGTTATCTTATCGGATTGAGTCTTTTATGAGAACACTTGATGTATGTCTTGCCGTGATTATCTGTGGTGACAATGGGGTATCATGTGCCACTGATGTATGTTTTGGTGATCAACTTGTGGGTTTCGTGACATTGGGAACCTATGCATAGGGGTTGGCACATGTTCTTGACTCTCCGGTAGAAACTTTGGGGCACTCTTTGAAGTACTTTTATGTTGGTTGGATGAACTTGTTTCACCATCTCTTCGCCGAACTAGTGCACCTATACAATTTACCATTGTATTGGGTGTGTTGGGGACACAAGAGACTTTTTGTGATTTGGTTGCATGGTTGCTTGAGAGAGACCATCTTCATCCTACGCCTCCTACGGATTGATAAACCTTAGGTCATCCACTTGAGGGAAATTTGCTACTGTCCTACAAACCTGTGCACTTGCAGGCCAAACAATGTCTACAAGAAGAAGGTTGTGTAGTAGACATCAAGCTCTTTTCTGGCACCGTTGCCGGAGACGCAAAGGTAAAGGGCACTCACTCACACCCCATCAACTAAGCTCTTTTCTGGCGCCGTTGCCGGGGAGGTGAGTGCTTGAAGGTATATCTTTAGATCTTGCAATCGAATCTTTTTGTTTCTTGTTTTAGCACTAGTTAGTCTATAAAAGAAAACTACCAAAAAAATGGAGTTAAGTTTGTCTCATACGCTTCACCTTTTTAATATCTTTCGTGAGTATGATGGAAAGGAGAATTGTGCTCAAGTACTAGAAGAAGAATTACATAGAATTCTTGGCATGAAATATGTGAATGATGAGCATGATTGCAATGTTGTTAGTACGAATTCCTTGAATATCCATGATGCTAATGATATGCAAAGCCACAAGCTTGGGGAAGCTATGTTTAATGAAGATGATATTTTTTGTCCCCCAAGCTTTGATGAGCAAATTTACTATGATGAAAGCATGCCTCCTATCTATGATGATTATTGTGATGATACGTATGCCATAAAGAAGAAGTTTGCTTATGAGGAGAGTAGTAAATTTTCTATGCTAGTAGATCATGAAAAGAATGCTTTAGGTGCTGGTTATATTGTTGAATTCATTCATGATGCTACTGAAAATTATTATGAGGGAGGAACATATGCTTGTAGGAATTGCAATAATATCAAGTTTCCTCCCTATGTGCTTAAAGTTTTGAAGCTATGCTTGTGTTACCTTCCTATGCTTGTTGATTATTGTTCCCATAAGTTGTTTGCTCACAAAATCCCTATGCATAGGAAGTGGGTTAGACTTAAAAGTGCTAGTCATATGCTTCATGATGCTCCCGTTATGTTTCAATTCTTATCTTCTATGTGAGCATCATTGAAATCATCATGCCTAGCTAGAAAGGCATTAAAGAAAATCGCTTGTTAGGAGACAACCCAATACTTATCCTTACTGTTTTTGTGTGTTCACATGATTATTCTACTGTAGTAATCATGTTTTATAGTTTTTGTTTCAATAAAGTGCCAAGTAAGACCTTTAGGATGGCTTACGGTGATAGTTGTGTTGATCCTGCTGAGAATCAGAAACTTTTGCACCCAGTAAATTAGTTTTGTTAATTCACATAAACGAGTTTCTGATCTTATTCTTTTTGCTCTGGATTGGTACATTAATTTCTTAGGACTTACTAATTTGGTAGGATTTTTGGAGTTCCAGAAGTATACGTTTGATACAGATTACTACAGACTGTTCTGTTTTTGACAGATTCTGTTTTCTATGTGTTGTTTGCTTATTTTGATGAATCTATGGCTAGTATTAAGTGGTATGAACCATAGAAAAGTTGGAATACAGTATATATCACACCAATATGAATTTAGAATGAGCTCATTACGGTACCTAAGTGGTGGTTTTATTTTCTTATACTAACAGAGCTTACGAGTTTTATTTTGAGTTTTGTGTTGTGGAGTTTTCAAGTTTTGTGTAAAGATTCGACGGACTATGGAATAAGGAGTGGCAAGAGCCTAAGCTTGGGGATGCCCAAAGCACCCCAAGGTAATATTCAAGGACAACCAAGAGCCTAAGCTTTTGGATGCCCCGGAAGGCATCCCCTCTTTCGTCTTCGTTCATCGGTAACTTTACTTAGAGCTATATTTTTATTCACCACATGATATGTGTTTTGCTTGGAGCGTCATTTTCTTTTGTTAGTTTTTGCTTGATGGTAGTTATAATAATGTTTTGCATCTTTAGTTTCAATAAAGAAGTCAAGGATAGCCTTTGCCATGCTTATTTTGCTAGTATACATGTTGCTGTTTGAAAAACAGAAAGTTTACCGCTGTTGAAAAAAATCCCTAGAAAAGTCAGAGAGTGGTATAATGTTGAATCTTTTTGCATATTGAGATATTATAAATTTATTACAGTGGGAAATTTAGTTCATAATTTTTGGAGTTAGGGAAGTATGATGACTCTTGCATTCTTTACAGACGGTACTGTTTTGGCAGATTGCTGTTATGTTTGCATTGTTTGCATATGTTGGCTTGTTTAATGATTCTATTTGAAGATAGGAGTATTAAATATGCAGAGGCATTTAGTATTAAATGTTGAATAATAATTTTAATTATTTGTTACAGTAGAAAATGATAAGGTTTTGCATTGGTTTATACTAACCTATCTCACGAGTTCTTGTTGAGTTTGTTGTGAATGAAGCTTTCGATAAAAAGAGAAACCATGATATGAGAGGAATTAAGGAGACACAAAAGTTCAAGCTTGGGGATTCCCAAGGCACCCCAAGATAATATTTCAAGAAGTCTCAAGCATCTAAGCTTGGGGATGCCCCGGTAGGCATCCCACCTTTCTTCTTCAACAACTATCGGTTAGTATCGGTTGAGCCTAAGTTTTTGCTTCTTCACATGAGTTGTTCTATCCTTGCAATGTAGTTTTATTTAGCTTTGCTTGCTGTTTGAATAAAGTATGAAGATCTGAAATTTTTAAATGAGAGAGAGTCTTCGCATAGTTGCATAATTATTTAGCTACTCATTGACCTTCACTTATATCTTTCGGAGTAGTTTGTCTTTTGCTCTAGTACTTCACTTATATCTTTTACAACACGGTGGTGGATTTGTTTTAAAGAAACTATTGATATCTCATGCTTCACTTAGATTATTTTGAGAGTCATTAATAGCATGGTAATTTGCTTAACATTAATATGCTAGGTATTCAAGAATAGTAAAAACTTTCTTATGAGTGTGTTGGATACTAAGAAAAGTTTGATGCTTGATAATTGTTTTGAGATATGGAGGTAATAATATCAAAGTCGTGCTAGTTGATAATTGTGAATTTGAGAAATACTTGTGTTGAAGTTGCAAGTCCCATAGCATGCACGTATGGGTAAAGTTGTGTAACAAATTTGAAACATGAAGTGTACCTGGCTTGTGCATCCTTATGAGTGGCGGTCGGGGACGAGCGATGGTCTTTTCCTACCAATCTATCCCCCTAGGAGCATGTGCGTAGTACTTAAATTTTTTGATGGCTTCTAAAAATTTTGAAATAAGCATATGAGTTCTTTTGACTAATGTTGAGTTCATGGATTATATGCACTCTCACCTTTCCACCTTTGCTAGCCTCTTCGGTACCGTGCATTGCCCTTTCTCACCTTGAGAGTTGGTGCAAACTTCGCCGGTGCATCCAAACCCCGTGATACGATTCGCTCTATCACAGATAAACCTCCTTATATCTTCCTCCAAACAGCCACCATACCTACCTATCATGGCATTTCCATAGCCATTCCGAGATATATTGCCATGCAACTTCCATCATCATCATCATGACATACATTACTTTTGTCATATTGCCAGTGCATGATCATGTAGTGGACATCGTATTTGTGGCAAAGCCACCATGCTTTATTTTCCATATGTGTCACTCTTGATTCATTGCACCATCCCGGTATATCGCCGGAGGCATTCATATAGAGTCATCCTTTGTTCTAAATATCGAGTTGTAATTGTTGAGTTGTAAGAAAAATAAAAGTGTGATGATCATCATTATTAGAGCATTGTCCCAAGTGAGGAAAGGATGATGGAGACTATGATTCCCCCATAAGTCGGGATGAGACTCCGGACGAAAAAAAGAGGCCATAAAAAAAGAGAAAGGCCCAAACAAAAAAAGAGAGAAGGGACAATGCTACTATCCTTTTACCACACTTGTGCTTCAAAGTAGCACCTTGTTCTTCATGTAGTGAGTCTCATATATTGTGCTTCAAAGTAGCACCAAGATCTTCATGATAGTGAGTCTCATAAGTTACCCTTTTATACTAGTGGGAATTTTTCATTATAGAACTTGGCTTGTATATTCCAATGATGGGCTTCCTCAAAATTCCCTAGGTCTTCGTGAGAAAGCGAGTTGGATGCACACCCACTAGTTTTCTTTTGTTGAGCATTCATAGCTCCAGTGCATCCGTTGCATGGCAATCCCTACTCCTCATATTGACATCAAGTGATGGGCATCTCCATAGCCCGTCGATTAGCCTCGTCAATGTGAGACCTTCTCCTTTCTTTGTCTTCTCCACACAATCCCCATCATCATATTCTATTCCACCCATAGTGCTATATCCATGGCTCGCGCTCATGTATTGCGTGAAAGTTGAAAAAGTTTGAGATTATTTAAGTATGAAACAATTGCTTGGCTTGTCATCGGGGGTATAGAAGTTGGGAACATCTTTGTGTGACAAAAATGAAGCATAGCCTAACCATATGATTTTGTAGGGATGAACTTTCTTTGGCCATGTTATTTTGAGAAGACATGATTGCTTTGATTAGTATGCTTGAAGTATTATTATTTTTGTGTCAATATGAACTTTTGCCTTGAATCTTTCGGATCTGAATATTCATATCACAATTAAGAAGAAATACATTGAAATTATGCCAAAGTATCACTCCGTATCAAAAAATCTTTTTTATCATTTACCTACTCGAGGATGAGCAGGAATTAAGCTTGGGGATGCTTGATACGTCTCCAACGTATCTATAATTTTTGATTGCTCCATGCTACTTTATCTACTGTTTTAGGAAATATTGGGCTTTATTATCCACTTTTATATTATTTTTGGGATTAACCTATTAACCGGAGGCCCACCCCAGATTTGTTGTTTTATGCCTATTTCGGTGTTTCGAGGAAAAGGAATATTAGACGGAGTCAAAACGGAACAAAATCAACTGGAGAAGTTAATTTTGGAAGGAAACCAACCAGATGGGCTTGGAGTGCATGTCAAGGGATTCCCGGTCTGCCCACGAGGGTGGGGGCGCCCCCCTGGGCGCGCCCCCTACCTCGTGAGCACCCCGGAGGTCCACCGACGTACCCCCTGCACCCATATATACCTACATACCCTAAAACTTCCAGAACAGAAGATAGATCGGGAGTTCCACCGCCGCAAGCCTCTGTAGCCACCAAAAACCTCTCGGGACCCTGTTCTGGCACCCTGCCGGAGGGGGATCCCATCACCGGTGGCCATCTTCATCATCCTGGCGCTATCCATGATGAGGAGGGAGTAGTTCACCCTCGGGGCTGAGGGTATGTACCAGTAGCTATGTGTTTGATCTCTATCTCTCGTGTTCTCTCTCGTGTTCCTCTATGGCACGATCTTGATGTATCCCGAGCTTTGCTATTGTAGTTGGACCTTATGATGTTTCTCCCCCTCTACTCTCTTGTGATGAATTGAGTTTCCCCTTTGAAGTTATCTTATCGGATTGAGTCTTTTATGAGAACACTTGATGTATGTCTTGCCGTGATTATCTGTGGTGACAATGGGATATCATGTGCCACTTGATGTATGTTTTGGTGATCAACTTGCAGGTTTCGTGACACTGGGAACCTATCTGAGATTGTGTGATGCATATCGTATAATCATGCCCACGGATACTTGAGGTGACAATGGAGTATCTAGGTGACATTAGGGTTTTGGTTGATTTGTATCTTAAGGTGTTATTCTAGTATGAACTCTATGATGGACCGAGCGGAAAGAATAGCTTTATGTTATTTTACTACGAACTCTTGAATAGATAGAACAGAAAGGATAACTTTGAGGTGGTTTCGTACCCTACCATAATCTCTACGTTTGTTCTCCACTATTAGTGGCTTTGGAGTAACTCTTTGTTGCATGTTGAGGGCTTGTCATATTATCTATCTATGTTATTATTGTTGAGAGAACTTGCACTAGTGAAAGTATGAACCCTAGGCCTTGTTTCCTATCATTGCAATACCGTTTATGCTCACGTTTATCACTTGTTACCTTGCTGTTTTTATTATTTCAGATTACAAAAACCTATATCTACTATCTATTTTGCACTTGTTTCACCATCTCTTCGCCGAACTAGTGCACCTATACAATTTACCATTGTATTGGGTGTGTTGGGGACACAAGAGACTTTTTGTTATTTGGTTGCAGGTTTGCTTGAGAGAGACCATCTTCATCCTATGCCTCCTACGGATTGATAAACCTTAGGTCATCCACTTGAGGGAAATTTGCTACTGTCCTACAAACCTGTGCACTTGCAGGCCCAACAACGTCTACAAGAATAAGGTTGTGTAGTAGACATCAGTGGCATTGCTTAATTTTACTAGCGGCATTAGATTAACAAAAAGCATAAACAGTTCTAGGGTAGAGTGGACGCAACAACAATATGTGCTTCCATCTACTTATAAAGGGGGTGATGCAGAGTTTGTTGTAACAAATCAACAAGCATCATGTCTGGGTTGGTCCCATTTTTGTTCACTACTTAATGGGAAAAGACAGCAATACAATAGCTTCGATTCAACATTTATTTAAAAACAGTACCAATACAAGTAGCACAACATCTCAAAGCACACTGCACAATCATGTGGATGAAGGCCTGTACTGACCTTTCACGAGAACACTAGGATAAAATACGAGTCTGCTAACACGAATAGGAAATCCAATCTCGTTTTGTGCAGTTGCACTGAAATCAAGCAAAGTGTTTCGCGTAGCAAAGCGAAATGTCGCAATAGCAACAAGTTGCATAGATATCATGTGGTTGAGACCAAGATTTGAAACAACTCGACAGGAACAATGGAAACAAATCTCGATCTCCTTTTGTGCAGTTCCACCAAAATTAAGCAAAGTCACCGGTGTGACATTCAAGTTGAACTGCACAAAACACTCTTAAAACATAAGTGTTTCGAGTAGCAAAGCAAAATGTCGCAATAGCTACAAGTTGAATCGATACCCCTGTTTTAACAGAGGCAAAAAAGGAAACAATTACTTGCCGATAAAGGTGTCGGTGTACTAGAGTAGGGGTACCCTAGTATCCCGAACTTGTGCACGGGCAGTTGTAGCCCCCCGCGGCAAGGCTTGCTGGGTGACCGCCAAGGTCCTCCATGGTTCCTTTGGAACCATTCAAGAACAAAGTATTCAAGCCAAGGAGACAAGGCCCCGGCAAGAGGAGCTTGCCGGGAAGGCCAACCACGGCATCTCAAGGAACTTGCCGCGACGCGCCATGCGTCCCGGCAAGGCCCGGTGAGCGACGAGCTTCCAGACGCAACAAGACAACGGCCGCGGCAAGGCACTTGCCGCGGCAGGCTACCACTCTGTACCCACGCTCCAGCACATCCACCAACGTGTAGCCCTGGGGCCTTTCCAGGCGCACGTGGCGGGAGGCTGTGCAGCCAGCGGTGCGCAGTGGCAAGCGGCGCTGACAAGATGGCCATCGTGGCAAGTGGTGACGTCCCTGACGGTCCCTTTTCGCACTATTTGGGCGATGCAGACGGGCATTTAATGCCTTTGTCCCCTGCCGTCAGGGTTAGGTAGGGTACACTGTACAGGTAGTTGTACCAACTGCAATTCCTTTTCCATTTTTACCCTTGTCTACGTTGCCACCTGTCGGTGAACCCTTGAGAATATAAAAGGAGGCACATGCGCAACGTAGAAGGGGGTTGGAGAGCATAAAACACTCACGCTCGGTCTCGTTAGCGGCTCGTGTGTACTGTAGCACTCAGCGCTCCCGAGCAAGAACTCAATACAATCAGACAAGCAGTAGTAGGAGTATTATCTCTCTGGAGAGCTCCGAAGCTGGGTAAACCGCTCGTGTGCTTTGCCTCGATCCGCTCTTCGTGCGACCTCCGCCCCCCGCCGAACCGAAAGGGGCTCGGTCCGTCAGCCCCATAGGTGTTCGTGGATCAGTTTCCCCGACATCTTTGGCGCGCCAGGTAGGGGGCGTTGAGATTGTGTGAACCTGATCCGGCGTTCACACGAGCTAGATCTTCATTTTCTTCATCGACATGCCACCGAAGAAGAAGGCTTCGGAGGCAGCTGTTTCGTCCATGTCGATCCCACCACCACTGGAGCAAACGAGTGGTGGGGTAGACGCCGGTGGAAGAACGGACATCGACGAGGGAGCTCACGGTGCTGCCAGGCCCAAGGACAAGGCTGCGCAGACCTCGGCGTCCGTACATGTTCCGCGCCCATCTCAGGAGGCGCAGGACCGACAGTGTCATGGTATTCGCAGTACCATACGTTTGTTGGACCAAGATCGAGCTGGTGGATCTCGGGGCGCTCAAGACCAGCATGCACACCAACATACTGGCACGAGCGAGACACGGTCGCCTGGACAGGATACTGCTCCTTCTAACATAGTTAGAAGTCCGAGCATATCCCGCTCCTCGCACCGTTCGCCACTGCCGCCCACCACTCCAGCAGAAGCTTTGGCGCAAGCTCAACTGCTCCTGGATTACCCTCCAACGTCAGGCAAGATCGATGGATGGAGGGCCACCATTCAGAGTCTCATCGGCTCCGCCAACGGTGACACTCCACGGCAGCCGAGTACATCGCTGCCGCGGCAGGGCTGCCAGGCACGAGCCAATGACGACGAAACCGGTGGGTGTGCAACCATCAGGCACTCTCCACCCCGAAGGCCAAGATCGCTGACTCGCCAGATTAACCTCGACAGCGACTCCACCGCATCGTCAGATCCACGAGCTCGTCGCGATCAGCGCCAAATTCTTCACGAACGACAGCAAGAAGATGCTCGTACTCGCATCGAGCGCCGAAGAGAAGCGCAGCGTCAATCAGACCAGCGCGCTGGGCCCTCTATCGACATGCATGCGCCAGGGGAACCAGGCGACTTGCCGTACGCGGTAGGTTGCCCTGCGTTCACTCGTGAGCTGCGGCAAGTCCAGTGGCCCAGCACAAAGAATTTCAAGCCAGACGTACCAGAGAAGTACGATGGCAAGTCGCATCCGTCGGAGTTCCTCAGCATCTACACCATCGCGGTGCAAGCTGCCGGGGGGCGGGACGACAAGATCCTTGCCAACTACTTCCCGCTGGTGCTCAAGCCCAACGTCAGATCCTGGCTCATGCACTTGCCGGACAACTCCATATCCTCTTGGGCAGATCTATGCCATCAGTTTGTCGGCGCCTTTACAGGCGGCCACAAACCTCATAGCCAAGAGAGTGACCTTCATTCGCTCGCCCAGAAGGAGGGAGAGCCCCTGCGCAAGTACATTCAGAGATTCAGCCGCGTACAGCACAACATCCCAGATGTCCACCCTACCGCGGTAATCAGCGTGTTCCATCAGAACGTGCATAACTGCAGGATGCGGGAGGAAATGGCGATGTGCAAGATCAGAGACGTCAGTGAGCTATATGCCCTGGCCGACAAGTGTGCACGTGCTGAGGAAGGGAGGAAACTCCCCGGAGAGAATACAGAAGCAGGAGGATCTGATAGTGAGGATGCTGCCCCGGCAAAGAAAAACCGGCGGCGAAACAGCAGGAAAAAGAAAGGCAAAGATGTGCTAGTCGTTGAGCAGTCCGGCAACGGAGGTGGCGCCAAGAAAGCCAAAGCTGGTAGTTTTGGCAAAGAGATTGCCGCAGGCACTAACTACCAGGCTGTGGCGGTCGCCGACAAGCAGGACGGCACCAACAAGCAGTACTGCAAGATCCACCGCACCAAGGGCCATGACCTCTAGAGCTGCAAGAAGGTCGAGCAGCTTGTTGAGCAGCAAAAGGCTGAATACGAGCGACGCGACAAGGAGAAGGCCCAAGAAGGTGCTGGAGGATCCGGCAAGAAACGCCCCAGCCGGGGAGGACGCCGCGACAAGGCCAAGCAGCGGCAAGGAGACAGACCTCCCCGCGGCCGCGACAAGGATGAAGATGACGACGACGATGAAGATATGGATGATGACGAGACTGATGAGCAGGAGTTCTAGAAAGCCATAGAGGTCCTGTGCGTTGACGGCGGTGCTTCTCTGCATACTTCACACCGCCAGCTCAAACAGTGGGTGCGGGAAGTTAATGCGGCAGAACCACCCGTCGAGTCACGCAAGCCTCTGAAATGGTCCAGCACGCCTATCATCTTTGATATTGAGGACCACCCTGATCGCATAACTGCGGTCGGGTGCTTGCCGATGTTGGTTTCATCAACTATCCGCAACCTCAAGGTCACTAAGATGCTAGTTGACGGCGGGGCCGGCTTGAACCTGATCTCCTCCGCGGTACTCCAGAAACTCCAGATCCCTGACAGCGAGCTCGAAGAGACCGGCACATTCCAAGGAATCAATCCGGGAAGGAGCAAGCCGAAGGGAAAAATCACGTTGCCGGTGACATTTGGAAGCGAGTTAAACTTCAGGACTGAGAGGGTCACTTTTGACGTTGCTAACTTTCCATTGCCTTACAATGGGATACTCTGCCGTCCAGCACTCGCCAAATTCATGGCAGCCTCTCACTACGCATACAACATACTGAAGATGCCAGGTCCGATAAGTGTCATCTCTTTCCCTGGCGACAAGAAGGATGCTCTTATCTGCGCCGACAAGATTTACCGGGAAGCAGCAGCCGCAGCGGATCGCAGGTCACTTGCCGCTGAAGCTCCCGGGGGGAAGAAAAAGACCAAGTCCAGCAAGAGTTCTGATGCCCACTCCGGCAAGCGCACCTCTTCGGAGTGCTGCGCTAACGTCGAGGACGCACCATCGAGCTCCACCGGCAAGTGTAAGAAGACAATAGCAGCTCCACCAGAGACCAAGAAGGTGTCCACCAAGGAGGACGGCACTGGTGGTACCTTCACCATCAGTGCCACTCTCGACCCTAAATAGGAAAGCGCGCTCGTTGCTTTCCTGCGGGCGAACGTCGACGTGTTTGCGTGGCAGCCGTCTGACATCCCCGGTGTTCCCAGGAAAGTAATCGAGCACCATCTTGCCGTCTGTCCTCATGCGCGGCCCGTCAAGCAGAAAGTCAGGAAGCAGGCAGTGGAGCGCCAAGAATTCATTGCAGAAGAAATCAAGAAATTGGAAGCAGCAGGCCTTGTCAGAGGAGTGCTCCATCCTACGTGGTTGGCCAATCCTGTAGTCATGCGCAAGGCAAACGGGAAATGGAGGCTTTGTACCGACTTTACCCATGTCAATAAAGCTTGTCCCAAAGACCCATTTCCCTTGCCGCGCATCGATCAGATTGTTGACTCCACGGCCGGATGTGACTTGCTTTCATTTCTTGATGCATACTCAGGATACCATCAGATCTTCATGGCAGAAGAGGATGAGGAGAAGACCGCATTCATCACCCCATGTGGCACATACTGTTTTGTACGGATGCCTTTCGGTTTAAAGAATGCTGGTTCAACATTTGCGAGAGTAGTCCATGACGCTTTTGAGCCGCAAATGCACAGAAATGTGGAAGCCTACATGGATGACATAGTGGTCAAGAGCAAGGACAAGGCGACTCTGATTCAGGATTTAGACGAAACCTTTGCAAATCTGCGCAAGATCAACCTCAAGCTTAACCCCGAGAAGTGTGTGTTTGGAGTCCCCTCCGGCAAGCTTCTCAGGTTCTTCGTGTCTCAGCGGGGAATTGAAGCCAATCCCGACAAGATCAAGGCCATTGAGAAGATTGAAGCACCAAAGCGCGTCAAGGATGTGCGAAGACTTGCCGGTTGCGTGGCTGCTCTCAGCAGGTTTATCTCTAGATCTGCTGAGCGTGCCCTGCCGTTTTTCAAAATATTGAAAAAGGCAGGTCCAATGAAATGGACTCCAGAGGCGGAGGCTGTGCTACAGGACTTGAAGAAATACCTGTCCTCCACTCCAACACTTGTCGCACCTAGGCCACAAGAGAAGTTGCTGCTGTATATAGCGGCAACCAATCAAGTGGTTAATGTTGCGTTAGTGGCGGAGAGGGAGGCGAATGATGAGCTAGCAACCACGGCAGGTGCATCCAGCGACAAGTAAGGGACTTCACCGGCAAGCTCTGGTCCCGACAAAGATGGATCTGCGCAGGCGCGTGAGAAGATGCAGAAGAGAATGGTGCAGCGCCCAGTTTACTTTGTCAGTTCCCTTTTGCAGGGGGCTAGGTCAAGGTACTCTGGTGTGCAAAAATTGCTTTTCGGCCTTCTCATGGCCTCGAGAAAGCTGCGCCATTACTTCCAAGCACATGAGATCACAGTCGTCACTCGTTTTCCGCTCAAGAGGATACTGCAAAATCCAGAAGCAACAGGCAGGATTGTCGAGTGGGCACTGGAACTGTCAAGCTTTGGCCTCAAGTTTGAGAGCACTTCAACTATCCAAAGCAGGGCATTGGCGGAGTTCATAGCAGAGTGGACGCCAACGCAAGATGAAGAAATTCCAGAAATGAGCATCCCCGTCAAGGAAGCAAGCAAAGAGTGGCTGATGTACTTTGATGGTGCCTTCTCGCTGCAAGGCGCCGGTGCCGGCGTGCTACTTGTCGCACCCACCGGAGAACACCTCAAGTACGTAGTCCAGATGCACTTTCCCAAGGAGCAAGCAACGAACAATACAGCAGAGTATGAAGGTTTGCATGCCGGTCTCAGGATCGCAGTAGACCTTGGGATCAAGAAGCTCATTGTCAGGGGTGACTCACAGCTTGTCGTCCGCCAAGTGAACAAGAATTATCAGAGTCCGTTGATGGAAGCCTACGTTGATGAAGTGAGAAAGCTAGAAGAGCACTTTGACGGCCTACAGATGGAACATGTTCCAAGAGCTCAGAACGACATTGCCAATGGCCTGTCGAAGTGCGCCGCACTGAAGTTACCTGTGGAACCAGGGATCTTTGTGCTCAAGCTGACTCAACCATCTGTAACGCCGTCAACTAGGCAGAGCAAGAAGAGGAAGTTGATTTCTGGTGACTATTTTCCGGCAGAGCTCCCCGAAGCCGCCGCCAAGAAGGTCCTCAAGATCAACACCAAGGGTGCTGAGGAGCAGTCTGCTCCGGCAAGCCCTAGGGTTTGTTCCATTGAAGCAGACGCTCCCGACAAGTTTTGCTCCGGCAAGCTTGCCGGGGAACATCAAGCTCCGGCTGATCCCCAGGTTCTCGCCGTAGAAGCAGATGTTCCCACAGCAGCATATATGCCTTTAGTCCTAGTTGTCGAGCCGCAAGCTCCAGCATGGGCACATCAGATTGTCCGTTTCCTTCAGACAGGAGAGCTTCCTGAAGAGCAAGAAGAAGCGGAAAAAGTAGCCCGGCAGTCAAGTATGTACCAGTTTGTCGACAGCACACTATACAGAAGAAGACTCAACGGCGTGAAATTGAAGTGTATTCACCGGGAAGACGGACAAAAGCTATTGGCAGAGATACATGGAGGCATATGTGGTCACCACATTGGCGCAAGAGCACTTGCCGGCAAAGCGTTCCGGCAAGGTTTCTTTTGGCCGACAGCCCTCCAGGATGCAACTGCACAAGTAACCAAGTGTGAAGCGTGCCAGTTCCATTCCAAGCAGATACACCAGCCAGCTCAAGCTCTCCAGACGATCCCTTTATCCTGGCCATTTCTGGTCTGGGGGCTCGACATCCTCGGCCCTTTTCCCTGAGCTGTCGGGGGCTTTGAGTACTTGTACGTTGCAATCGAGAAGTTCACAAAGTGGCCGGAAGTGGAAGCAGTGAGCAAGGTGACAGCACAGTCAGCAATCAAGTTCTTCAGGTCGATTGTTTGCCGCTTCGGGATCCCTAACAGGATCATCACCAACAATGGCACGCAATTCACGAGCCGCACCTTCATGCAGTACGTCCAAGATCTTGGCGCCAAGGTCTGCTTCGCTTCTATTGCTCATCTGAGAAGCAACGGTCAAGCGGAGAGGGTGAATGCTGAAGTGCTGTGCAGGCTCAAGACCAGGACTTTCGACAAGCTGCGCAAATGCGGAAAGAACTGGATTGAGGAGCTGCCGGTGGTTCTTTGGTCGATCAGGACGATGCCAAATCGAGCCACTGGCCAGACACCTTTCGCTCTAGTCTATGGAGCAGAGGCAGTTCTCCCCATGGAACTCGTATACGGGTCACCTCGAGTGCTCGCTTATGATGAGCTTGAGTAAGAGCAGCTGCGACAAGATGATGCGCTGCTCCTTGAGGAAGACCATCTTCAGGCTGCTGTACGAGCTGCTCAATACCAGCAAGCTTTGCGCCGCTACCATAGCCGCAAAGTTAATGCCAGAAGTTTCGAGGAAGGCGACCTTGTTCTTCGGCGTGTTTAGTCCGCTAAGAATTCCAACAAGTTGACGCCGAAGTGGGAAGGCCCTTACCGGGTGAAACGAGTCACTAGGCCTGGCGATGTCCACCTTGAGACCGAAGATGGCATTCCGGTGAGCAACTCCTGGAGCATTGAGCATCTTCGTAAGTTTTACCCGTAGGGCGCGGTTGCCGGAACCTGTTCCGGCAACCACCTTTTGTACAAGTCTTGCCGATGTTGCATGTAATCCTTTGTACAAAGCCGGGCGCAGACCCCGTGCATAAGTAAAGCTCATGTGCTCCGCACATCTTGTCAATTTCATGCATTATACTTTTTCTTGCATGCGTTATCTGACACTTTGTGCAGCACCTACCCCCGGTAAGCAATAACGAGCCATAAAGCTCCATATCTTTATTTTCTCTTCTTTCTTTTTTTCAAAAAAGGAAAGGAAGGTTCCCTCGCCCACAAGTTTGCCGGGGGGAAAGGAGAAGATAATGGTGTGGACCAGGCATCGTTCAAGGAAGTTTCGCCTTACCGGAAAGCAAATGACAGAAAAGCTAAGTTGCCAACGTTTGAGCAATCGGTTTTAAATTTTTAAGTTATCTTCCTCGAACGACCGTGCTTTGTATGGAAAACCTGTGCGCGGAGGAACCAACTCGTAGCTAGTTGCGCCCTTACTTTGTTTCGAGTCCGCTCAACAACTTAAGTGAGCTGCGGCTAGTTGCGACAAGGTTTCTTGTCGGAAGCGGCACCGCCAGCAGGCTGCTGACGTCCCGCACTCAGCGCTCGCGGCCTAGGTGCCTGCGCCGACAAGTTCCCTAAAAGCGTAGGGCAACAACATACAAAGGAATGAATCAAGTAAAGGAAATAACATAGCAATCTCTACCCAAAATAGAGTTATATTACAAGATAACTTGTCGCAGCTCTAACAGATTGTTCCCATGACATGAACAGCAGCGACAAAGAAAAAGAGAAAACGGGCGGCCTAATCTACACGATCGCCCTCAACCCTCTTGATCCCGCTCATCTTGTCCACAATGGGTGCGACAAGGGCCTTGAGCGCTTCCAGATCAGCATCCGGCGGCAGGGACCTGAGGACGTTGGTGAGGTTGAGGCTTGGGTTGCAGAAGGCCACCTTCACCAGCACCTTCTGAAGAGCTCCGGCACAGATGTTGCGCGACTCATCGGCCAGCTGCTTTAGGATCTTCTCCCGGAGTCGCTGGAGGGCCGTCGCCACGCCTTTGAAGAACAGGCTAAGCTTGGCGCTGGGTTGGAGGTGCTCATCGGAGGGGTACCCGAGATCCTCCATCCCCAGCTGCGCCAGCTCCCCATCGATGGCTGCGGCAACATTCACGAGACCCTCGGTCCAGTGCTCCACAGTCTCCCTAAAAGTATCCTGGGCGGCAGCAGCACTCGCCAGCAGCGCCTCGTCGGCCTTGATCTTCTCCGACAAGGCCACCTCCCGCTCCCTGGTGCCATCCAGCGTCTGAGTCAAAGTAGCCAGCTTCAACTCGAGATCTGCATTGGAATCCTTGGCGGCGCTGAGCTCCTTGCTCCTCTCAGCGAGAAGACCCTGCAGCTCACCATGAGCGGCAGCGTCCTTATCGCACTCACGCCTGAGCTCGACAAGCTCCTCGCCGCTCGCCCTGAGATCGGCTTCCAGCTGCGCCACCTTCGTCTCCAGCTCCTTCTTGGCGGCCTCGGCAGCTGCGTCGGCATCCCTTGCCTCCTTGAGAGCCCCGCCAATTGCTTGCTCGCGCGCGGCAAGCTCCTCCTCATGGCTGCCAAGGTTGACCTTGCGCTGCGCCAACTTTCCTTCCTGCGCAAATAGATTTTCGGCGACAAGCCATTGCTTCTCTTCAACTTCAGCCTTCTCGAGGAGGAAGGCTTTCCGCTCCTCGAGAAGTTGCTCCCGCTCCTCCGCCAGGGACCGGAGAGCTTCCTGCCTGAGACCTCGGAGCTCCTCCGCGCGCTTCTCGATATCCACTCCCGCCTTCGCGACAAGTGCTTCTCGGGATGCCAGCTTGGCTTGTCGGGCGCGGTAGAGCGACAGCAGCTTCCGCAGCAGCCGCTCCTCCTCAGGCTCGTCGCTGCTGCTGCTTGGCGCGTCGACCAACGTCAGCCCAGCGGAGGCGAGCACCTCTCCATCCAAGATTTCTCCTTCGACCGGCGCCCTGGAGCTTGACACCCAGGGGAGCTTGATGAAGATGTCGTCGCCGGCCTTCAAGTAGGCGTCGGGTTGGGGCTCTTCGGAGCCTGGCGCTGCAGAAGCGGCGGAGGGATCGGCGGTCGGCGTAGCGCCTGGCGCTCCTGCGGCCTCGGGGCCGTCAGTGCGATCACCGGATCCCTCGCCAGCTTCTGCGGCGGCAGCTTTGGTGGCCTCTTCGCCGGTGGGATCATCAGTGCCGGCTTCTCCTTCAGTTTCCATCGGCTCCGTGACAGATGGATCTGACGAACGGAAAAGGGAGAAAAGTCAAGCAAATATCCAAAAAGAAAATCAGAAGAAGAAGAACCCAAGGGAAGTTTTCAAGCAAGAGGGTTACCTGTACTGGGATCTGCAGTCATGGTCTCAACCACCGGAGGGTCGCCAGTGTTGTCCCTTGCCGGAGAACTGCCCCTTGCCGGAGAACTGCCCCTTGCCGGAGAATTCTCCCTTGTCGGAGAACGCTCCCTTGCTGGGGAATCCTCCCTTGGCGGTGTAGTCGAAGCAGATGGCACTTCGGGAGCGGCTTCCAGGCACTCCTGGTGAGGCTGCTCTGCTCCTGCACAAACCAGCAGTCAGATATCAGCAAAGAAAGAGCACCCATGCGCACCTGACAGCATGAAGTAAACCATATACTTACATGGGGAGCTGCGCTGGGGGCTGCTTGGAGGAATGGTTGCCGGGTCCGACAAGGTGGTCTCGGACATGTCCTCTGCCGTCGCGGTGGGTTCGTCCTCGATGACAATCACCGGGACCTTGACTCTCTTTGCCGCTCTCTAGGCCAGAGTCCTAAAAAGGAACGAGTTCAGAGTAAAGCAAATCAGATACAAGACAAAACAGCAAGAATTGAAGAACTACAAGTACAGCGAAGGATCTTACTCTTCTTCTTCCTCATCGGAGCTGAGCGCGGAGAGGTCGAAGTCCGGCTCGCCTCCGGTGCGACGAGACGGAGGAGTAGGTTCCCTTGCCCGCTTGGCAGGGGCAGTAGCGGAGGACCGGGAAGACCCCGCTCCAGTTGCCGCAGCGGCGTGAGGCGCTCCCGCGGCAACAGTGCTTGCCGCGGTAGAGCGTGTCGCGCGGCACGACGGCTGTTGACCCGTCTGCCGCCCCGCTACGTCCCCGGCCTTGCGGAGACGCCTTCTTGGTGCAGCTGGGGGCTCCGCTTGCGGCAAGCTGTCTGAAGGTTCGGGCCCGACAAGCTCTCCCTCGCCGGGCTCGCTTGACTCTGCTTCAGGCCCGGCAAGCTCTTCCTCGCCGGCGAACTCCTCTCGCTCGACAAGGCTTGCCGCTGCCTCTGCCTCCTCCACGGTGAACCCGAACTCGCCTGCGGCAGCTGCTGCCGCCACCTCTTCTAGCCTAGTGGCCATGCGCTGCATTTCCGCATCAGTGGTGTCGCGAGTAAGGCTCTTCTGTTCATCAGCGCGGACCGGCACTTCTACCAAGCCATCAAAGAAATCCCGCACGACGTCGTCTACAGGCTCTTGCCAAGTTGGGATGATTCCGTGCGAATCGCACAGTGGCATCATTGCACGGATGCGGTCGAGCGAGGAGTTGTTGCACAACGGAACGACGCCCCTCGGCAACATGAATGGATGTTGAGGATCACGCTTGAACAGCTCCAGGAGCATCGCGTCCAGCTCCAGGACGGTGAAGTTGAAGTTGAGGCCCGGGCGCAGCCTCATGATATCCGCCGAGTTTTGGAACTCCCAGGCGGGTCTCCTCCTCTCCTGCAGGGGGGCGATCCGGCGGCGAAGAAAATCTGCACCAACAGCGCCTACAGTGAGCCCGGCAAGCCTGAGCCGTAAGATCCGGGTGACGGCAATCTTCAGCCTATCGTCTTCTGGGGCCACGTTGCTCCAATCGTTGCCGCGCACTATTGGGGCTTGTCGCAGGGCGGTAAATGGCTGCGGGTTCTCCTCGACAATCCAGCACTACTCTGCTCTCCATTCCTCCCACTTGCTGTGGAGCTCTCCCTCCAGATAAGCTTCCTTCTTGCCGACTCTCGAGATCCAGGCGATTCCGCCGGCCAAAGGCTCTCCTCTCTCGACTCGGGGCATAAAGAAGTGGCGAAAAAGAGCTACATTTGGATGGACTCCGACAAAGTTTTCGCAGAGATGTGCGAAAACTGCCATGGTCAGAACGGCGTTGGGGGTGAAGTCAAGGAGGCGGAACCCGTAGGTGTTCATGATGTCACAGAAAAATTCAGAGAAGGGCGGGCAGAGCCCGCAGTAGAAGAACAACGCGAAGAAAGGATAGCCATTCGGAGCCAGTTCCGAAGCGGCAGCCGGGAGTACCTTCGTGCGTGGATGCGCTCGCGTCTCCGTCGACCAGAAGAGGTAGTAGTACTCCCTCAGCTCCTTCGCGGCAAGCTGAGGGGGGAAGATGGCCCGCTCCTTTCACAGCGCCGCGAGCCGCTACGCCTCGACCGATTTCACGCCCTTCCCCTTGTCGGCTTTCGAAGCCATGGCGGAGGTGGTGGGGGAGATCGACGGCATTGGTGGTGCGTGGTGGCAATGGGGGGCGGAGCGCTGCTCTCTTTCAGCCTTGGGAAGAAGGGGGGAGCGGCGGAGATTTCTGAGATTGGAGTAGCAACCGGCGCGATGGACGAACTGCCCCTGTTTCCCCTGCTTATAAAGAGGGAGGGGCGGGCGTTCTGTTATTCTGAATAAAGAAACCACCCACGATCTCTCCCACGATGTCGCATTCAACACGTGCCGTTCGGGGAGGGCGCGGTGGATACGGAGTAAGATACGGCGTGACCGAGGCCGCGTGTGCCCGTGCCCTATTTTGGGCCTGGCCCAATAGCGCTCGGCACCATGTGTGGCCCAGGCCCGGGGGCTCCTGTCGGTGTACTAGAGTAGGGGTACCCTAGTATCCCGAACTTGTGCACGGGCAGTTGCAGCCCCCCGCGGCAAAGCTTGCCGGGTGACCGCCAAGGTCCTCCATGGTTCCTTTGGAACCATTCAAGAGCAAAGTATTCAAGCCAAGGAGACAAGGCCCCGGCAAGAGGAGCTTGCCGGGAAGGCCAACCAAGGCATCTCAAGGAACTTGCCGCGATGCGCCATGCGTCCCGGCAAGGCCCGGTGAGCGACAAGCTTCCAGACGCGAAAAGACAACGGCCGCGGCAAGGCGCTTGCCGCGGCAGGCTACCACTCTATACCTACGCTCCAGCACATCCACCAACGTGTAGCCCTGGGGCCTTTCCAGGCGCACGTGGCGGGAAGCTGTGCAGCCAGCGGTGTGCAGTGGCAAGCGGCGCTGACAAGATGGCCATCGTGGCAAGCGGTGGCGTCCCTGACGGTCCCTTTTCGCACTATTTGGGCGACACAGACGGGCATTTAATGCCTTTGTCCCCTGCCGTCAGGGTTAGGTAGGGTACACTGTACAGGTAGTTGTACCAACCGCAATTCCTTTTCCATTTTTACCCTTGTCTATGTTGCCTCCTGTCGGTGACCCCTTGAGAATATAAAAGGAGGCACATGCGCAACGTAGAAGGGGGTTGGAGAGCAGAAAACACTCACGCTCGGTCTCGTTAGCGGCTCGTGTGTACTGTAGCACTCAGCGCTCCCGAGAAAGAACTCAATACAATCAGACAAGCAGCAGTAGGAGTATTATCTCTCCGGAGAGCTCCGAAGCTTGGTAAACCGCTCGTGTGCTTCGCCTCAATCCGCTCTTCGTGCGACCTCCGCCCCCCACCGAACCGAAAGGGGCTCGGTCCACCGGCCCCATAGGTGTTCGTGGATCAGTTTCCCCGACAAAAGGAGGACGGAACAAACGGTGATAGAAAGAAGCATCTAACTTATCTTGGATGGAAAACAAAGTAGGATAGTAGCATTTCTAAAACGGTTGCATTGATTCATATTAACAGAGACACTCTCTTGAAACAACATTCATTAAAAAATGTAATTTACTTTTAACAGTGGCATTGCTTCAATTTTCCGGCGGCATTCTTAGATTAACAACAGCAAAATAGCTGTATGGGACATGCTAGCACCATGTGCGCCCACAAGTATAAATGGGTGATGCATAGTATGTAGCCAAGCAGCATATCTGTGTTGGTCCCATATTTGTTCTCTTTGAACTTTTTCCTATGTGAGGGCAGCAAATCTAGTCCAGCACAAACTACCCGAACCCCCCAGTTTCTTTCCCTTTTCAACAAAGAGATCGGTTCCTTACATATGTGTGTACTGGGTTACTCCCTTTTTCCCTTTTCGACCAACAAAGCGGCTTGATAGCCAGTCTATACTACTTTTCCTCCCTCCTTTCCTCATTGAACCACATCCTAGATTCATGCTCTACCCCACCGCACCTTTATTTCCTCTTTGAACCAAGACCTAGATTCGACTACAGATCGAAAAAGATCCACATGCAGCTAGAGCAACGACGGTTTCAAAGAAACTTATACCTTAGGGTCGTCGGGATGTGGCAAGGCATGTGGAGGGAGGCCGGATCTGCCCACACTACGTACGGCAGCAAGGAAGAAGGGGTCGGTGGCCCTCCCGCACAAGCGCTGGGTGAAAGAGAACAGCGCAGCTGGCAGTGGATTGCCTCCCTCGCCGAAGGCGATAGAGTTAATGTTGCACCTCCTCCCCTTCCCGGTGCAATGGGATACGGACGCCTCCTTCATTAGCTGTGAGGGGGGAGAGAGAGACAAGAGGCCAATGCAGTCTTGTTTAGATCTGGTGAAGAGAGGGTGAGAGACTGTGAATATAGCAAACCCTAGCAAATGAACGCTGAGCCTCCAGCGTGTAACATATATGTATTGCGGCGAGCGTGTGGAGAGTGCAAACCCTAGCGAACAAGCGCTGAGGCTCCCGCTTATATATATATACTAATTTAGTACGAACTGAGCTCTGATGCCTTCACTGCATCTGCTTTTGGCTGTATGACAGGTGAGCCAGCCACATTTTGGGCCCACCTGTCATAAACCCAAAGGCAGGTGCACTAAGTCAATGAAGCTGCGTCCATTTAGTACTCTTGTGTGTATACGACTAATATATAGTGGAGTGGTTTTCTTATTCTCTCCATAACAATCATTTTAAATTGTGTAAGTACGAAACGAAACTCTTTATTTAATGTACAGTGAAGAAAACTAGTACTACTTTCGATGAACTAACGATCCACGCCCACGCGTCCTGGTCGCACTTCCTATCCTTCACGTGTGGTACACTACCCTCCCTTAAATGAACAACCACACATGCGCAAAATTATCGGAAATGTGTGAGAGTGTGTACAAATAAAGAATTTTAATTTCAATTATCGGAAAGGTTTAAGAGTATTACAAAGTTTGACTTCAGTCAAATCTAATATGCGGAGTAAATAAAAATGGAGGGCTACTACGTCCATCCGGGTTTTTAGTCCACACCATTTTTTAAATCAAAGTTAATAGCTGGACAAATAAAATTACAGGGGAGCTCGAGACAAAGTTGTGAGAAGGCTTAGAAATCAATACAAAACTTATGCTCTTATTACCAACGTTGATCCTTCTTTGAGGAAACATTTGGTTCATAGCCAATTGTGTGATAAAATTGCACCAACGTGAAAGACGACTGCGTCTCCAACGCAACCAAGGTGAACTGACGAAGGATATCATCTTTGTGCGTAACAAGCAAAGAGCAGTGATGGAAGACAACTTGTTTTTCATTGAAAATCGATCAGCTTCACCAGCCGACGCAACCATGAGGCATGACCATGAGCATCGATAGGTCATCGTGGTGATGCATCATCCATTTGGCATCAAGTTTGGGTGAGGCACCTACGAAGTTCGACAAATCCTCACTGTGGTCTGTTTCTTCTCAGTAATCAAGCTCGAGGAAGGAAGAACCACGTGGCAGAGGACAGTGAGGCGGAACAACAATGGCCATCCAATTTTGTGCAGTTCCACTAAAATTGAGGAAGACATGCCCGGGTATGGAGACACGCATCATTGTTTCCAAAAATATAAAAAAGGGTTAATGAAAAGTACACCAACAAACAGAAGCATCATAATTATACCTTGATGGGAACTAAACCAGGATACCCGAGAAAAAAAGCATTTCTTCATTTAACCAGTGATAGTACTACCACCATATGGACAATGACCGCACAACCACCATGTACTTTTTGTCGAAACAACATGTATACCTCCATCGAGGCATAAATCAGGACAACTTTTCGAGTGGCATTTCCTCTATAATAGTACTAGTAGGTGATGTTGGACCAGCCGACGAACCCTAGCTACTATGCATGGGGAGCTAGGGAGTAGTCGCATAGAAGAAAACCCGCACGCAGCAACCTGGGGAGCTGGACCAGTACAAGAAGTTATACCTCAGGTGGGCGAGATGTCGTTTAGGCGGGCGGGCGGGATCTGCCCACACGACGGCAGCGAGCAAGGGCACGGAGGATCTTCGTCCGTGCTAGTGCCGGCTCCGAGAGGACGGTGCGCATCATCTCCCTCCGTCACCGACGGCGACAACGTCAACGCTGCACCTCCTCACCTCCTGCAGCGGACGGGATTCGGCCGGATCTGTGACCACCGGTGAGGAGAGAGATAGAGTGGACACTGTCATCTTGTTTTGATATGGAGAGGGTGAGAGAGCGAGACGCGAGAAACTCTATCAAACAAGAGGCTATAATGGAGTAAAAAAATCTCCATAGCAGTGGTTTTAAATAGAATACGCGCATTCCCGGAAAAAAGAAACGAAAACTGGCGGACAATTTTTTAAGGGTCTGTCTAGGACACATCTAGATGTGACATAGTTATGTCACATCTAAGTTGATGTCCACTCTGTTTGTGGTCTATTTTTTTGTCCTAGTTTTTTTTGTTTCTTGTTGCTACATTATATACTTGTGGGACCTTAGATGTGATATCCTTAAATAACATCTAGATGTGAATTAGACAAACTGATTTTCTAACGTACCAAGAAAGAAAACTCGATCAAAAACACGCCCCCGCTTCCAGGTCGCGAGAGTTGTCGCGCACACACACATAGACATAGACATGCATATTCGTGTTTACGTAAAATTCCATTTCCATCTCCATCTCCAATCATATTTGTTCCAACTGGCACATTATTTACGTTGTTAATTATATACGTAGCAATATTAACATACATCATCTCTTGTTTGCGCACGTCCGGATCGCTGCCACGGCCGGTCCTGACCAACCCGAACCCTCTTCATCACCCGCGCATGCTTCCCGCCCGAAACGGTCAGTGCTGCATTCATGCCCAGCCAGAGCGGACGCGACCTCCCACTAGCGCTGGCATTGAAGCGGCTCGTCGGCCGAGAGAGCGTTGCCCGCGCCGCTTCCGGGTGCACGCAGCTGCTCCGCGTTCAAAGGTCGCAATAGTCGGCTACAACATACATGTAAAAAGTTCTTGTGAGTCCGTGCTACAGCTAGCTGTCGTCCCCCAACTCGTCAATCTCTTCCAGTAGTGCTAGTAGTACTCCATGGCGCGATCCATCGACAAGCAGGCGGGAAAGTTATCGTATACTCGGTTTGCGGTGAGTGGCATGCCGAGCGACCATGTGGGGTCGAGCCGTGGAGGAGGGTGAGACACAAACACGACAGACGTGATTTAAACGTTGGTTTTGCTCGATGGCGCGATCCAATGAAACGAAACATTGGTTTCTCTCCGTTTCCATTTTTTCTCCGGAAAAACGGAAACTTTCCACTCCATTTTCATTCCTATTCCAAGGTTTCCCCGTTACAACATTCCATCAAATACAAAGGAAAACTAACACGCATGCTGATGCATCTCAATGATTCACAGATCATAGCCAATATTTACTTCACAACTAAAGAAAAAAGTTGTGAGAGCATGTACGAAAGAAAAACTATTGATGGGGTCACTACGACTTAAACCCTAAACCCTAAACATGATTTAATTCCCTGGCCAGGTAGAACCTGTCAAAGGAAAGACGGCTGGCACCCTCGGATCATACGATGCTTTTGTGCACTTCCACTAAAATCGACCTAAGCATCCCTGATGGCAAAGATATTGAAGAAGTGTGATTAGAATAATAGTACTGGCACTAGTTCATGAGACATAAACTCATCACAAGTAGAAGCCGGTAGAAGTAGAGAAAGATCGACATGGAGATGGAGCTACGGCAGTGGAGCAACCGGCTCCAAAAGGAAGATGGACTACCTGGGACGTCGGGCTGTAGCTAGAAGGGAGGTTGGGATGCGGCATCGGCCCATACCGCGGTGACCCCCAATTGGGACGCACCGACTGTAGGTTTTCTCCCTCGTCGATGTCGACCGCGTCTACGCAGAACATTGTTCCCTTCCCCCAGCCGCGGGATCAGGCTCGTCGTTCTATGCTTGTGAAGAGAGCAACCTTAGCAAGCAGACTTGTAGCTTAGGCTCCTGCTAGTGTATATATAGTGGTTTTCTTTTTCTCTCCATATCAACCATTTTATATTGCGTACGTGTCATTCAGGAGTTAATGATGGTTGCTTCTTCCGACTAACTTACTGTGTGATTTGACTGCTCCTTAGTGGCCCCTACACGTACTCCCCCTACGTGTATGCAACGGTCACACGTACACATGGACGCAAAAACGCGCTCGAGGCCCTAATGCATGCATGTCCGAGCACACGATGGAACACACACAGTCACACTAAGTGCTCAACCTACACATGCATGCACACACATACTCAGTCAGGGTGAGCTAGTGACCGTATAAACACTAGAAAATATATATATTGAGCGCAATGAGCGTATTATGAAGTCCACTGACCTTATTTTTACAAATATACAGTGACAGACAGTGTATTTATCTCGTTTGAAATTAATCCATATTAACCGAAGAGGAGGCAGTATGGACTAGCATTACTTTGTCCTTGTTTGGATACTCTAACTTAGTTAGAGGTTAGAGTTAGATTCTAACCCTGAACTAACCGTGAACTAACTCTAGCCAAAGAGGTGTTTAGATGACAGGGTTAGATGGAGCGCGGATACAGCGAGGCGCCTTCACGGGCGTTGCGAGAGGGAGGGAGGAAGAGGACGAGAAGCTTCGAGGAAGTGGCGAGGGATTTGCTGCGGCGAGAGCGAGAGAAAAATGTGTTCTTTAGTGCTCCAGAGAAGAACTAACCCAAATAAGCACCTCTTGGGTGGGTTAGATTTTTTGGATGGGTTAGATGCTTCTAACCCAAACTAACCCTCCTGTTTGGATACTTTTGGGTCAGTTGAGTACAAACTAACCCAAACTAACTCTAACCCATGGATCCAAACAGGGAGAATCTTGCATGCGGTGGCTCGCAGGACAAGGAGAAACTTTTGACTAATGCAAGCTCTCCCTCACTCAGGCGGTGGACGTGCAACAATTAATTCGGTGTCAGATTGCTAGAAGCATACACTATACTACTAGTGCTACTATTGTTCGACTTCCCGAATAGGCGAACAGCCAAGCGCAAAGTTTACTAATACTAGTACTACTAATATAGTCTATAAAGGTACATACTATACTAGTACTAGGAACCGGATGGAGGAGCGTCTGCACTCTTACTATAATTTTAAAATGTGATAAAGCCATCTTCAACACATTTGGTTCTATTCGAGGGTTCTCGCATGTGATAATGGAAGTTGATTGCATGGAACACTCGCCACAATTCTCGCTTAATTCTGGCTCATATCCTGTTACAAATAGTAGCGCTCGGTAATATTTCCTCTTTTTTGTTATTCAGCATGTAAACAGGTCAGCAAACCTTGCGGCGCATCTTCATGCGAACCGTGCTTGTTGCACTTTGAATGTGGCCGAGAGCTGGCTTGATGAAACACCATGCTTCCTACTTCTTTTTTTGCGGGGTACCTCGCTTCCTACTGACCAATGTCTTGGCTGATCGTCCTAAGAATGCTTATATATGAATAAAGCTCTCTCATTCACCCGCAAAAAAGATTAAGCCATATTAACCGGAAAGGAGGGAGTACGGACTAGCACTACTTTTTGGTGTGTCCCGTCAACTCGCAGAATGAGGAGAAGCTTGCAGGACAAGGTGAAGCTCGCTTACGCCTTTTAACTAATGCAACCTACCCCCGGTGGACATGCATCAGTCCATTCGGTGTCAGATTGTCAGAGGCATACACTGTAGTACCCAACATGCGGAGTACCATCATTCTTCGACTTCACGAAGAGGTGAAGAGCCAAGCACAGTAGTACCAGTAGTACTACTACTAGAACCGCATGGTGGAGCGTCTGTACTCTTATTTTTTTATCTCTGATAAAGTACACATTTATTTCGGAGAAGGGCGGAAAACGGCAGCCCAACATGTAATGAATGATATCGATCAACCAACCATGCTCGAATATATCTTGGCCTCCATGCGAGCCCGTCTGTGTGTTCTCGCTCCTCGTCTCTCTCAAGGAACGGCGGCTTGGCTATTTGCCGTCAATTGAGATTGGTTTGCTCACACTCCTGTCCCACATGTCAGTGATATGCCAAGAGGAGGTGCGTTGACCGACTGGCCATATGCGTACTTGGTTTTGAACCTTCATACTACTCCTCCCTTCGTCACAGTTTACAGGGCGCGCTTCATTATGATGCATTTCTCTCAATGCATTTCCACCACCAGAGTGACTTTAGACGCGTTTGGTTTCATGCTCAATTAATTAGGGCATGCTAACCACAATCAAGTCCACAATTTTCTCCCCATGTACTCTGTACTACTACAGAGTGGAGTAAGTGCATGCATGTGTGTACCCGGGGTGGAAGCACTGCATGCATGTGTGTACGCATTATTCCCTCTAGTAATAGACATCGTGCTATAACTACCAATGCTATTTTTCAGGCCGATCGCTAGTCACCTTGGTCCCACAGATCTTTTTTCTTTTTTATGAAGCGCGTTGTATAAACAGTGACGGATGGAGTAGTATGAGCGGATTCAAAGAAGAGCGTATTGATGGTTGCTTCTTCAGAGCAACTTACAGTGGGAAAGGTGTGGCTTACGATTTGACTGCTCATTACTCACTATTAATGCGGTGCAATGACCGGGCTGAGTCTCCCATGCGGTTGTGCACTACCCCCTCAGTCCTTAAATATACTCCGGAGTATATTTGTCTTTCTAGAGATTTCAACGAGTGGCTACTCAAATATTTGTCTTTTTAGAGATTTCAAATGGACTGGCACATACAGATGTATATACATATTTTAGAGTGTAGATTCACTCATTTTGCTCCATATGTAGTCACTTGTTGAAATCTCTATAAAGACGAATAGAATATTTAGGAACGGAGGGAGTACACATACGAAGCAAAATGAGTGAATCTACACTCTAAAATATGCCTGTTTGAAATTTGTAAAAAGGCAAATATTTAGGAACGAAGGAGTATAATTTTGTGCATGGCACATGGACCTGGATGATGAAGAGGCTTCTGGCAATGCTATCAAGCTTCCATCATTTGTTTACATAATTGACGTACTATACAAATAATTTTCCAGCGAGACATGAAATTGTACAATGGTGTGAGCTTTCAGCTTCTGTTTCGCGTGTCTTGCCATCGATGCTCTTTCGGAAACAATAAAAAACTAACTTCCTTGCTAATGCATGTCAATTATTAGCAGATCAAAGCTAATAATTACATCACAACTAAAGACAGAGTTGTGAAAAGGTGTTAAGTTAAAATTGATCCATGCTTTCATTGGCAGCAACGTCCCCCTAGCTCTGTCTAAATCAACAAGGCATGTTGGGAAAAAAGTAGCTATCTGGAGCATGCAACATTCCGATCATTTTGTGCAGTTCCACTAAAATAGAGCTGAGCGTCCCTGTTCCAAAGATATTAAGTGTGATTATGATAATAGAGGACTGCTGATGAAACAATAAACACATAAATAGAAGCCAGTCACCTTTGCAGTCTCTCTTAAGACTAACTAGTTGGAGAAGATTAGGCTCGGAGTTGGATGAGGAGGATAGAGCAAAACCAATCTCCCTTTGTGCAATGGCACTGAAATGTAGAGACGTTGCCCATGTGACATTTTAGTACAACTGCACAAAACACTCTTAAGAAAAAAGTGATTTGTGCAGTTCACCAAAAGGTCGCAATAGCAACGAGGTGAAATGGATAGCCCTGTTTGCAAAAAAGAGGTAGAAAGGAAACAATTACTGGCCAATAACAGTTGTTGACACATGCGATGACAAAAAAGAAGCATATTCCTTGCCCCAAGGGAAGATAACAAGACGGTTGTGTTTGTCTAAAACGGTGTGAGGACGAGAATGCAATATGGAAAGTACGCTAGACGAGCTACATCTTGGGCAAAGAACTATGGAAGATCCACATGCATCGACGTGGGAAGATGGGCAGTGGAGCAAGGCCCGAGGGTATACTTGGAGGTCGTCGGGATGTAACTAGGTGAGCGGCGGCGGGCGGAATCTATGAGCAGGTGGCGTAGGCCCTGCCACGCCGGAGCTTGGTCAGAGAGAACGACATGTACCGCAGATCGAGACGTGCTGCCTCGGTGCCGTCGAACGGAGAAACGATGCACTTCCTCCCTTTCCCCCGGCGGACGAGATGCGGCCGGATCAATGACCAATGGTAAGAGAGAGAGAGGCCACTGCACTCCCTTTCCCCCGGCGGACGGGATGCGGCCGGATCAGTGACCAACGGTGAGAGAGAGATAGGCCACCGCAGCCTTGTGTGAGATACTCTGAAGAGCGACAAACCAGGCACGCAAGGCTCCATTGTATATAGTGAGCGGACTACCTTTTTCTCCATAAAAACCGTTTTATATTCTGTGTACGTGCCATTGAGTGCTGTAACTTTATTTAAAAATAACGCGGCAACGCGTCAAGTCGAACTTTGTTTCGTGCAGGCGTGGTACACGACCTCCCTAGGTAAACAACCGCTATAGGCGTTCAAATTAGCACGTGGGCTGCCATTTCGTAAAGAAATGAGCTCCACCGTGTACCCGCACGGTTGTGGCTGGGCACGAAGCGTGAGTACGTGCATGGTGCACCTATTCTCTTCTTGTATACGTACACCACCTACGTGGGGTTGTGTGAGAGAGATACAAACCTAGAGAGATATAGTGTGTGGGTTCTTGAGAGTTTTTTTTTGGGGGGGGGGGGTCAATCAAAAAACGTAACATATGCGATGTGTGTGAAATAGAGTCCTGGATATAACATATATATGGAGGGGGCGATCCACGAGAAGAGAGTGGAGGTATCACCGGCTTGAGGTGTCCATAGAATCGAAAAGAGGGATGATCTGTGTGTGTGCGCGCGCGCGATCGATAAAGAGTGCCATCGAATTTGTGTGTGCCCACGTCAAAGATATAGAGTGGCTGGCCTACTGGAACGTGAGAGGGGACATGTGCAGTTTGTCTCTGTGGCATGGATACCTACCTGCAGTGCTCGACTATCGGTGTGTGGTGGTGGAAGAGGGAGGCCCAATTAACTATAGAGGTACAATGGCTGGTATATGTGTGGAGGAGGAGAGAGGCCTACCTCATGTATTAAGGAGATCGATCTGCCTCATGTATTAAGGGAGATCGATCGGCATCCATGCATATGTGCATGAGAGGAATAAGTTTGGGAGAGAGACAGAGCTAGTGTGTTGGAGGGGGTGGTAGTGGAGTTGCTTCTAACAAATGGTGGGATAGGCTTGCTAGACAAACGGAGGGCACGCCCGCAATATCAATAAGAGAGGAGATGGCTGCTTGTTGTCTGTGCACGTGCGTGTGAGAGACGGGTCAGGAGGCATGCACGAATGATGAGGGGGGATGATGTGGCTGTGGTAAGCAGACATAACTACATAGCAAGATCAATCGCCCTTTGTTAGAGAAAGGAGAGACATAACTTGTGAGGTACGTCGATCGATGGGGGGGTAGTTAAAGTCGATCCAGGTATATGTTGGGAGATCGATCGGTATACATGCATGTGTGGTTAGAAGCAAACGAGGCACGAGGAGAAGGATAGAGAGAAAGGGATGCATGTAGGAGGTGGTACGAGAGGCATACTATATCAAGCGCGGAGGAGTGTGCGAGTACGAGAACGATGAAAAGAGTGGTGGGAGTGAGGCATGGACAGTGACAAGAGAAGAGGGGAAGCTTGTGTTTGTGCTAGGCACACCTGGCTAGAGAGGCATATCGATCGATGTGTGTCGTAAAGAAGGAGCTGGGGGGCCTACACACACCGTGGGTGAACGACCTAAAGTGAAAAGATGAATTTGCGCGATGGAGCTAGAGAATGATGAGGGAGGGTGAGAGGGATGCGGGCGTGTGCATGCACAAGCGAAAGTTAGCGCTAGCTACAAAGGTAAGAGGGTTGTGTGGGTGTAAAAGACGAATAGAGATCATATATACTTCATTATAAAAAGCGAATTCGGATATTTGAAGAATTTATCATAGTGTTTTAAACTGACGCATGTGTGAATATATATAACGGTGATACACATGGTGTGTTTATGAACATGTTATACTACATTTAATATATTTTATCTCTACTCTTATAAAAAAACAGAGTTGTTGATGATGGTGTGCCTGGCATCCTGCATTATAGGCCGTCCGATTTATATCTGGTGGATAGCAAGGAAACTATGATGGTTGAAGTTGGCAACAATCATTATTGTAGATTCTTATTGAAATAGAGAAATGGTTTCAAATTTAGTTCGAATTGCAGCGGTAGTATAGACATTTGGAATGCACTAAAATGTTGGTATGAGTAGGTTACATGCATTATACAGCAAGCAAAAAAATTTAATCGGACATAACATGGATTCATACTCCCTCCTTCCATCTATATAGGGCGTAATGAGATTTTTAAGACCGCCTTTGACTATTGACAAGATTAATAGTACATGTCATGCACAATGTGAAAATTATATCATTGAAAGAACCTTTCACAAACGAAGTTAACGGTGTGCTTTGTGTAAGTTGCATGTCATATATCATTGCTCTAATATTTGGTCAAAGTTAGCATCGAAAAACGCATTAGGCCCTATATAGATGGAAGGAGGGAGTACCTTTGAATAGCATTTGTATAGTAAAACAGGGCAAGACTCTCTCTTTGTGTGGTGTGAATAGCTTTATTTTTTTCGTTTTCTTTTTGGTTGAGGGAAGTGCGAATTGATTTGGTACGTACAAGTACTATATTACTACACGTTAGGCTTGTCCCTAAAATTCAACCCGCGTCTTGTTATATCCCGAAATTCAGATATCGTGCTCCCAAAACTGGCACCTTCACAACCCGCGCCTTGCTATCCCGAAATTACAACGCGCGCGAAAACTCCCTCCAGCTGCCAAATCCCGACACGCGAAATCCCCCTTCTAACCCTGAGCCGAAAGGGCCGCTAGTTCAAATCGGTGGGGGGTACTTTTGTAACACACCCTACATTTTGGACAATCGCGTCCCTAAGTCATGCTTCACCCCCTCCAATCGCCCCCTTTTCGCCATTCGAAATCCCAGGCCGCCATAACCTCTCTGCTCCAGCCGTGAAACCCCGCCCTTCTCCGTCCGCTACATCACCGCTGCCCAGCCAGAGCCTCTTCCCCGACGACGTCGTCCACCGCAACAGCTCGACGTCCCTCGTCCACCTCCCCGGATGAGGATCCATCATCCATCTCGCCATCCCGCCGGTTCAACCGCCCCGTCCTCCACCCCCAAGGAGCTTCTCCGATGATCGCCTCGTCTATCGCGGCTGCTCCATCCCCACAGCGCCTCCTTAACCTGCTCCACTGGAACCGCAGCATCCTCACGGACTCCTCGGACAAAGCCGAGGCCTACTCGGGGCCACCAAACAGGTTGTACACTCATCGCATCGCACCTTCTCCTTAACTCGACCTCCCGGCGCCGACGGTGCTCCATCCCGCACCCCCATGGAGCGGCTACCTTGAAGCCGGCGCCGCGGGCGACATCTCCACGGCAGCTCTCCCCCAGTGCGAGGCTCGTTCGGCAGCGGCATCCATACCAGTCGGATCTACTGCTGCTGCTCCGGCTCTCGCTCGCTCGCTCGCGCTGCTGCTACTGCTCCGGCTCTCGCTCGATCGCTCGCTCGCCCAGCTGCTGCTGCTGCTCTCCCCCTCGCTCGTGCTTCTGCTCTGCTCCGATTAAGCCACACTTCAGTCGACTGAATCGACTTTTGG
>NC_041391.1:363814183-363836420 GCF_002162155.2 Triticum dicoccoides | reverse complement strand
AAGAACCACCCGCAGCGGGGACGGGGGCTCGTCGGAGAGGTACCCCACTATCTATCTTAGGGTTTAGGGTGGGGGCGGGGGGCCTAGAGGGCTGGCCAGGGCGGCGGTGGCGAATTGTTTCGGGGCGGCGAGGCGGCGCTGGGGCCGGCGGTTCGGCCGGTGGTGGCTGGCGGCTCAGGGGGGTGCAGGTTGAAGATGAACTGCAGGCCCTCCCTAAACTACATGTCAAGTGCCTCTCTGCTACCATTGCGTTCAGTTTCGACAGTAGCATTCAGATTTCACAGTAAATTTCAGTTTTGATGGTTAAGTTCAGAGTCAACAATTTTTACCTCATTTGTTGTAGTCAGGTGGTTTTTGGTGATGTTAATTTTACATCCATTTTACATCATCTTTTGGAGATGTTATTAGAATCCCACTTGAGATTGACGATGTCTGTCTTGTGCTGCTTCAGCCTTGATGTCTTACGGCTCACCGGAGCTGCTCCAACGATAGAACGATCCATCACAACAGAGCAGTGCCCTGGACGCCGTCTACAGATTCCTCAGATCTTCCTCCACACCTCCGACAGCCACCTCTGCCTCAACTGCTTCAGCGACCAACCCAATGATGCTGAGGTCGACACGGCTATGGCAAAGAGGTCGTACACTTGTTGCATCACTTATTACTATACATTCACGTCAATCCATTAGGGCTATTTTGGTTCAACGGAAAAACGTCGATCCACTGGTTGTTACCATCACTCTAAATTTCTGCATGCTCTCCTTACATAATCTCACCATATTTTTTTCGTATGCATGTCAGATATTGTACACAGTCATGCTGAACATGTAGAGAAAAAGAGAAGAGTTTTGCGCGGCAATACAATGTCATGCAGACATCGCTCCATGGTGGGTTCAATGGCAAACCCTCCCCGCCCCTCTCCAGATTGTAATCCAGAGGAAGATATCTGTTCTGAGGCGTATTCAGATGCCGCTGACCACTCCTATTTACCCCCCAAGGTGTTTGCTCTACCTTGGCATGATGATGTTAGTCATATCATGCATATGTTGCCTTGTAGTGCCTACTTTTGACATCATATATGTCATCTGCTTAGTTTAGACATGTTCTGTAATGCCACCTGTTTAGTTTCTATATCATATATGAGAATTATGCAGTCTCATGTCTTTTAGCCAGCCATAATATATGTGCAATGTGCAATGCCATCCTGTTTAACCAGGCATCATATATTTGAATCATATCTTGCCCATCCTTTTCTACATTTCCATTTGTCGACAATGTTTGTACATTAAACTACTCTTCCTGTGAATCAGCCATTTGGGTGGGAGATGGAAAAATCTGGAGTGAAAACAAGGCCTTCAGAGCAGACAGTGCTACCTGTCGAAGCAGATCTCTTGTTGGGTCCCAATAGCTCCTCAGAGATGGATTCAGAGACAGATGACCAGTCCTATTCCCCCACTGAGGTGTATGCTCTAACTTGGCACGGTTATACTGCTCATATCATGCATACGGTGTCTTGCATTGCATAGTTTAGACATCATATACACAATATTCAACACCATGTTCTTAGTTCAGACATCATATCGAATGCCCTCTGTTTAGCATATAAATCACATATGTGAATTAAATGATGTGATCTTGATTACTTAGATAACATGTAGGTGAATTATGTCATGCGATCCTATTTAGTTATTCATCATATCTTTGAATTATGTTATGCTATGCTATCCAGTTTAGATAGACATCATATATGTGAGATTATGTCATGCTATCCGTTTTAGTTAAACAATATACATGTCAACTATTTCATGCCCTCTTTTTTCCACACTATCTATTGCATTTGTCTCTCATACAATGTCTGTACATTCAACTATGTTTCCTGTTTATCAGCCATTTGAATTGGAGCGGGTGATGCCAGTATCTAGCGGAATAAACACGGTCTTCAAATAAAACAGTGCTACATCTTGGTGGAGATAGCACCCCGGTTGTACATGCACAAGAACCAGCCCTACCACACATAACCCAAACTCTCACAGATTGTACCCTTACTGCGATGGACAGAGAACCAGCTTCACCCAATCTAACCCCAACCCCAGCCGATAGTAACCCAGTTCCTGTTGACACATTACCATCTCCACCACAGAGCTCCCAAACAAGAGCAGTTGGTAAGGCAGCTCCAGTGCCCAAAGGGCCAGTACTATCACGGCGAACCCCAACTTCACCAGTTAGTACGCCTATTCCTGTGGAGGAAGCACAACCAGCCAGTTGTAGTTTAGCATCTATCGCATTTGATGTTGTTAAATCGTATGTGCGTATCTTCCCATCTTGGAAATATTATACTGAAGATGAAGGAAAATGCCAGTTGCAGGTGTTTATCCAGGAGTTATGTGTAAGTAATCTTATTCATGGCAATTACTTTGCTTCGTCCCATACATCCTACCTCCATGATGGTTATAATCCAACAAATTTTCCCATTTTTCTCTATAAAGAAGGACCGATTTGGAAACTCAGGATGAGGTAACTTGTGCTAATACCTCTGCTATCTTCAAGAATGCTTGGTGGCAGTATCGGATTTACCTGAAGAAAATGTACTTCACCGGCAAAGAAACTCATCAAATTCCCTTACGTTCTCCTGAGACACATTTACTGGACGATGACTGGGAACGCCTTGTTCTGTACTGGTCCCGAACCAAGAATGTGTTAAGGTCTATGAGCTCATTTTCTATTTTTAAGTATTTTATTCTTGCGTCTTATTGTACTTTGTTCATGTAGAACAAGTGCCTAAACCTGAAGAACAACTGTTCTAATTTAAGATTCCATTGCTATCATAGTTCAAAAAAGCGCTAGGCGTTAATTGTGCGTTTTGCCACCGCCTTGCGCTTTACTGACCAAAGCGCATGCTTATGCGTAGTTATGGACAGATTATGCGTAGTTATGCGCAATGCGTTTTGCCAACGCCTAGAGCCTAGGCACGCATAAGCGCTCGCTTAGGCGCGCCTTTTTTAACTATGATTGCTTTGCTCTTGTATCATTGTATTTACTCATACAAACTTATTTTTAAATTGAAGGATCCAATCGAAACTCCAATGGCACAGCAGGTATGTTCACGCATGTTTCTTTAACAGGTTTGCTCTTATCAATAGCTCTGTTGATTTCAATTTCAATTGTGTATACAGTTGACTTTCATATCATGCACATTACTAGCATCACAATAGAGCCAATAGTGTTGTTGTACGTGTAGACCCGTGGTACCCATTTGAAATCTTGTTGTGCCGTGTAGTTTCCCACGCTTTGTATTCTTTCACTGCTGCTTTGTCTTGAACTGATATGATTTGAACCGTGTCTCTATTTTGATTTCGCAAGACAATGCAGTGACCATAGGACATAGATATATGTTTGTTTGATGCTTTTATTATGTACTAGTACTTGGCAATAGAAGACTTGGTAGTTTAATCCTGTCCACCTTACTAATGAACTGGTTCACCAAAATGAGTTTCATATACTAGTACATGCTAAACTTGTTATGTGTCTGCTTATTTCTTCTTTTAGAATGCTGACAGAATATTGGGGAAGACTGCCTTATTAAGCAATGGTAAAGGAAGTAATGCAGATAAGGTTCAGGATAGTGACACATCATTGTTGGTCTCCAACAAAGTTGATAAAACAGCTAAGGAAGACTATCTTGAAGACAGCGAGACAACCCCAAAGTCCTGTCTTGGTTTAGTGTTCGAGTTTCTGGCCACTACCGCATGCACAAGCTATTCAAACTCACTGTCTGAATCAGTTCGGTTTCTTGAGTCTCAACTACAAGCTGAAAGACATCAATCAGCAGTGCTGCGACAAGAAGCGGAAGGACTGCGGAAGTCCCTGGAGCATTCAGATGCATACTTTCTGGTGCAATAGCAAGCGTTGGAGGATTTTAGCGCCAAACAGGACAAAGCTAATCAGCTTGCTAAGCTTATTGCCAGCATGGTGGATACCCAGGATAACGTTTCTTGAGCTCTTCTGAAGTTGTTTCAGTTATGCTCTTGTTTTGCTGCCGCGTTTATTTGCACTGGTGGCCAATTTTGACGGCCAGTGTATGTAATATGCTGCTTTGTTCCCTATATTTGCACTGGTGGCGAACTTTGATGCCCAGTGGATGTAATAATAGGCTAGCCTTAATTGCTTGCTTATTTATTTCCTTATTGTCTTGTTTAGTTGTTTGCTTGTAGTCACTGCATTTCTTTTTCTGAGTTTTCTAGTGGCCACAATAGCCTATTTTTGGTAACTAGGCCAAAATAATCATGGCAACACACGGACTGTTGTAACCATGGGCCTCCTGCAGGCCGTATGATCCATGGGCCTTCGTCCAGCCGTAGGATCCATTGGCCTTCTATACGGGCCGTAGGATCCATCGGCCTTCTATACGGGCCTTAGGGTCCATGGGCCTTCTACGGCCATAGGGTCCATGGGTCTTCTAGGGGCCGTACGATCCATGGGCCTTCTATGGACCGTACTATCCATGGGCCTCATACGGGCCATAGGATCCATGGGCCTTCTACGGGGCGTATCATCATTTCGCAAATCATGGGCCGTACTATTCATGGACCATAACGGGCCGTTAATAGGCCGTATTTGATAACTCTATGAAAACAGCCCAACGAGTTTTTTTTACATGAAAACGGCCCAACGTATTAACGATCCACAAACGGGCCGACTATAACGACGGGCTGAATTTGGCCCACAAGCAGAAAATGACAGTAACGGGCCATATGTAACCGAATGCTGCAAATGAGCCCAAGAATCAATGGGCCCTGAGAAGGCCGAAAGATAACTTGGGCTGGAAACGGCCCAATGGAGTAACGGGTCGGTAATGGGTATAAAGTGATACACTATTCATTACGGGCGAGTTTCACCACAGGCCATTAATGGGCCAAGAGTTACAAAGGTCCTCATATGGCCCGAAAGAAGTCATGGGCCACACATGGGCCGGAAGTTAAAACGGGCTGAATCATATTGGATGGCCCAGATGATGCTACGGGGCCTAATTCGGATAGGGCGTAATGGGCCCTGGGTTAGCGGGCTGTAAATGGGCTATATGCGAACAAGCCATTAACAGGCTTTCCGTGGGCCGGGCCGCCACCTTTTGACCAAGTCAAACGGACCGGCCTTTTCACAGGAATGGGCCTCTGTTGTGCCGTGCCACGTGTCGTCGTATCATAGGCGACTTCGGTCCAATGAACAGATGACATCTGTCCCAACGGTGAGCCAACACGTGTTTCCTCCAGCCAATGATGATTTTACACATGGAAAATCCACATTGGTCGGGGTTATTAACGGGTTATCGGAGCCAAAACCCGACCCGATAGCTTAACGGCATTCCGTTACGGTGGATGCCACGTGTCGGTCACCCTTGACGAAAGCACTTCTGTGACGTGCGATTTATCATCATGGAAGTGGACACTTCCGTGATGATAATTTTGGTAATGTCATGGAACACTTCTACGACAGTACATTTATGACTATCTTGATTCTGTCATAAATTTGTCATGTATGTACATGCATGACAAAAAACGCGACCTACTGTGACAAACACGTATCATCACGGAAGTGTATTTTTTTTAGTGAGCGGCAACTGATGTCTACTACGCAACCTTCTTCTTGTAGACGTTGTTGGGCCTCCAAGTGCAGAGGTTTGTAGGAGAGTAGCAAATTTCCCTCAAGTGGATGACCTAAGGTTTATCAATCCGTGGGAGGCATAGGATGAAGATGGTCTCTCTCAAACAACCCTGCAACCAAATAACAAAGAGTCTCTTGTGTCCCCAACACACCCACTACAATGGTAAATTGTATAGGTGCACTAGTTCAGCGAAGAGATGGTGATACAAATGCAATATGGATGGTAGATATAGATTTTTGTAATCTGAAAATATAAAAACAGCACGGTAACTAATGATAAAAGTGAGCACAAATGGTATTGCAATGCTAGGAAACAATGCCTAGGGTTCATACTTTCACTAGTGCAAGTTCTCTCAAAAATAATAACATAATTGGATCATATAACTATCCCTCAACATGCAACAAAGAGTCACTCCAAAGTCACTAATAGCCGAGAGCAAACAAAGAGATTATGGTAGGGTACGAAACCACCTCAAAGTTATCCTTTCTGCTCGATCTATTCAAGAGTCCGTAGTAAAATAACACGAAGCTATTCTTTCCATTCAATCTATCATAGAGTTCATACTAGAATAACACCTTAAGACACAAATCAACCAAAACCCTAATGTCACCTCAAGTATCCGTGGGCATGATTATACAATATGCATCACACAATCTCAGATTCATCTATTCAACCAACACAAAGTACTTCAAAGAGTGCCCCAAAGTTTATACCGGAGAGTCAAGGCAAAAACATGTGCCAACCCCTATGCATAGGTTCATGGGCGGAACCCGCAAGTTGATCACCAAAACATACATCAAGTGGATCACGTGATATCCCATTGTCAGCACAGATAAGCACGGCAAGACATACATCAAGTGTTCTCAAATCCATAAAGACTCAATCCGGTAAGACAACTTCAAGAGGAAAACTCAATTCATCACGAGAGAGTAGAGGGGGAGAAACATCATAAGATCCAACTATAATAGCAAAGCTCGCAATACATCAAGATCGTGCCAAATCAAGAACACGAGAGAGAGAGAGAGAGTGATCAAACACATAGCTACAGGTACATACCCTCGGCCCCGAGGGTGAACTACTCCCTCCTCGTCATGGAGAGCACCGGGATGATGAAGATGGCCACCGGTGAGGGATCCCCCCTCCGGCAGGGTGCCGAAACAGGGTCCCGATTGGTTGTTGGTGGCTATAGAGGCTTGCGGTGGCAGAACTCCCGATCTATCTTGTTCTCCGAAGGTTTTAGGGCATATGGACTTATATAGGCGAAAGAAGTCGGTCGGGGGAGCCACGAGGGGCCCACGAGGGTGGAGGGCGTGCCCAGTGGGTGGGTGCGCCCCCTATCTCGTGCCCTCCTTTAAGCTTCCCTGCCTTGCACTCCAAGTTCCCTTGATTGCTTCTGTTCCAAAAATAACTTTCCCGAAGATTTCATTCCGTTTGGACTCCGTTTGATATTCCTTTTCTTCGAAACACTGAAATAGGCAAGAAAACAGCAATATGGGCTGGGCCTCTGGTTAATAGGTTAGTCCCAAAAATAATATAAAAGTGTATAATAAAGCCCGTAAACATCCAAAACAGATAATATAATTGCATGAATGCTTCATAAATTATAGATATGTTGGAGACGTATCAGCATCCCCAAGCTTAATTCCTGCTCGTCCTCGAGTAGGTAATTGATAAAAGAAAGAATTTATGAAGTGTGAATGCTAGAAGGTGCACAAGTTTGATCAATGATAATTTCAATCACCTTTTCTAGCATGATTATATGTCATAACAGTAGTTCATCTCATAAAACTTCTCATGACAAGTAACAAGCAATTCACATGTTAAAGCATAGACCATAAACTTTCTTGAAAACTAGCAAACTTCATTCTCACTCATCAAACAATTCCAATTCATCTTATTTTCATGAAGGGTCTATGTCAGAGCTTTGATTTAGCAAACTCCACATAATCAACTATCATATAGTATTCTACAGTTCCTAACACTCACGCAATACTTATGGTTATGGAGTTTTAATCGGACACTGAGAAAGATAGGGGCTTATAATTTCGCCTCCCAACTTATTCACCTTTGGGTGATGTCAGCAATAATAGTTCATGCTAACTTACATCCAGTTAGATATATATATATCAGGACCTTTCCAACACGAGGTGCTTGCCAAAGGATAAAATGAAAAAAGGGAAAGGTGAAGATCACCTTGACTCTTGCATAAAGTAAAAGACATAAAGTAAAAGATAGGCCCTTCGTAGAGGGAAGCAGGGATTTGCAGAGGTGCCAGAGCTTGATTTTGAAATAGAGATGAAAATAAATTTGAGAGGTATGCTTTCATTGTCAACATAACAACCAAGAGTTCCCAATATCTTCCATACTACATACATTATAGGCGGTTCCCAAACAGAATGGTAAAGTTTTTACTCCTCCTCCACCAACAATCACACTCCACGGCCATCCGAAACAATGGGGTACCATCCATACCAACAACAGTCCTGGGGGGGTTTGTTTTAATTATTTTGTTTTGCTTTGATCTTTTTGATCATGGGACTAGGCATCCTGGTTACCAGCCATTTTTCTCGTGAATGATGAGCAGAGTCCACTCATCTTGAGAATAACCCACCAAGCATGGAAGATACTGACAGCCCCTAGTCGCTACATGAGCGATTCGGGCATACAAAACAGATTATTATTTGAAGGTTTAGAGTTTGACACATGCAAATTTACTTGGAACGGCAGGTAAATACCGCATATAGGTAGGTATGGTGGACACTCATGGCAAAAACTGGGTTTAAGGATATTTGGAAGCACAAGTAGTATCTCTACTTGGTGCAAGGAATTTTGGCTAGCATGAGGGGAAAAGGCAAGCTCAACATGTTTGAACGATCCATGACAATGTACTTTAACTGAGATGTGAGAAAACATAACCCATTATGTTGTCTTCCTTGTCCAACATCAACTCTTTAGCATGTCATACTTAATGAGTGCTCACAATTATAAAAGATGTCTAGGATAGTGTATTTATATGTGAAATCTCTCTTCCTTCAATATTCTTTCATGAATTGTTCAAATGACGAATACAATGTTTGCTAACCTTCAATAAATTTACAACCCCTACTTCTTAAATGTGAAGTCATTACACCCAACGGGGTAAGCAAATGAAACATATATAATTTCAGATTCATGACATCCAACTCATTCAACCATTTACTCATAGGATATAAGTGAAGCACACGAGTAAATGACAAACTACTCCAAAAAGATATAAGTGAAGATCAAAGAGTAGTTAAATAATTATGTAGCTATGTGAAGACTCTCTCTCATTTAAGAATTTCAGATCTAAGTACTTTATTCAAGAAAAGCAGGATAAAATGATATTGCAAGGATAGCACAACTCATGTGAAGAAGCAAAAACTTAGGCTCGACCGATACTAACCGATAGTTGTTGAAGAAGAAAGGCGGGATGCCTAACAGGGCATACCCAAGCTTAGATGCTTGAGACTTCTTGAAATATTATCTTGGGGTGCCTTGGGAATCCCCAAACTTGAACTTTTGTGTCTCCTTCATTCCTCTCATATCATGGTTTCTCTTTTTATCAAAAGCTTCAGCCACACCAAACTCAACAAGAACTCGTGAGATGGGTTAGTATAAAGCAATGCAAAACCTTATCATTTTCTACAGTAGAAAATCACTAAAATTATTATTCCAAATTGCATACTAAATGTCTCTGCATATTTAATACTCCTATCCTCAAATAGAATCATTAAACAAGCAAACATATGCAAACAATGCAAACATAACAGCAATGTACCAAAACAGTACAGTCTGCAAACAATGCAAGAGTATCAATACTTCCATAACTCCAAAAATTATGATAAAAATACCTCACTGTAGAAGATTTATCAGATCTCAATATGGAAAAAGTTTCAACATTATACCATTCTCTCACTTTTCTAGGGAATTTTTGCAACAGTGGTAAACTTTCTGTTTTCAAACAGCAACATGTATACTAGCAAAATAAGCATAGTAAAGGCTATCCTTGACATTTTTATTGAAACAATAGATGCAAAACATTATTATAAATAACAGAAAGCAAATATTAACAAAATAAAATGACGCTCCAAGCAAAACACATATCATGTGGTGAATAAAAATATAGCTCCAAGTAAAGTTACCGATGAACGAAGACGAAAGAGGGGATGCCATCCGGGGCATCCCCAAGATTAGGATCTTGGTTGTCCTTGAATATTGCCTTGGGGTGCCTTGGGAATTCCCAATCTTAGGCTCTTGCCACTCCTTATTCCATAGTCCATCGAATCTTTACCCAAAACTTGAAAACTTCACAACACAAAACTCAACAGAAAACTCGTAAGCTCCGTTAGTATAAGAAAATAAAACCACCACTTAGGTACTGTAATGAACTCATTCTAAATTCATATTGGTGTAATATCTAATGTAATCCAACTTATCTATGGTTCATACCCTCCGATACTACTCATAGATTCATCAAAATAAGCAAACAATACATAGAAAACAGAATCTGTCAAAAACATAACAGTCTGTAGTAATCTGCATCAAACGAATACTTCTGGAACTCCAAAAATTCTAACAAATTAGGAAGTCCTAAGAAATTTGTGTACCAATCTAGAGAAAAATGAATCAGATAATGAGCACGTTTCTGTGAATTATCAAAACAAATTTGTTGAGTGCAAAAGTTTCTGATTTTCAGCAGGATCAACACAACTATCACCGTAAACTATCCTAAAGGTCTTACTTGGCACTTTATTGAAACAAAAGCTATAAAGCATGATTACTACAGTAGCATAATCATGTGGACACACAAAAACAGTAAAGTTAAATATTGGATTGTCTCCCAACAAGCACTTTTCTTTAATGCCTTTTTAGCTAGGCATGATGATGACAATGATGCTCACATAAAAGATAAGAATTGAAACACAATGGGAGCATCATGAAGCATATGACTAGCACATTTAAGCCTAGCCCATTTCCTATGCATAGGGATTTTGTGAGCAACACTTATGGGAACAATAATCAACTAGCATAGGAAGGCTAAACAAGCATAACTTCAAGATTTTCAACACATAGAGAGGAAACTTGATATTATTGCAATTCCTACAAGCATATGTTCCTCCCTCATAATAATTTTCAGTAGCATCATGAATGAATTCAACAATATAACCAGCACCTAAAGCATTCTTTTCATGATCTACTAGCATAGAAAATTTATTACTCCCCACATAAGCAAAATTCTTCTCATTCGGAATAGTGGGAGTATCATAAAAGACTTGAATACTATAAATTGTTTCCACATTAAAAGAGTAATGTTCAGAAAAAGGGTAATCATAATCATGACAAGTTTTATAAATATAATCATCACTACTTTTCATAGCACAAGTTTCATCATAATAATCATCATAAGTAGCAACTTTGTTCTCATCATAATCGATTGAAACCTCTTCCAAGATGGTGGAATCATCACTAAATAAAGTTGACACTCTTCCAACCACTTTCATATTCATCACAATATGATTCAACATCCTCCAAAATAGTGGGATCACTACTTCCTAAAGTTGACACTCTTCCAAACCCAATCAATATAATCATCATAGGTAAGAGGCATGCTATCATCATAACAACTTTGAGTATCAAAACTTGGGATGCTAAAAATATCATCTTCATTAACTATAGCATCCACAAGCTTGGGACAAACATTAATTTCAGCAAATATATTATCAAATATGTCATCCTCACCAAACATAGCTTCCCCAAGCTTGGGCCCTTTCATATCATAAGCATAGTCACTCTCATCATTAATAGTATGGATAGCACCAATAGTATAGCAATTATCATCATCACAATGAGTAGTAGGAGCAAAATCATTTGGGAGAGATACCTTTCTACCTTTGTTTCTCTGTTTTTTTCTTTTTCTTCTTCACATTATGTTTGGGTTCAACCCTCTTCTTTGAGCTCCTTATTGATGAGATTGGTTGAATAGAAAGCTCCTCCTCGTAACCTGATTCATCATAAGAAATAATAGGAGGATATTGGGAAGTCTCTTCCCTTTTATTAGTATTCTCTTCCTCTTCTATTTGCTTTATTTTCTTTAGGTATTTGGCAATATAAGGATTTTCAATGCAATTCACCGCACAATACATATAAATTTCCTCTAGATCTATATCAAGAAATTTCTTAAGGGCAAATTCTGGAAGATTCTTAGTTAAACGTTTCAATTCTTCATAACCCAAAAGCAAACTAAGTTCATTATAATGTGCAAGGGAAATCATATCATCACAATTTTTGGACATGATTCGATCTTGAAACAATGTGCATCAGAGATGTAAATGACCACGTTCATTGCAAAGTTCACAAGTACGGCAAAGGAAATTTAAATTTTCAGCACTCCCATTTAATCTTTCTTGCAACAATTTAGTTTCTAAATGCTTATGCCTCTTGCAATATCTATCTTCTCTATTTGGTGTGTCCATGCAAACCCAATGCTCTCCACAAAAATCGACATGCTTATAAGAGATATTTTCATCATGACTAGTGCAATTATCATTGGTACTATGGATATTCAAGGAGTTCATACTAACAACATTGCAATCATGCTCATCATTCAAAGATTTAGTACCAAATATTTTATAGACTTATTCTTCTAGCATTTGAGCGCAATTTTCCTTTTCATCATACTCACGAAAGATATTAAAAAGATGAAGCGTATGAGACAAACTCAATTCCATTTTTTTGTTTTCTTTTATAAACTAAACTAGTGATAAAACAAGAAACAAAAATATTCGATTGCAAGATCTAAAGATATACCTTCAAGCACTCACCTCCCCGACAACGGCGCCAGAAAAGATCTTGATGTCTACTACGCAACCTTCTTCTTGTATACATTGTTGGGCCTCCAAGTGCAGAGGTTTGTAGGACAGTAGCAAATTTCCCTCAAGTGGATGACCTAAGGTTTATCAATCCGTGGGAGGCGTAGTATGAAGATGGTCTCTTTCAAACAACCTTGCAACCAAATAACAAAGAGTCTCTTGTGTACCCAACACACCCAATACAATGGTAAATTGTATTGGTGCACTAGTTCGGCGAAGAGATGGTGATACAAGTGCAATATGGATGGTAGATATAGGTTTTTGTAATCTGGAAATATAAAAACAGCAAGGTAACTAATGATAAAAGTGAGCACAAACGGTATTGCAATGCTAAGAAACAAGGCCTAGGGTTCATATTTTCACTAGTGCAAGTTATCTCAACAATAATAACATAATTGGATCATATAACTATCCCTCAACATGCAACAAAGAGTCACTCCAAAGTCACTAATAGCGTAGAGCAAACAAAGAGATTATGGTAGGGTACGAAACCACCTCTAAGTTATCTTTTCTGCTCGATCTATTCAAGATTCTGTAGTAAAATAGCACGAAGCTATTCTTTCCCTTCAATCTATCATAGAGTTCATACTAGAATAACACCTTAAGACACAAATCAACCAAAACCCTAATGTCACCTAGATACTCCATTGTCACCTCAAGTATCCGTGGGCATGATTATACGATATGCATCACACAATCTCAGATTCATCTATTCAACCAACACAAAGTACTTCAAAGAGTGCCCCAATGTTTCTACCGGAGAGTCAACACGAAAACATGTGCCAATCCCTATGCGTAGGTTCATGGGCGGAACCCGCAAGTTGATCACCAAAACATACATCAAGTGGATCACGTGATATCCCATTGTCACCACAGACAAGCACGAAAATACATACATCAAGTGTTCTCAAATCTTTAAAGACTCAACCCGATAAGATAACTTCAAGAGGAAAACTGAATTCATCACAAGAGAGTAGAGGGGGAGAAACATCATAAGATCCAACTATAATAGCAAAGCTCGCGATACGTCAACATCATGCCAAATCAAGAACATGAGAGAGACAGAGATCAAACACATAGCTACTAGTACATACCCTCAGCCCTGAGGGTGAACTACTCCCTCCTCGTCATGGAGAGCACCGGGATGATGAAGATGGCCACCAGCGAGGGATCCCCCCTCCGACAGGGTGCCGGAACAGGGTCCCAATTGGTTTTTGGTGGCTACAGAGGCTTGCGAAGGCGGAACTCCCGATCTATCTTGTTCTCCGAAGGTTTTAGGGTATATGGACTTATATAGGTGAGATAAGTCGGTCGGGGGAGCCACGAGGGGCCCACGAGGGTGGAGGACGCGCCCAGGGGGTGGGCGCGCCCCCTATCTCGTGGCCTCCTTGAAGCTTCCCTGGCTTGCACTCCAAGTTCCCTGGATTGCTTCTGTTCCAAAACTAACTTTCCCGAAGATTTCATTCCGTTTGGACTCCGTTTGATATTCCTTTTCTTCGAAACACTGAAATAGGCAAGAAAACAGCAATAAGGGCTCACTACAGAAAAATACAATTCCGTGATGATACGTGTTTGTCACAGTAGGTCGCGTTTTTTGTCATGCATGTACATCCATGACAAATTTATGACAGAATCAAGATAGTCATACCTGTGCTGTCGTAGAAGTGTTCCATAACATTACCAGAATTATCATCACGGAAGTGTCCACTTCCATGACGATAAATCGCGCGTCACCGAAGTGATTTCGTCAAGGGTGACTGACACGTGGCATCCACTGTAACGGAATGTCGTTAAGCTATCAGGTCGGGTTTTGGATCCGATAACCCGTTAATAGCCCCGACCAATGGGGATTTTCCACGTGTAAAATCATCATTGGCTGGAGGAAACACGTGTCGGCTCATTGTTGGGACAGATGTTATCCACTCATTGGACAGAAGGCGCCTATGATATGTCGACACGTGGCACGGCCCAACAGAGGCCCATTCCTGTGAAAAGGCCGACCCGTTTGACTTGGTCAAAAGGTGGCGGGCCGGCCCATGGAAAGCCTGTTAACGGCATGTTCGCATATAGCCCATTTACAGCCCGCTAACCCAAGGCCCGTTACGCCATATCCGAATTAGGCCCAGTAGCGTCATCTGGGCCATCCAATATGATTCCAGCCCGTTTTCACTTCTGGCCCATGTATGGCCCATGATGTCTTTCGGCCCATATGAGGCCCTATGTAACTCTTGGCCTATTAACGGCCCGTGGTGAAACTGGCCCGCAATGAACAGTGTATCACTTTACACCCATTAACGGCCTGTGGTGAAACTAGCCCGTAATGAACAGTGTATCACTTTATACCCATTAAGGGCCCGTTATTCAGTTGGGTCGTTTCCAGCCCATGTTATCTTTCGGCCTTCTCAGAGCCCATTTATTCTTGGGCTCATTCCGAGCATTCGTTTACTTACGGCCCATTACTGTCATTTTCTGCTTGTGGGCCAAATTCAGTCTGTGGTTACAGTCGGCCCATTTGTGGTCCGTTAATACATTGGGCCCTTTTCATTGCATCATCAAATACGGCCTATTAACGATGGCCCGTTATGGTCGGCCCATGAACGGACGATTCCAACTCTAGCCCGTTTACGGCCATAGTGCAGCCTGTTATTGGCCCATGTTTGTCCAATTGATCATACGACCCGTATATGGCCCATTGATGATACGGCCCGTAGAAGGCCCATTGTTTCTACGGCCCGTAGAAGGCCCAATGTTTCTACGGCCCGTAGAAGGCCTACTGTTTCTACGGCCCGTAGAAGGCCCAATGTTTCTATGGCCCATAGGAGGCCTAGTGTCACTACAATAAATATTAGCCCATGGTTACTGTGGCCTAGTTTTAAAAAATAGGTTGTTGCAGCCACTAGCAAACCGCGGAAAAAGAACTGCACTAACTACAAGCAAACAAATAAATAAGACAACAAGGAAATAAATAAGCAAGCAACTTATGCTAGGCTATCACGGCTATTACACATATTACATCCACTGGGCATCAAAGTTCACCACCAGTGCAAATATAGGGAACACAACAGCATATAAACGCCGCAGCAAAACAAGTCTAGAACTGAAACCACTTCAGAAGAGTTCAAGAAACAATATCCTGGGTACCCATAATGCTGGCAAGATGCTTAGCAAGTTTATTAACTTTCTCTTGTTTGGCGCTTAAATCCTCCAGCACTTGCTGTTGCACAAGAAAGTACGCATCTGAATTCTGCAGGGACTTCCTCAGTCCTTCGGCTTCTTGCCGCAGCACAGCTGACGGATGCCTTTCAGCTTGTAGCTAAGACTGAAGAAGCCGAAGTGATTCAGGCAGCGAGTTCGAAGAGCTTGTGCCAGCGGTACTGGCCAGTAACTCGAACACTACATCAATGCAGGACTGTGGGGTTTTCTCGCTCTCTACAAGATCGTTTTTATCACCTTTCTTGGAGACCAACAGGGTTCTCTCACTATCTGGAACCTTATCTGCATTACTTTCTCTACCATTGCATAGTGGGGTGCTCTTCTCCAATATTCTGTTTGCATACTACAAGAGAAACAAGCAGACACATCACATGTTTAGCTTGTAGTATACGAAACTCATTTCGGTAAACCCGTTCAGTAGTAAGGTGGACAGGATAACAGCATGAAACAAACATATATCTATGTTCTATGGTCACTGTATTGTCCATACCATTCTAGTTTATGTTCCCTAATCAAGATAGAGACACAGTTCAACTCATATATTTTTAAGACACAGCAGCATAGGCAGAATATAAGTGTGAGAAACTACATAGCATTGGCAGCACTTGTAATGTGCATCACATGAGAACATAACTGTTTATACAACTTAAACTGAAATCAACATAGAGCAAGAAGTTAGAATAGCAATCCAGTTAAAGAAATAGGTTTAAAACATACCTGTTGCGCCATTGGAGTTTCAATTAGATCCTTCAAATTCGAAAGTAGTTGGTACGAGTAAATACAGTGATGCAATAGCAAAGGAGTATGGACCATAGCTACGGAATCTGACCTGAGAACAGTTGCTCTTCTGCTTTAAATGTGGAGTTGGGGTTAGCTGTGGTGGTCTTCGTGCTTTGGGCACTGCAGTAGCTTTAAAACTGCTCGTGTGGGGGTACTCTGTGGTGGACATGGTGCTTTGTCAACTCTAAGTGGGTTACTATCCGCTGGGGTTGCGGTTAGATGGGTTGTAGCTGGTTCTCTGCCCAACAGTGTAAGTGTGCAATCTGGAAGAGTCTCGATTATGTGTGGTGGGGCTAGTTTGTGGGCCAGTATAACCATGGTTCTATCTGCATCGATGGGTAGCACTGTCTTTTGTGAAGAACGGGTTTTTGCTCCCTTAGATACTGCCATCACCCCCTCCAATTCAAATGGCTGATAGACAATAAAAGAAATTGAACGTACAGAGATTGTATGATAGACAGATGTGGTAATTCACATATATGTTGTCTAACCAAACAGGACAGCATGACACAATTTCACATATATGATGCCTAACTAAACAGGATTGCATGACACAGTTTCAGATATATGATGGATAACTTAACAGGATATAATGGCATAGTTCAACATATGATGACTACCTAAACAGGATGACATGACAAAACTATATGATGTCTTTCTAAAATAGGTTGGGATGAAATAATTCACATACCTGTTGTCTAAGTATATAGGATGGCATGATATAATTGACATAATTGATTCATATACTAAGCAGTTGGCACTCGCATGTATGATCTCTAAACTAAGCAGATAGAATTCAATATTGTGCATATGATGTCTAAACTAAGCAATGCAAGACACCATATGCATCATATGAGAAATATAAACATTGCAACTTAGAGCATACACCTCAGGTGGGATATAGGACTGGTCATCTGTCTCTGAATCCTCCTCTGAGGAGCTCCTTGTAACCATCGAGATATATTCTTCAATAGGTACCATTGCCTGCTCTGAAGACCTTGTTTTCACTCCAGATTTTTCCATAACCGGCTCAAATGGCTGATACACATGATGAGTAGTTCAATATACACAGATTGTCGACAAATGGAATACGTAATGAAAAAAAAGATGGCATGAGATAATTCACATATATGATGCCTGGCTCCATGGCGGTGCATAATTCACATATATGATAACTGGTTGAAAAACATGGCATTGCATAATTCACATATCTGATATAGAAAGCAAACATGAGGCATTCACACAAAGCATGTCTAATCTAAGCAGATGGCATGGCAATGCAAGACACCATATGCATGATATGAGAAATATAACCCAGCCAAGTTAGAGCATGCACCTCGGGGGGGGGGGAATATGACTGGTCATCTCTCTCTGAATCCTCCTCTAAGGAGCTATCTGTAACCAGCAAGAAATCTGCATCGACGGGTAGCACTGACTGCTCAGAAGACCTTGTTTTCGCTCCAGATTTTCCCATGACCGACTCAAATGGCTGATGCACAGGAAGAGTAGATGAATGTATAAACATTGTTGACAAATGGAATACATTATGGAAAAAATATGGCACGATACAATTCACATATACGATGATCGGCTAAACAGGATGGCATTGCATGATTCACGTATATGATGCCTGGCTAAAGAAAATGGCATTGCATAATTCCCATATACTCCCTCCGTTCCTAAATATTTGTCTTTTTAGAGATTTCAAATGGACTACCACATACGGATGTATATAGACATATTTTAGAGTGTAAATTCACTCATTTTGTTTCGTATGTAGTCACTTGTTGAAATCTCTAAAAAAGACAAATATTTAGGAATGGTGGGAGTATGATATAGAAACCAAACAGGTGGCATTCACACAGAGCAAATCTAAACTAAGCTGATGACATATAAGATTTATAATGTAAGCAATGCAACACGCCATATGCATGATATGACCAACATCAGCATGCCAGGTTAGAGCAAACACCTCAGGTGGTAAACATGCATGGTCGGCTCCTTCCGAATCTCCATCTGAATAGTTATCTTCCTCTGGAATACAATCTGGAAATGCAGGAGAGGGGGGGGCACTTCGCCCACCATGGAGCAGTGTCTGCATGACATTATATTCGCACGCAACGGTCTTCTCTTTTTCTCTACATGTTCAGTACGATTGTGTACAATATCTGACATGCATAATAAAAAATAGTTAGATTTTGTAAGGCCTAAGGGGTGCGTGCAAAAATCAAGACTGATGGTAGCAAACGAGTGGATGGATCCAAAACTAATGATAGGAGGTAGATTATAGCTTCAGTTTAAAAAGATAGACAATGGATCATCTATTGTTTGTTGCCCACCCAACATGAACCACATAGAAGACCCCAGATGAACTAGATAGTAGACAGATACTATTCGTTGCTGGCTCGATATGAGACCCATGGGAAATTCAAAACTCAAGATTGAACGATAAAGTAGTAGGTAATAATAACCAATGTATAACGTAAGCGAACACGAAAGACTGCGACCTCTCTTCCGGAACTGTGTAGTCCTCGGGTTTATCTGCTCAGTCGATGATGGTAATGCAGTGGGCATGGCTGCCGGCAACGGGGAAGATGATCTGAGGCGGCCAAAGAAAGTCTGCAGGGGGGATCTCTGCTGCAGTGAACGCTTCTGTCGATGGTGCACCTCAGGTGGGGTGGATGATGGCACGGCTGGAGCAGGACATAACACACGGAGTTTTATTTGACACCAATCTGAAAATGAAGTAAATCTGTAAGGGCTCCTTAGAATTGGAGGGTTCTATAAATGCAGGGACAGGAAAAACACAGGAATAGGATAGGAATGCACGTGCAAAACAGAGCATTTGGAAACATAGGATTTCAATCAACCTGGATGTTTGGCTCACATGAATTGGATGAACAGAGGAATGGAGAAACAAAGTGATGCGACGAGTGTACAACCTCTTTGGCATAGCCTTGTGGACCTCAGCATCATTGGGTTGGACGTGGAGGATGGTGATGATGCTGGTGTGACTGTCGGAGGCGGGGAAGAAGATCCGAGGCCTCTGGAAATGGCACCGAGGGTACTCCTCCGCTGTGATGGACGGTTCCATCGTTGGAGAAGCTCCGCTAAGGTGTACGGCGACGAGGCTGAAGCATGACAAGACAGACAACGTTAATCTGAAGTGGGACCCTAATATCGTCTGCAATAGATGATGTAAAATACATCACCAAAAAGTGCTAGATGTAAAACGCATCAGCCGCGCCACGGCCGCTCCGACAGATGCTGTAAGTACAGTTCACTCTGAACTTAACTAAAGAAAATGAACTTCACAGTCGAAACTGAATTTTACTGTTGAAACTGATTGAACTAGTAATAGAGCATTGCAATAGATGTTTAGGGCGTTCGAGCACTAGTAGCAGAGAAGCAGTGATCTAAATCAGCAGACGCTCGAGCAGGGAACGCACTAGCAGAGAGCAAGTCATGCAGTAGCACCGTGAGCGAGTGCTAAAGCAGCAACTCCTATAGCTGCCGAAGGTCGTGCAGCAGCAGCAACAGCACAAGCGAGAGCAAGAGTAGAGCAGTAGCATGAACGAAAGCAGGAGCAGTGCAGCAGCGCGACCGACAGCAAGAACAGAGCTGCAGCGCGAGCGAGAGCCGGAGCAGCTACAGCTAGTGCCGTTGTGGAAGTCGCCGCTGAGGAAGCAATGACATGGGGGAGAGACACTGTGGATGATGTGGCCGGCGACGGCGCCATCAATGGAGACGCCATGTCTGCTCGATATCGAGCACCGGCAGCCCCGTGAGATCGAATAAAAGATAAAATGGAGCGGTGAGTGCAGAACCTCCTTGGTGGCACCAAGTTGGCCTCCGCTTCATCAGAGGAATTGGTGAGGGTGCTGCGGTTCCGATGGGGCAGGTCAAGACGGTGCTGTGGGGATTGAGGTGGCGCAATAGATGAGGCGAACATCGGGATAGCTCCTGGGAGGTGGAGGACAGGGCGGCTGATCCAGCGGGACGACGAGATCGACAACGGATCCTCATCTGGTGCGGTGGATGAGGGACGGCGAGCTGTTGCGGTTGACGACGTAGTCGGGGAAGAGTCTCCGGCTGGGCGGCGGTTGGGAGGCCGACGGAGGAGCGTGGGGTTTCGCGGGTTTTGGCGGCCTTAGTGTACGAATGGGGGGCGAAGGGGGAGGGGGGAGCCAAGCTTAGGGACGCGCTTGTCCGAAATGTAGGGTAAGTTACCAGCGTACCCCTACCGGTTTTGACACCGCGACGTGGAGCTTCATTTTCGGCTAAGGGGTAGAAGGGGCATTTCGCGTGTCTGGGCTGCGGGAGCGATTTCGGATGAGGAGGGAGTTCTCGTGCGCGTCCAAATTTCGGGATAACAAGGCGCGGCGCAGGTTGAAGAAGCGGGAGTTTCAAAGCAGGCGAGACAAAAGATACTCGAGCTTGAAAATTTCGGGATAACAAGGTGCGGATTCCTTGTTCGGCAGAACAAACTTAATGTGTAAAAAAAATCATACAAGACACAAGAGAGTCATGTCCCCTTTTACTATATTGCTATAGATGCCATTGAAAAAACTACAAGAAAAATGTTAAAAAAATCGGGAGAACAAGATTACCCTGCACAGTACCAAATCGACTCACACTTCCCTCAACAACAACAAAAAACAAATCAGTTCCCACCAAAGAAAGAGTAATGTCCCTTTTTATATGATTACAGATGCCATGCTCTCGAATTTCAATTTTTGAATCCATGTTATGTTGAATTCGAATATATCATTATGTGACCTTGCGGTTTATAATTGATGTAGTCGTACATTTTGATATTCCATCATATATGAACATTTTACTCCACCATGTGAACATATATATTGTCGTCTACCATATGGACTAAATTTGAATCAATTTTCCTTATTTGAATACAATTGTTGTCAAGTTATACAATAATTAAATATTATCTTGATAACAAAAAGACATGCATATAGCAGTAATCATATTTCACTATGAACTACATGTACCATACACTCTCCAATTCAAATATCTGTATCCATTTTATGTTGAATTCAAATCATAGTACATTATTGGTCTAGGTAGCGAGATGTTTGGGATAATCTAAACCCTGTTTTCATACATATAATTTTTGGCTGAATTGGGACAAGTTTTGGTATAAGCCTCTTGCAAAACCGGAGATTCTCTCAACAAGCCTCGTGGTTCCGAGAGGGAACGTGTCACCTTTGTGTGCGAAACGATATATGCTGCCTCCCCCCTGATTTTATTTACAGAGGCAACATAGAACTATATGAGTGCCCTGTTAAATTTTGGAATTATTAAGGGTTCATTTGGCCTTTTTATACATTAATTGAGTTTCTGGACTTTTAATGTGCATAATCTAAATATGAATTGCATGCACGTTCTCCAGTGCACCAAAGTGGGTTGAAAAATCACAGGTGTGACCTTGGTTGAATTTCTAGGTCCCATGGAAGAAAAGAGAATGAAATTCAAACATCTGGGCGTCATGACTCTGCCGAGAACATCGAGAAACTTAGATTTTAAATTCATGTAAATCCAAAACTCGGCTGGAAATCATGAAACTTGGTATGGTGTCATGTCATGGCACTAACATGTTGTGGTAAAAAAATTGGGCCGATTTGGAAGCTCGTGGTTCTAAGAGGGAACGTCCCACCTTTGAGTGTGAAACGATATA
>NC_041391.1:363791825-363813840 GCF_002162155.2 Triticum dicoccoides | reverse complement strand
AGTGCCACGTTAAATTTTGGAATTATTCCGGGTTCGTTTGTCATTTTTTATACATTAATTGAGTTTCTGGTCATTTACTGTGCATAAGTCAAATTTGAACTACAAGCACATGCTCTCGTGCACCAAAGTTGGTTGAAAAATCACATTTGTGTCCTTGGGTGAATTTCTAGGTCCCATGCAAGAAATGAGAATAAAATTAAAACATCTGGGCATCGTGGCTTGGCCGAGAACATTGAGAAACTTGGTTTTAAAATTCTTGTAAATCCAAAACACGTCTGAAAATCATGAAACTTGGCATGGATGTCATGTCATGGTACTACCATGTTGTGGTAAAAAAATGGTCGAATAGGAATAGATTTTGGTATAAGCTTCTTGCAAACCGAAGCTTCTCTCAAGAAGGCTCGTGGTTCTGAGAGGGAACATGTCACCTTTGAGTGTGAAACGATATACGTTGTCCCCCTTGAGTTTATTTACAAAGGCAACACAGAACTACATGAGTGCCCTGTTAAATTTTGGAATTATTCTGGCTTTGTTTGGCCTTATTTACACATTAAGTGAGTTTTTGGTCATTTAATGTGCATAATTCAAATTTGAACTACAAGCACGTGCTCCCGTGCACCAAAGTTGGTTGAAAAATCACATTTGTGTCCTCGGGTGAATTTCTACTCCCTCCTTCCATCTATATAGGTCCTAATGCGTTTTTCAAGGCTAACTTTGACCAAACATTAGAGCAATAATATATGACATGCAACTTACACAAAGCATACCTTCAAATTTGTATGTCAAAGGAGCTTCCAATAATATAATTTTCATAGTGTACATCTCATGTGCTATTAATCTTGTCAATAGTCAAAGGTTGTCTTGAAAAACACATTAGGCCCTATATAGATGGAAGGAGGGAGTAGGTCCCATGCAAAAATGAGAATAAGATTCAAACATTTGGGCATCGTGGCTCGTTCGAGAACATTGAGAAACTTGGTTTCAAAATCATGAAACTTGGCATGGTGTCATGTCATGGTAGTACCATGCCGTGGTAAAAAAAATTGGCCGAATAGGAACAAATTTCGATATAAGCTTCTTGCAAATCGGAGCTTCTCTCAAGAAGGCTCGTGGTTCTGGGAGGGAACGTGTCACCTTTGTGTGCATAATTCAAATTTGAAATACAAGCACATGTTCTAGTGCACCAAAGTTGGTTGAAAAATCACATGTGTGTCCTCGGGTAAATTTCTAGGTTCCATGCAAGAAATGGGAATGAAATTCAAAATTCTGGGCGTCGTGGCTGGGTTGGAAACATTGAGAAACTTAGTTTTTTAATTCCTGTAAATCCAAAACACGCATGAAAATAATGAAACTTGGCTTGGTGTCATGACATGGCACCAACATGCTGTGGTAAATTTGCAGTCCGATTTGCGAAGGCGCACACATTAACAATCAACAAAGTCATTTTGGAACAAGTGTCGTCACGTTACAATCGGAAACACAAGTATTATTGAAACCGTGGGCGTTCTACTTACTAGTACCATTTACGTGCCGCCACGCATCCCCATTTTTTATTAGCTAGGAGGCGCCGTGCAGGGTAGCTATTTGAGTACGAGAGGCGTGCGATCAGACCCCGGCGCGTGCTTTTCGGGAGGAGAGCCCTTTGACCTCCATCTGCCGTCCACCTCTCTCCCAAGTCTCCATTAATGGCGCCCGAGCCTCTGTTTAATGGCGTGGCTATGTCTCACTCGACTGAGATTTAAGAGAGAAAAAAGAAAATCTGAAAGCATGGATCTTGATGTAAGATCCGACGGTCCTATATAGCATCTACTGCGACTTATAGCAAGACTGATGAATATATAAGGACGATTTTTTTATCAAAGAAGGGCTTGCCCCTTCCGATTTTCATTACTGAAAACCACCACAATTCACAAGAAGTTCAGCACAACTCCAGCCTAACACGAAGGACTAAAAGCTACCAGATTGAAATTGCAACATCCCAAGAGGCCAACAAAGGCCAAACATCCGCGCTAGAACCCAACATTTCACAACCGACGACACAATCCACATCCTAAACCGATTATTACATCAAAAGGAACCAGGAAACTGAAGGAAGCCCAGCAGCAACTAGAAGAACAACAACGCCAGGGTCGCCACAGCAAGAGTTTTCTTCATTCCAACCTCGCAACATTGATCTTCCACAGAAAGATAAGGACGATTAATTGTCTTACATAATTAGAAAGATAATTAAAAAAGCCACATGCGGCTACGCCCGAAATACACAAGGGCAAAAGAAGAAGGAAGACAAGGATCTGGCTCGCTGATCTCTACTTTATTGATGCATTGCTGCAGGCCGCGGGAACTAGTCTCCGCGACGAGCGGCGATGACCTCTTTCGTGTCCTCAAGACGCTGCTTGAGAACATCCATGGATTCCTCCACCAGCCTTTGGCGCTCGTTGCAGAGCATGTCATTCTCGTCCATAAGTTTCTTGACGATGACGCCGGTCCTCTTCAACAAGGCACTGGTCTCCTCCTGCTGGTCTGCACTTTGGACGATCTTCTCCCTCAGCAGGTCGCGCTCGGCCCGGAGCCTCTCATTGCCCTCCCTTAGTTGCCGGATGATGCTGGTAGCCTGTTCAAACGAGGTTTTCATGTCGTCATGCAACCTCGCCAAGCCGGAGATCTGATCCATCTGGCTATGGACGATCGCATGCATGCGCCTGTAACAGTCGTCGCCTGCCCGCGAGAAATTTTCCCAGGCCGCCGCGGCGCGGTGGGACATCTCTGCTACATTCGTGGCGCGGCAGGACATCTCTGCTACTTCCACGGCGTGGCCGGACCAGTCTGCTACATCGACGGCGCGGCGGGACCTCTGTGCTGCTACTTCCGGGAGGCGGGACATGTCGGCTGCTCTCGTAGCGAGGCGGGACATCTCTCGTGCTTCCGCTTCAATGCTGGCCTCTCCCTAGTGGCAATCTCTCGACCCAGAACTCACGTTGGCCATGGCAGACGCAAGGGAAGGATGCTGAATGACTTGTTTGTTTTTGTGGATGAGGAGTTGAGGAGGAATGTGTAGTCATGTTGGCATACTAGTATTTATAACCAAGTACTAATACGCTCCTAAGTGGGAAACCGTTTAGGTTGTGATCGTTGTGAACAAGTTTGGAATTCAATATAGCGTGGTACTAATACGCTCCTAAGTGGGAAACCGTTTAGGTTGTGATCGGTGTGAACAGGTTTGCAATTCAATATAGCATGGAGTAATTTGGAATGTGACGAGACGCAAGCTCAAAATTTATTGACGGTTCTAGTTTGGAAGTGCGGCACTATTCCCGGATGGAGTACTTCTTTTTCTACTCCCTCCTTTCCGTTGATATAGGGCTTATCTCAAAGTTTTAGTTTTTCCATTTTATAAGGCTCAATTTGGTTGTTCCCCAACACATGTTCAGATTCCAAGGTGCATTAAATCATTGCATGCAAGTATTAAGAGAAAATTGACCAATGCATGTACTTTATGCATGTATGCATTGCAATTAATGCATTGATAAACATAATTTTTTGAGAAAAACAAGAGCATTAATTAGGTGCTTTTGCAAACTACAAAAAATATTCCACCACTCACCATAAACCGGAAAGGAGGGAGTACTGCTGTGTACGTGCAATAACTGGCACCATCGTATACATATCTTACGGTTGATGGGGCGTTCGACATGAATAGCCGTGTGGCGAGCTCTAGGCTAGTCCTTTTTTCAGACTCATTAAACCTATCTCTCGGGACTTCTCGCACGCACCATCGTGCCCCCCACAAAAACTTGTACTCTGAGTTTAGTAGTACGTTATACAGGAAGAGAAGAGGTGCACGCACGCACTCGTCCTCTCACACACGCGTCTGTTTTTTCTTGAAAAGGAGGATGATGACCCCCGGCCTCTGCATCTGGGAGTCACACACGCATCTGTAGTACTTCTTACCCAAAGGGATGTATCTAGAACTAAAATACATCTACATACATCTCCTTTTATCCATTTTGATGACAAGTAGTACTTCTTACCCAAAGGGACTTTATATCCAACAGACACAAAATATCCGTTTGACTGTTGGAAGTTACTGATCTGATGTCGAAGTAATTGCTGCATCGCCACCAAAACCCACCATTTCTTAAGCTAAAGTAGACCAAGGTAATTCCTGTATTAGCATATTACTAAGATAAACAGAAGGCACTGTCGAAACATTTAGGACGTGAGCTTGTCAATCTGAATGTGGAGGGACACAAGCTTAGCCCCGGCCAACAGCTTGGGTGGAACTGTCAAGAAGGTCAGATCCTGCACGTCGACGTCGCCGGGATCCTTGCTGCTTGTCACCTCCATTTCCACCTTGACGGTGTCGGTCGTGCCTTTGGGCTCCCCCGGTGGGCCGTTCGCCCACAGCTTGGCCAAATACTGCGGCAGTGGGGACGCCCCCGCTCTGATGCAGACGACCGACACGGCGATAGGCGCGCCGATGTCGAGCATGCCGCCGACCAAGAAAAACGCACGATGGTCCTCCTCCGCGAACAGCAAGAGTCGTGGCTCCGACAGTGGCACTTGCAGCTGGAGCACCTTGCCACACTGGATCCTGGGCATGGGATGCGTGGTGCTGATGTGGTGATAGAGCGCCGGCGGCAGGCTGTCGTAGCCGCAGACGGGCACGGGGCATTTGCAGGGCGCGAGCGGACACACGCTCTGGTGATCGGCGAGCTTGTGGTAAGTGACGTAGAGCCCACAGCCTTCGTGCGGGCACTCCACCCTCACCGACAAAAGGACGGAGTCCACCGCCGTGTTCCGCACATCGAAGCCACCGCCGCGCTCGCACTTCTCGCACTGCCGCTGGTTCCCGGGGCGCTCGACACGGCAGTCCGCGCAGGCCAGGTGCCCTCCCTTGCACTGCAGAAATCAATCCAACAGCACATCAATCAAGAAACCTGCACCTTGCTCAATCAGCTGAACGGACGAGGTGTATTCGAACCTCATACACTGGAGGCGTCAAGGGGCGGAGGCACAAGGGGCAGAGGAGCACGATGAGGTCCATCGAGACCTTAGACAGCTCCATTGTTGGGTCATGTTCCTGTTCGGTCTGCATGATCTGGCCCTCCTCGTGCACAACCATCTCTCGACTTGGGCCAAGGTATTACAAAGCCTTACCGTCACATATTTTATACTCCCTCCATTCCTAAATGTACTCCCTCCGTTCAGAATTACTTGTCTCGGAAATGGATGTATCTAGAACTAAAATACGTCTAGATACATCCATTTTCGCGACAAGTAAGGCTGGCCATAGTGGGAGTAACATAAGTAGTATCATGCACTTGGGACTCGCAAACATGCTTATGTGGCAGTCAATTAAAGAAGAGAGAGATGGTTATAGTAACATAGGTAGATACTGTAACATAATAAATATGGTGCTACTATGTGTCATGCATGGCAATAAATGGGACCATCTATGATACTATGCACTATAGAGGTAGTAACATAGACTAGTAACGTATGCATGTTACTAGTCTAAGTTACTCCCCACTATGACCAGCCTAATTCCGAACGGAGGGAGTAAGTCTTTATAGAGATTTCACTAGGTGGACTACATACGGAGCAAAATGAATGAATCCACACTTAAAATGCATCTATATACATCTGTATGTAATTCATAATGGAATCCCTACAAAGACTTATAATTTAGGAACGGAGGGAGTACTACTTCAAGGTGCATTAAATCAACACATGCAAGTACTATCAAAAGAAGAGTCACGGCATGCATGCATGCGTTGTAATTAATGCATCGGTAAACGCAAATTATTGAAATATATCGAGTGCAGTGCTTTGATGTGTCGCGTCAACTCATAAATCAACGAGAAGTTTGATTATCCTCTCCCTCGCGGACTTAACTACACCTTCCTTTGGCTGTATGACAGGTTGGCCACACACCTGTCGGGCCCACCTGTCATACACGCAAAGGCAGGAGCGTCCCTCCCTCGCCCATGAGCGTGGTGGCTGGCAAGACTAGGAGAAGCTTTCGCTACACGCTCTCCCTCCCGCACGCGGTGGACATGCAGCAGTTCAATCGGTGTCAGATGGCCAGAAGCATACTGTAGTACTCCTCCAGTGCAGTAGTACACCATCATTGTTCGACTTCCCGAAGAGGCGAAGAGCCAAGCGCAGCCCGGACGCTCGTGTGGCAGTTTCATGTGTAGAGTAGTCTAGATAGCGTGTACCGTGCCTGTAAGCTTAAAATCGTTGGGGTGGGCTCCATGCTATGTGGCCGTCTTGAAGTTTTTTTTAAAATTAAAATAGTCTTCTGGCCCTACCTGTCACCCTGGTGATTGTAGTTTGCACGCTCATCTGGTCAAGACAGGAATATATATTTTAATTTATTTTTTCAAAAAGGGGGGACTCCCCGCCTCTGCATCAGAATGATGCATACGACCACATATATTTTAATTTGTGGTGGGTAAATGTTAGAGGTTGCAGCAAATATATTGTACACTACGGGTCTTTCAGCCAACTTTAGAGGCAAGCATGTGGGGCCAGTGCTATGATGTGTCGCGTCAACTTGTACAACGAGGAGAAGCATGATTTTACTACACACCTTCTCCCTCACCCATGCGCGCTGTTGCTCGCAAACGAGGACAGGCTTTTGCTTAGTAGTACTTCTACAACAAGCTATCCGTCTCGCTCGCGGTGGATGGACATGCAGCAGTGGATTCGACACTGTAGAAGCAGTAGTAGTAACATCATTGTCCGTCTTCTTGAAGAGGCGAAGAGCCAAGCGCAAACCGAACGCTGAAGTTGCGAATATTGGAGCACGCATATAGCCAGGCTCTTGCATGAGACAAAATTGCTATGTGAGCCACTATTCTACTAGTACGTACAACTACTTGCTAGTATAGCCCTGTAAACCAGAAAGGAGTATTTGCCCTTCTAGAGATTTCAACAAGTGACTAGACTACACCGAGATGGAGTACATATGGAGCAAAATGAGTGAATCTGCGCCGTAAATAAATACGTACTAGTTCTATCATTTTCCTCTCCGAGGTGCACAATATTGAGTTTATTGACTAGTCTCTTTTTGACACACATTTACGTTGTTTTTTTGACATAGTACAGATGCAAGCGCTCATATAAACGCGCAAACACTCACCCCTATGAATGCACACGCACGGCACTATCATCTTGAAATTTACGAAGTCACCATAGGCACCTCGTCGTCGACGGGTCCATAGGTGCTTGAATGCCAAGGAGGAAGAGGGTAGCGGTTCCCGAGACGTTGAACGGTCAATGATGCATCCTCAATTACATGCAGAGGGAATTAATTGGAGAAGCAGACTAGAGCCAGCACGATGTGAATGCAACAGAGTTTGGACTCTCATATAATAAAGGCGCCCCACCACTCCAATCCATCTACTCCCAAGTCTCTGTGCAACACTGCTCACTCCAATCCAAGACCAAGTGACCAGAAGCCACAAGCACCTATGGAGGAGATGGACGCGAGCGGCAGTTGGCTGTGCCAAATCATCCAAGGCGCCGGCCTGCGGCCCCGTACTGTGCAGCGTTTCCAGACGGTGCTGGCGACTGCAAGCTTTGTAGCCCTTGCCGACACCGGCTTCGCCTCTCGCATGGACGACATGATGGTCAACTCCATCCGAAAGTTCACCGCCATCAAGAAGCGCACGGACGACCTTGCCGTACTGCTCCAGCCCGCGCGCCCAGGCTCCTCATTGCGTCCCACCCTCATCGGCCTACATGGTGATGAACTCTTTCAAGCCCTGGTGGCCCTGCAGGTGCCGGAGGTCGCGATGAAGAATGTTCACCTCGAGGCCGCGCTCGCCGTGCAGCGCCTCGCCATGCAAGAAACCGTCGACCTGCACATCCACGTCTACGAGGAAATCGTCTACATAGGCCACTACAAGGCAAGCAAGGACAGAAAGACGTTGGCCTTCTTCCAGCGACTGGAATCTTTGGACGCCATTGTTCAGAAGCACGTTGACCTAGCCATGAAAGCCGCTGCTACTTAGGCGTCGTTCAGTGGGCCGGTTCCCTGAGTCGAGGAGGTGGACACCGTCGATGGATTCATCTCTTCTTCTTGCCTCCTTTAACCAGCACTTCATCGCCTCGTGGCCTTAATGTTCTATTAGTATAGTACTCCCTCCGTTCCCAAATATAAGTCTTTCTAAAGATTCCATCAAGTGACTACTACATACGGAGCAAAATGAGTGAATCTACACTCTAAACTATGTGTACATACATCTATATGTTGTATTCCATTTGAACTAGTATCTAAAAAGGCTTGTATTTATGAACGGAGGGAGTATATGGCATTTTTATTCCAGTCGTAACATTTTCACTGTGAGGTGGGGCCGCAGTTGAGCAAACCCACCCCACCCACCGGGCGTCGGCCGAGTTTAGAATTAGAAGAGAGAAACGAGGGAGGAGAGCTAGCTGTAGCACGGACGCTGTTGTCAGATGGACTCGTGTTTATAGAATATAGGAGTACTGAGCACTCGTGACTCTTTTATTTTTAGGGAAAAATTAGTCGTATGTCTAGTACTACCACTAGTTGGGTGCGTGCGACCTATAGCTGTCATCACTTTAGGTCTCCTTTTCGAACCGCGGCTACGCTTCATAGTACATATTTTTTCACGCATTTATCCTCCTATATGTACTCCTAGGCTACTTCCACGTGCTCCCATTCGCCGACATGTGGGACATAGAGCATCTGGGTCGTAGTGCATGCACGACTCGGAGCATATGCCAGGTTACTTTACATTTCAGACCTCACGAATTATATGCAAACCCCCCGCAGAAGAATAAATAAATGAATGAATTACTACATGAAACTGGATTATTTTCGTGGAAACCGGAGCACGTTCATTAAATTTTGGACATAACACGTTTATAAGAAATGACCGGACCTAAACCAGTCTAAGGGCCTCTTTGATTTTTCCCGCAAATAAAAGGGCTTCTTTGATTCGTAGGATACTAAAAACATAGGTATGGGGAAAGTATGATGGCGATGAACCGAGACGAGGAGAACTCTGACTCAGTTAGAGGTTAGAGTTAGATTCTAACCCTGAACTAACTCTAAACCAAAGAGGTGTATGGATGGCAGGGCGAGATTGACAATAAATGCTCTATCTCAATCATTTGACTACTTTGGACCCTATTTTTAGTCAGACTAAAATAAGTCCCTTGGATCCAAGCACCCTCTTGGTGTGGTCGGCTCTTCTGTGGCCTCCTCCGCTCACAGTTGACATAAACAAACCATCTATACCAATCAAGCATGAAAAACATGATAATTTTTACTTTGTCCATACAAATGAGATATCCCACTTAAACATACAAGTCGTCAATCAAGCTTCACAAAATAAAAAAACACTTCATGAAACAAAGAATGAGAAAACTCATCACGGAAGTCATTCACGATAGGGAGGGAGCCCGCCCCTCATGCACCGAGGGAGGAGCTCGCCATCGCCGCTATGGAGGAAGGATCTGTAGAGCCCAAGCCCTGGGAACCCCTCCGACGCCGGCCCTTGCGAGTTGAGGTTGACACCGGCATGGGTAGTAGGGCCGCTTGCCACCGACTGGGAACTTAATCTTTGGGCCTCTAGAAATAATGCAAGCCTGTAACTAAAATACGTAAAAAGGTGAACTGAATCTTTGGGCCTCTAGAAATAATGCAAGCCTGAAACTGAAATACCTAGAAAGGTGAACTGAATCTTTGGGCCTCTAGAAATAATGCAAGCCTGAAATTAAAATACCTAGAAAGGTGAACTGAATCTTTGGGCCTCTAGAAATAATGCAAGCCTGAAACTGAAATACCTAGAAAGGTGAACTGAATCTTTGGGCCTGTAGAAATAATGCAAGCCTAAAACTGAAATACCTAAAAAGGTGAACTGAATCTTTGGGCCTCTAGAAATAATGCAAGCCTAAAACTAAAATACCTAGAAAGGTGAACTGAATCTTTGGGCCTCTAGAAACAATGCAAGCCTGAAATTGAAATACCTAGAAAGGTGAACTGAATCTTTGGGCCTCTACAAATAATGCAAGCCTGAAATTGAAATACCTAGAAAGGTGACCTGAATCTTTGGGCCTCTAGAAATATTTATTACCTCCTCAAGCAGCATCAAACAATTCCATGCGTGCACCACAAATCTATAGCAAGTTTGATCAGGATCTACTTTTCCAAATCAGAATTAGCGCTAGAGCAAGCAAGATCAATGATATGGCCGTCAGACAGAGAAGGAACGAACAAACTCACCCCTCTCGCGACCTCCCTGGTAGATGCGCCGCCGCCGCGCACGACAGAGGGAGAAAAACGACTGGTGAAGGGGGAGCGGGGCGACCTTCAAAGGTCGGAGGGAGAGGGCGGCCAGAGTAGGGCGGCGGAGGCTAGAAGGAGAGGGCGGCCGGAGGAGAGAGAGGGCGAGCAACGCTTGGGCGGGCCGCCCTAGGGGAACAGAGAGGAGTCGCGTGAGAGGGGGGAGCGATCTGGTGCGGGCAGGTGAGATTTTTTTAGGGGAGCAATCTGGTGCGGGCAGGTGAGATTTTTTTAGTTCTCTTTTAGTGGCCCCGAGGATAACTAACCCAATTAGAACCTCTCCACCGGGGTAGTTTTTTTAGCTGGGTTAGAGCAAACTAGCTCAAACTAACCCCTCTTGTTTCGATAATTTGAGGCTATTTCAACCCAAACTAGCTCTAACTCAGGGATGCAAACAAAGAGGAGTGTTACTATACATGCTACAGTGTGGACCATAGCACATTGTTTTTTATGTCCATATCACCACATTGTTTTCTACTGCTGGTTCACTGGGCTACCGTGGTTCGCACAGCTGGTTCACTGGGCTGCCGTGGTTCGCACTCCTCCAACCTGAGTAGTACTCCCTCCGTTCCTAAATATAAGTCTTCGTAGATATTTCACTGTGGACCACATACGGATGTATATAGATGCATTTTATGTGTAGATTCACTCATTTCTCTCCGTATGTGGTCCATAGTGAAATCTCTCCAAAGACTTATATTTAGGAACGGAGGGAGTAGTATAGTACTAGTATATACCGCATCATTCTTTGCTCCTTCTTACTACTCCGACATGTGGGAGAGCCAGTATCTGGGTCGACGTGTCATGCACCAGATTAGAGCGCGGAACGGAAGGGGGACATCACCCCGGTCGGAGCGCCAGTAATTCATGACTATAGTGAGTGGTCATATCACAAGTCTTTCTGGCAGTAACGCGCCGTCAAATCGCACAGCCCCACTCGCTCACCCTCCTTGCCTCTCTGTCAAACCGCCTACCCGAAAAATGCCGCGCGTACTGCCTGGGAAAAGCCCCGCCCTCAACTTTTAACTACGCGAAAATAGTTCGAGCTTGTTTGTTCTATATAAATACGGTACTTATTGTATGTTTATTCACCCGTGGGGTTGTTCAATGAATGGAGGGGCGGGGAGCACAAGTGAACAATACATACTGTAGTAGTAAGTAGGAGTCGTAGAGTAGTCACCTTAAATAGAGAGTTTCTTTTATTTAATGCCATGTACACAAATTGATACGCTTGTTGTGGAGAGGAAAAAGATAATCACTCCACTATATATGGACGCAGGGGCCTGAGCGCTTGCTTTACTAGGGTTGCTCTCTTCATTCTATCATCCTCTCCAGATATAAGCAAGACAGCGGTAGAGACATTTTCTCTCTGCTCACCGCTGGTCACAGATCCGGCCGGATCCCTTCGGCCGGTGTGTGTAGAGGACTAAAAGGTGCATCGTTCACGCGGTCATCGCCGCCGAGGGAGGAAACCCACAGCTGCCGGAGGGGCCCGATCCTCTGCCCGTGTCGTTCTCTCCGACACAGCGCCGGCTCGGGAGGTCCTCCGACCCTTCTTACTCCCTGTTGTATTGTCCGCAAATCTGACCTGCCGCCGTCGACATCCCGGCGACCCTCAGGTATAAGTTCTTTGAAAGCGGCCTTGCTCTAATGCCCCAGCTCCCCACGTGTCTACATGTGCATCTTTTTCTACTCCCATCAGCTCTTCCAAAGCCACCTAAATTTTTAGTATTATTAGAGGTAAAGCTACTTCATGCATTCGAATCTAGGGCTTTGTTCAAACAACGAAGAAAGGGGGAAAGTTGTAGCATGAATCTAGGACTTGATTCAAAGAGGAAATAATATGGTAAGAGTAGTAGAGACCGGATACCCAACCGGTCTGTTGGTTGAAAAGGGAAATAATGGGAAAACGCAGTACAAACTGGATAAGGAACAGATCTATTATTGGTTGAAAAAAGGATAGAAAGTGGCGGCTGGTGGACAAGTCAACAGAGTATGTCCAGGATTAGATTTGCTGCCATCACATAGTAAAAGGTCTCCAGGATTAGATTTGCTGCCCTCACATAGTAAAAGGTCTCAGGATTAGATTTGCTGCCCTCACATAGTAAAAGTTCTCAGGATTAGATTTGCTGCCCTCACATAGTAAAAGGTCTCAGGATTAGATTTGCTGCCCTCACATTTATAGTAAAAGGTCTCCAGGATCAGATTTGCTACCCTCACATAGTAAAAGGTCTCCAGGATTAGGTTTGCTGCCCTCACATAGCGTGAACAAGCTCGGCATCACCACTTTATGCCTCCTTGTAGGTACATTGTGCTGATGCGTCCACTGTCGCATGTCCTCATACCAACCTTTTGCTGTTGTTAATGTAAGGGCGCATGTAAAATGAAGCGATCACACTGTTACCTTAGGGACATGTCTAACCAGTGTTATTGTTAATCTAATGCCTCCAGTGATAAGATGCAATTAAACTGTGTTACAAATGGCACTCCTACTGTTTTCCCCAGTATGATAAGTAAGTTGCTCCTTTACGCTGTTGAGTGTCCTGGTGTCCCCACGGTCCCATGCCCTTAAACCAACTCTTTAGCTGTTGTTTATTTACTGTGTCTGGTAAACAAGCAATGCCACTATTAAAGTAATCCCATATCTGAGGAATCTCATTATTGATCGTATTGCTTCTGGTACCATGAAGCATTGCTGACGTTTTAAAATTTCTACTGTCCTTGCGTGATTGCCATGAACATAATTAAGATGCTTCTTTTCATTTTTTATATGTTTCGTATATTCTTATTGACCAGCAACTGTTTACTTTCTATCATTTTGTGCAGATAGGGATATCCATTTCACCTTGTTGCTATTGTGACCTTTTGGTGAACTGCACAAAACACCTTTTTTGGAATGAGTGTCTTGTGCAGTTCAACTAAAATGTCACGTGGGCAACATCTCTCAATTTTGGTGGAACTGCACAAAATGGTGATTGGAGTTTCCAAAATCTCCGTCAAGTTCTGCTGGTAATCTCGTGCAACATTTTATTAGCCTTTCCAAGATGGATCCGTCACTGTCACCACAATGGCACTTTATTTTAGTGGAACTGCACAAAAGGATAAGAAAATTATAGTTGCACCTTACATGAGCCGGACAGCCACTTAATGTTCCTCAATTTTAGTGCAACTACTAAAGAACAACCTGCTAGCTCACAAGAGCAAGTACTTCTTGCTAGCTGAATGATGCAATCTTTGCTTCATTTTTGGTGAACCACAGGAAAAGGCGCATGAATTGAATCATGGAACTCCAGGCAGACCTCATCCTAGTGGAGCTGGAGGTTGAGTTCAAGGAGGCCGCTATTAAAGTGAAATCATGATCTCCTGTCTCCTTGTTTGTGATGTGCAAACATGTTGTGCAAACAGGAATACTCAACTACAGATGTTGTGACGGTCAAGAGCATTCGCCAAGTTCTTCGATTGTATGACATGGCTAGCCAAGATGGATTTAATCCCGATATTCACTTTATCAAAAGGCTCTAATGGGTTGGTTCTGAATCTTGCAAGCTGGAAATCAATGAGATGTGTAGGCATCTTTGTTGTACTTATTATTTGAATCTTATTTATTGGTTCTGAATCTTGCAAGCTGGGTATCAATGAGATGTGTAGGCATCATTGTTGTACTTATTATTTGGATCTTATTTGTTGGTTCTGAATCTTGCAAGCTGGGAATCAATGAGATGTGTAGGCATCTTTGTTGTACTTATTATTTGGATCTTATTTGTTGGTTCTAAATCTTGCAAGCTGGGAAACACAGCATGATGATGCAGAGGACAACAACCATAACAAACAGTTCAAACTTGGTAGTATTATCTTTGTGAAAGTGCGACAAATATGTTGATCGTGTGCGTCCTGAGAATAATAATTCTAATTGTTATGCATGTTGATCCCGTGGCACTGATAGAACGAGCCAATGCATTGCTTGTTTTAAGTATAAATTTCTATTAAAGCTAATTAAATTTAAGTAAAGTGACCACTAACTCATGTTATTACAGTACCAATACAGACCCGCTCGTGAACCGACGTGTGGTCGGAGTAGGTTTCTTAATGGAGGTGTTTGAATGCGCCGAGGGTGCATCTTCTGCCTGGCGTGCAGCGGACGAGGGAGGGGTAGTAACTGTTGTCGCCTGTACACACTCAGCTTACTGTTGAATCCAGTTCCCCAAGAGCTAAAAAATGAACTGCTGCCGCCGCCTACACACTCGTTCACTCGAAGAGACTCCAATGGCGATCCGAGGGGTGAGCCTGCTGGATATGGAATTCAGCAAGGAGTTAGTTCGCCGTTCAGTCCTATGGCTGCACCAAGTTGAATGTGATGTACACCAACGATACGGACTTGGTGAAGCTCTGCCTCGCCTCAGTCCTATGGCTGCACCAGGTTCTGGAGCATTCGCACATTTCATCGGCAGCGCCGACTGCACCTTCGCTACGGGGGAGAGAAGGAAGAACGCGACGATTCGGCCATCTGGTGCAACAAGCTTGTCGACATCCAGAAGCAATACAAGATCATCAGCAACGGGCAGGAGAAGGACTCTGTGCTTGACCTCGCTGAGACCATCATCGACCCCTGATACGCCAACATGAAAGAAGACGACCTGAACACGTGGGAGGTACCTCTGAATCTAGCCTACATAACCTACGCGACCAAGGACGCATACGCATGCTATGACATGTACAGGCAGATCTTGGACATGAGGGCGTGTCTGCTTCCCGTAACCGACGAGTACACGGACAGCCGCAGCATCATGATCAAGCGTGCCAGGAAGGTCTAGATGTTGTACTTTATCTGTTTATAAGCACCTTTATCATCTGAGTGTTTCATGCATTAGCCTATGTGTCGTAATTATCTGTTTTGTCCGAAATATTTATTTTAAGAACCCATTAACCTGATTGCTTTTTTAGTGGCTATTTGCTTATGTATGTAAACTAGTTCACTTGTCCGTAAAAAAACTAGTTCACTCGGCTGTCGTGCTTTGAATCTCCTTCCTCCCAACATATTCCTCTCCTCAGGTGGACCTAGCAGGTCTCTGAATTTTCTCCCACTTTCTTTTTTGATGTAAACTAAGTTTTCTCCCAGTACTTTCCCCTAGAACCAACTCAACTGTCCCATGTCTAGCCTAAAAAATAATAATACCTCACGTACTATTAACTCATCAAATTAAAATGATATTTTATTTTGTAAGTTGAAAGTTCTTGCAAAATAATAATAATAATAATTGTTTATATATAACTTGCCAAGTTAACTCCTAGTGATTGCGTACATAAGCTTGCGAAGATTTTACTGACGTGCAATCAAGTGTTTATGTTTTTATAACATTTCTCCGTCTAGCCCAACATGATATTTTCACCCAGCCCAGCAAGTTCGCGGATTTCGAGAAAAATGCAAATGGGATTTAAACGGGCTGCATAGATGCTACATCATTGCTTCACCCAGCCCACCAAATGGACTAAAAAACAAATGGACTGGCTGACATGTGGGCCAGTAGGTCGAAGCCTAAGAAGGTGTTGGATTGACATCCAATGGCTGGCATTCTTCTTCAATCTCTCGTCTTCTTCCCCCAGCGCTGCCAGAACCGCCTGCTCCAGCCTTCGGCGTCCAGCGGCGTTGTTTTGCGCTCCTCAGCGAAACGCTACCTCGTCGACGGCCAGGCCATCCCTCCACTCCGCACCTCATGTTATTCTCTGCCGAGTGTAGGCCCACCCCGCACCCGAACCAGTCAAGTTTTCCACTCCTCTCTGTCTGAGACTCCACTACCGCGTCTTCCCCATCTCCTGGTCGTTCCAGTCTGGGGCCTCGCCATCGTCCACCGCCTCGGTGCGCTCGGCGCGGCGTGGTCAACATACGAGAGTCATCGGAAGAGGACTGTACGTGGAGAGCCTGACGGCTGGGACCCACGAGGTCCATGGTCGTGCGCAAGGAAAGTTCCTCCTTATTACACACTATATGTGCACTGTACGTGGGAAGGGCTTCTGTATTTCGCGAAAAAACGTTCCCCCTGCTGACAAGTCGGACCCACCAGCTATATCTTCGCACGCAAGGAAGTGCCTACTTATTACGCACCAAAAAATGAATGCCCCCTGCTAGCTGGGACCCACCATAGTGGGTCGCTGACTTGTGGGCCTACTAAGTTGATGAGGACGGAGAGCTTTGTCAACTTAGTCAATATGAACGATTCTAGCTCCAGTGACCGTACGATGTCCATCCAACGGCCATAGTGCTTCTTCAACCTCTGGTCTTCTTGCTCCAGCCGCCCAAAGCAGTGCCGGTCGTGCCGTGTGCTCCTGCCTCTCGTGGCCGCCTGTGATGGCGCGGAGGCCTCACCGCCCCCTACTACTCCCACCGCTGGCCCAGGGTATCCCTCTACTCACCCACACCCCCTGTTATTCTACGGTGACGGCAGCCTCACGCCACAGCCGAACCAGTGAACCCTCGTATTCCTCTCCGCGCGGGCTTCCACTGCCGCGTCTTCCCCGGCTCTGCGTCGTCCCCTTCCTAGGCCTCGCCGTCGTCCACTGCCATGGTGCTCTCCGCGTGGCGTGGTTAACGTGGTCAAGGAACGACTTCAATCGGAAGAGTACTGTACGTGGAGAGGCTGACAGCTGGGTCCACGGCCACAGCCCAGTTTTTTTGTGATTTGCCAAGTAAGTCGCTTTGTCAGGCCTGTTGGGCTGCAAATCTTTCAAGACGAGGAGAGCTTTCATTCGGCTGGCCGAGAAAATGGCCCATCAGTAATGAGAAATGGATTGTGCATTTTTAAAACACATCAAACCAGCAATTAGTTTCAAATATCTATTTTTCATTTCGAGATTTTAAATTACATTAATTTTTATGCTTGGAGAATTTGTTGGAATTTATATTGATATACATTTATTTTTAAAATCAGTCTGAATGTGAGTCGAAATTTTGGGATTAAAAACAGTTCGGACCGCACCGAAATATGCAAAAATTTGTATAATTTTTTAACTATGGCCACAATATGGGCTATAATGCTAACAAAAAGAATATGGGCTCCAAAAAAACGTTAAGAATTAGAAAATGGCTGTAAATTATTAGAAATAATGGCAGATGGGCTGTATGCTGTTTTCCATAGATTTGAGGCTTTCCTAAAAAAAGGTTGACGCACAAGCAGTGACTATTGGATGTCCATCCAACAGCCGTCGTGCTTCTTCAATCTCTGCTCTTCCTGCTCCAGCCGCTCAAACAAGCGTCGGCGGGACTGCCTGCTCCCTCCTCCCCGCGGCCGGCTCTGCTGCCGCGCAGGCCTCACCGCCCCACTGTACTCCCATCGCTGGCCTAGCCATCCCTCTACTCACCCACACCTGCTATTATTCTCCGGCGACGGCAGACGAACCAGTAAACCCTTGTACAATCGTACTCCCCTCCGCGTGGGAAACAACTGCCGAGTCTTCCCTGCCTCCGTGTCGTTCCTTTCCTAGGCCTCGCCGTCGTCCACCGCCCTGGTGCTCTCGGCGCGGCCTGGTCAATGTGGTCAACGACCGACATGCATCTGAAGTGGACTGTACGTGGAGAGGCCGACAGCTGGGTCCACGGTCGCACGCAAGGAAATGCCTCCTTATTATGCGCAAAATAATGATTTCTCCACCTGACATCAAGGACCCACCGAAAGGGCCTCTGTATTTCGTGAAAAAATGTTACTGCCGCTGACAGCTCGGACCCACCAGCTATATCTTGGCACGCAAGGAAGTGCCTCCTTATTACGCACAAAAAAATGAATACTCCGCCTGTTAGCTGGGACCCAGTATAGTGGCAGGCTGACTTGTGGGCCTACTAAGTTGACGGGGACGGAGGGCTTTGTCAACTTAGTCGATATGCACGATTCTAGATCCAGTGACCGTACGATGTCCATCCAACGGTCGTAGTGCTTCTTCAACCTCTGGTCTTCTTGGTCCAGCCGCCCAAACCAGCGGGCCTCACCGCCCCCTACTAATCCCACCGCTGGCAAGGCCATCCCTCTACTCACCCACACCCCCTGTTATTCTGCGGCGACGGCAGCCTCACCCTCGTACTCCTCTTCGCGTGGGCATCCACTTCTGCGTCTTCCCCGGCTCCATGTCGTCCCCTTCCTAAGCCTCGGAGTTGTCCACCGCCGTGGTGCTCTCGGCATGGCGTGGTCAATGTGGTCAACAACTGACTTCCATCGGAAGAGTACTGTGTGTGGAGAGGCTGACAGCTGGGTCCACGGCGGCCGCAAGGAAGTGCCTCCTTATTACGCGTAAAATAATTATTCCTCCACCTGACAGCAGGGACCCACCGGACGGGCCACCAGTATTTCATGAAAAAAACGTTTCCCCCCTGACTGCTGGGACCCACCAGCTACATCTTCGCACGCAAGGAAGTGCGTCTGGGCAAAAAAAACGATTTGCCCCCCTGACTGCTGGGACCCACCAGCTACATCTTTGCAGGCAAGGAAGTGCCTGACAGTCGGGACCCACCTGGTCGAAGCGTATGTAGCATTGTCATTCTGGTCACGAACGTGTACGTACATATATACTTGTCGATGTAGAGACGCGCACGTGTCGTAGTAGAGGCGTGCACGTAGCATGTACATGTACGTACAGTGGCGAGGGTGCAAGAAAGAAAATACGGCCACGTACGTACATATGGGCAGGGTCTCGATCGCCTACTCGCGCATACGTACATGGCTGGGTCAAAACGGAGAAACCGCATCGTCGTCGTGTTCATGGGGAGCCAACCGACTGGGTCGGAACGGAATGCATGGTCGTGTTCATCGGGAGGGCTTGGACGGAACAGGCGATGGAAACGAGGCCTGGCGTACCGCACAACGGAGGAAACGGCCTTGTGTTCGACCGACCACGTTCGAAACGGGGTCCTGTTGATCGGGAGGGGCCTGGCGTACCGCAAAATGGAGGAAACGGACCTCCTACGGTCGAAACGGGGGTCCTATTGATTGGGAGGGGTGTGGCGTACCGCAAAACGGAGGAAACGGACCTCCTACGGTCGGAACGGGGTCCTGTTGATCAAGAGGGGTGTGGCGTACCGCAAAACGGACGAAATGGACTTGTGTTGGAGCGCTACGGTTGAAATGGGGGTCCTGTTCATCGGGAGGGGTGTGGCGTACCGCAAAACGGGACTCCACGGGATACTGTTCATCTCCATCATCGACCTCCTCCAGCCTCCACGGGCTACCGTCGACCTCCTCCAGCCTCCACGGGCTCCTGTTCATCCAGCCTCCACCGTGCGCTACTCCACCGGCTACTGTTCAACCACCCCTCCACCGTCTACTGTTCATCCAGCCCTCCACCGTCTACTGTTCATCCAGCCCTCCACACCACGGGGTCCTATTCAACCACCCCTCCATGGCCACCCCTCCACCGTCTACTGTTCATCCAGCCCTCCACACCACGGGGTCCTGTTCATACAGAGGCAACGCCACCGCTCATTGTTCATCCAACCCCCCCCCCCTCCGCAACGCTCACTGTTCATCCAATCGATCGGCTTCAGTTAGCAGCAGTAGCGAAGGAATCGCTCCATCGGGTTTAGTTAATAGCCATCGATCGATTGCTCGGGTTCAGTAACGCGTAGCCTGCAGTGCAATCGCTCGGGTTCAGTTAGAGCCAACGCCTCGCACACACGCGCATACGTGTATGAGAGAAACGCGCATCGCTCGGCCCCTGACCTCCCACCGTAACTGGCAACTCCCCGAAATTTTCCTCCCCCTCGCTTCTACCACGGTTTTTTCCATCATGGACAGCCCAAAGAATGTCATGCAGCTACGTCTCCGGCCCGCCCAGGATGAAAAGCCCATTTTCTATCATGATTTTTCGTCATAGAAGTAGGAGCTGACCACATCGATGATGATACCGGGTTTTGTCACAATTATCGTCATAGAAGTGTCATATGTATGACAGAAAAAAAAATTCGTTCGGCCCAAAATGTCACGGATGTGTCTTTTTTTTGTAGTGGCTGGGCCTTCGGTTAATATGTTAGTCCCAAGAATAATATAAAAGTGTATAATAAAGTCCGTAAACATCCAAAACAGATAATATAATAGCATGAATGCTTCATAAATTATAGATACCTTGGAGACGTATCAGCGACGGACGGGATGGCTTCTGTTGCCGTCCCCGATAAAGTAAGAGGGCAGGTAGGCAGCGCATTAAATGCGTTTGTCCTATGGTGCCCAGCGATAAGCTCATGCACTGTAGCTCTCTTTCCACCTCCTGTGTGCCACTGTGGCGACCCCCTTTACGTGGAAAACGAGGCCCAAGGCATACTGAGAGAGGATTCAGACTTTTTGGACTGTGCATGCACCGCAGCTAGTTCAAAAGCTCAAGAACACATATATCCAGACAAGCAGGACTTGGGTATTATGCATCTTTGTGGCCCGAACCTGGGTAAAATCTCCTTGTGCTGACTGCTAGACCTGCTCTTCTTGCAGCTACTCTCCCCGCCGAATGTAGAAGGGATTCCCGTGATCCCATAGGTGTTCGTTTCCCCGACATCTTTGGCACACTAGGATGATGCAACGCTCCTTGAGGAAGATCGTCTTCGGGCTGCTGTGCGAGCCGCTCGCTACCAGCAAGCCTTGTGCCGCTATCATAGCCGCAAGGTTCATGCCCGAAGCCTTGAGGAAGGCCGATGACCCACAAGTGTAGGGGATCTACCGTTGTCCTTCTGATAAGTAAGAGTGTCGAACCGAACGAGGAGCAGAAGGAAATGACAAGCGGTTTTCAGTAAGGTATTCGCTGCAAGCACTGAAATTGTAGGTAACAGATAGTTTTGTGATAAGATAATTTGTAACGGGTAACGAGCAATGAAAGTAAATAAAGTGCAGCAAGGTGGCCCAATCCTTTTTGTAGCAAAGGACAAGCCTGGAAAAGTTCTTATAATGAGAAAAGCGCTCCCGAGGACACATGGGAATTATCGTCAAGCTAGTTTTCATCACGCTCATATGATTCTCGTTCGTTACTTTGATAATTTGATATGTGGGTGGACCGGTGCTTGGGTACTGCCCTTTCTTGGACAAGCATACCACTTATGATTAACCCCTATTGCAAGCATCTGCAACTACAAAAGAAGTATTAAGGTAAACCTAACCATACCATGAAACAAGTGGATCTAAATCAGCCCCTTACTGTCACAGCCCTAGAATATTGTTTGTAAATAGTTGCATCTTCATCCAGGCATCATATTTAAATTTCTGAAACATGAATTGAGGATTGTTGAAGCCTCAAAACTTTAATTAAAAGCAGGGCAAAAGAACCCTGGAAAATGCATTCAATGATCCCAAAATGGCCTTAACTAATGTTGGTTATATTTTGGCCAGGGTTTTACACCAAACCAAAAAATAATGAACATTTTTGAGGAATATTTTGAGCATTGAATTTAAATCATATTCTATTTGAATTTGGAATTATATTCCTAATATATAATGAATATATTTTCAAATGACCTGAGATATTTTTTGTATTTGTGAAAAAGTCCATTAAGTGACTTAAAATATCCAGGGGAGTTTTGGCACTGTTTTCAAATTTGTTTGAATTTGAATTCAGTGGCAATTAAAAAAACAAAACAGAACAGAAATAAAAAAAAGAACAGAAACTTACCTGGACTCACCTGGCACTCACCGAAGCCACCTGGACGGCCCAACACTTCCGGCCCACCCGCCA
>NC_041391.1:363783221-363791233 GCF_002162155.2 Triticum dicoccoides | reverse complement strand
CCACCGAGCGGAGCTCGCCGTCATCGTCGCCGTACCCATGGCCACCGGCCACCCCTAGCCTCGCCGATGCGCCCAGGAGCTCCGCCTCGACCCCCTCTTCCCCCCCACCGATCCACGGCCCTCCGGAAGCCCTGCATCGCCGCCAACGCGCCGTCTTCAACCTCCGGATCCGACGGCCCCCTCCGGTCAATTTGCGGCCTCAGCGCGTCCCCGGCTACACCGAGTTGCTCCCCTTCACCGCTGTGAGCTCCTCTTCGTTCTCCCCCTCTCCCCACCATCGATTGCATCCCCTAGCCGTTGTTTCTGTGATGGCCGAGAGCTCGCTGCCGCCGCCGTGAAACTCGCCGTTGCTAGCGACCCCCGCTGACCATGAAGAGCACCTGGACGAGTTCGACACGTCCCGCAGATGCTTCCCAACCGCCTAGCTTGTTCATTTGCAAGCTGCAGCCCCGCGCCACTCGAACCCGTAGCTCCGGCCGCCGCCGTTCTGGTCGCCGCCGTCGACCCCGGCCTCCCTGTGCCCAGCTGCATGCGCCCCTAGACGCGCGGGAGCACGGGCTCCCTCCTGGTGCCCTTAGGGTGCCCAACCGCAGCCTGTAGCGCCACCTCGACCAACTCCGGCGAGTTCCCGCCGCTGCTGTGGTCGCCGGCGTCACCTGCTGACGTGGCGCCGGTTAATTAGTGCTAATAACCCCGCTAAACACCCCCCCAGAGCCACTGCCATGTGGGCCCCTGCGCTTAATTAGGTTAATATAATTATTCTGTTAAATTAGTGTTAGTGCCGTGGACCCCACGTGTCAGCTTTGACTCTGGCCCAGTCATCGTTGACCGGTCCCACCTGTCATTCACTCAATCCAGACCTGAGACACTGACCAGTGGGCCCCACTGGTCAGGTTTGACCGGACCAGCCCAGTTGACTCTGCTGACGTCACAGTGACGTGGTGCTGACGCCATAAATCATTTTCTGGAATTATTTTGATTCTAAATATTCAGGAAATTCCAAAAAATGCCTAAAACTTCTAAAATTCATAGAAATTCAACCGTAACTCCAAATTAAATAATTTATATATAAAAAATTATCAGAAAAATTCAAGGAATCCATATGTACCATTTTCATGCATGTTTGAACAATGTTTGTCCTCTGTTTTGGACAAAACAAATAAAGGGCATTTAAATAATCATATATGGAGTTGGAAATTGAATCATGTGTTCAAACCAACTTCATTTAAATCATAGCTAGATGCACTAGCCCAAAACACATTCATATTGCCATGTCATAGCATGCATCATATTGTGCATTGCATTGATCGTGTTTCTTCTGTGTTTGCCGGTGTTGTTCCCCCCTCGGTAGACGTTGTACCGACGATGTGATCGTTGACACTGATGAAGACTTAATGTTATCTTCAGAAGTGCCAGGCAAGCAAAACCCCCTTGTTCATTCCGATACAATCCTACTCTCTCGCTCCTCCTCTCTTTTACTGCATTAGGACAACATCGATTCATCTGTTACTTGCTGCGGTAGCTGAACCCCTTTATCCTTTGCATGACCTGTCATTGCCACAGTAAATAGATGAAACCCACTAGCATGAGTAGGAGTTGTTTGAGCCCTGTTGTGCCTACTCATTCATGTTTGTTTGTCATGCCTGCTACTGCTTAGAGTTGAGTCAGGTCTGATTCATCGGGGATGAATCAGAGGCGTGTGAACATGTCCTACTGTGTGTGAGCTAAGTGTGTGAACACGATTTGGTAAAGGTAGCGGTGAGAGGCCATGTAGGAGTACATGGTGGGTTGTCTCATTGCAGCCGTCCTCAGGAACTGAGTTCTGTGTTTGTGATCCATGATTCAGCTACTACCATACATTGGGCCCTGAAATATGACCCCGCTCGACTTCTTATTCACCCTAGTCCTTTGTCTAGGAGTTGCAAGTAGTTTCTGGTGTTTGTAGCTTACTGGAGGCCGTGGACAGCGCTGACCGTAGGGGTGGGCTGTGATGCGGTAGGTACGTGGCACGGTGTACCGGATGCCCGTTTGGTATCTCGGGAACCCTGTTCACATCGTTTGGGGCTGTGAGCGAAACTCTGGCCGGATCTCCTCATGGATGGAACCCGAATAGGCGATAAACCTGGACTAGAGACTTGAGTGTTTAGGTAGGTCGTGGTCTACACCCACGTCGGCTTTCGCTTGAAGTCTGCCGAGCACATATCGTGTGCAGACGCTAAGTGGTGGAAACATGTATGAAGAAGTACACCCCTGCAGGGTTAACATCATCTATTCGAATAGCCGTGTCCGCGGAAAAGGACTTCTGGGTTGCTTATATCAGTTCATAGACAAGTGAAAGTGGATACTCTAAAATACGCAAGATAAGCGTGAGTGCTATGGATGGCGTTCTCGTAGGGAGACGAGAGCGGATCCATAGTGGTGTATTGATATGGTGAATATGTGGACTCGTGTGCGCCACCTCAAAAGAGTTACTTGCAGTCGTAGTTAGGTTAGCCACCGAGTCAAAGCTGGCTTGCTGCAATCAAACTCCACCATCCCCTTTGTTGATAATGATGCATATGTAGTTAGTTCTGATGTAAGTCTTGCTGGGTACATTTGTACTCACGTTTGCCTATTTTATGTTTTTGCAGAGAGACTTCGGTCTCACTAGTAGTTTCGCGTGGACTTCGACGTTTAGCTTGTTACCTCAGCTACGATCTTGTGCCCCGGCAGGATCTGGTAGATAGTCAGGCTTCTCAGCCTTTTTCGTTTATAGATGTCTGTACTCAGACATGATAGCTTCCGCTTGTGCTTTGATTTGTATGCTCTGATTGTTGGGTCATGAGACCCATGTTTGTAATATCTCGCTCCTCGGAGCCTATTGAATAAATTACTTGAGTCGTAGAGTCATGTTGTGATGCCATGTTGTATTTGCACATATCGAGCATATTGTGTGTATGTTATTGAAATGCTTGGTATGTGTGGGATCTGACCATCTAGTTGTTTATCTTTAGTAGCCTCTCTTACGGGGAAATGTCTCCTAGTGTTTCCACCGAGCCATGGTAGCTTGCTACTGCTCCGGAACACTTAGGCTGGCCGGCATGTGTCCTTCTTCGTTCCTGTGTCTGTCCCTTCGGGGAAATGTCACGCGATGAATACCGGAGTCCTGTTAGCCCGCTACAGCCCGGTTCACCGGAGTCCTGCTAGCCCAGTGCTACAGCCTGGATTCACTCGCTGATGACCGACACGTTCGATGCTGGGTCATCGATGCCTGTCCCTGTAAGTCTGTGCCACTTTGGGTTTACGACTAGCCATGTCAGCCTGGGCTCCTTATCATATGGATGCTAGCGACACTGTCATATACGTGTGCCAAAAGGCGCAAACGGTCCCGGGCAAAGGTAAGGCGACACCCGTGGGAATACCGTGCGTGAGGCCGCAAAGTGATATGAGGTGTTACATGCTAGATCGATGTGGCATTGAGTCGGGGTCCTGACAGCGTTGGTATCAGAGCTTGACTGCCTGTAGGATTACCAAACCAAACTGGTCAAAGTTGAGTCTAGAAATTCTTTAGTTATATAAGGGAATTGATTGTGGGATGAAACGTAAGGCTCTTTTTACTCCTTATACATCATGGCCTCTGATCTGAGTCATCTTATCTTCCTACGGGGATTAAGGAACTAGGCTTTCTTTTCTTTCTATCAGGATCACGTGTTACTAATCCGTAGACTTATAAGATTGTTGGACTTAAGCCTCGTTTCAGTTCCTACTACTTCTGTATGATTACTGTTGATCTCGGAACCTTGATACTGTGATTTTGAGTGGTTATGCCACCATTTTGTGATTGTCTCAAATCTTTTTGAGCATTTACAGCCGTTATGCTGTCCGAGTCATCCCAGGTCTCTAAACAGTCTGATGCATATGCAAATCCTTTCCTTCCATCTCCGATGTCCCTTTTGGTCGGAATAAGCACACTAATCGGTAGGTTGAGGTACTTTGTTACCTCGGCGTAGATGTTGGAGCTATTATTATGACCTTAGGTGTTCAGGAAGTCACCTAGAAATTTAGCAACGCTTTTGCATCCCCAGTGTGATGATTCTGGCCATTATTTTTGAAAGCATCCCGTGATGTTATTAGTTAGTAGGCATTCTATTTCTGGGTTTTGAACCCGAGATTCACTCTATTTACTTCATGTTGATAGTGTTTGCTAGTTCCTTCAGGATATTAGTAACTTTGCGATAGTCCTCGAGGTCCGTGGTATTTCCTTCTTCCAAATACTATGAACCGCTTATGGCAGATGTTTATTGGATCAAAAGATCACAATTAGAGTACTCTTGAGGAGATCTCCATTCATAAATCGTGACTTTGCCAGTCCTACCTCTCTGCATGGGTTATCTGGAAGAAATGTTGATCTCGCTCGACATACTAATCTATGCATCCACAACTCAGAAAATTATATGTTCCTTTGAGTTGTCCCTCTTTAGTTGTCTACTGACCTTCGTCTATCAATTGATATCAAGGGTATGCATGCATTCGTTTATCGATGCCTATTACCCTTGTGGTCCGTCAAGCCATTCTGTCCTGAATGACTTGGAGAAACAAACTCCAGTACCTCATCCATATCTAGGATTGGGTCAAAGTAGTTGTATTCCGCAGATCAAATGCCAATCCAGCTTTTGGTTCTGTTCTACCCTGGAGTATTACCCCCTTTATGTCAGAATTGTCATGAGAACTGCACCAACTCTCATGAATTTTGACGTAGTGATACTTCTCACCATCATTAGTCATTCCTCGGCCCTTGTGTTGATGCAACCGGAATACCGCCAAATGAATTGTGATGTGTGAAATCAATACTCCCAGCAACCTCGTTGCTTGGTAGTTAAAGGATAATAATTTCATTCTTAGCGTGTTGGTTTTTGAATCATCCTTCTAAGACTGATCGTGCTACCTAGTCCTTATTTTTGGTGCACTCTCCGATCAGTGAGTTAGGATAGTGCCAATCCTTGCTTATTTGATCATATCGTCTTGCCCTGGAAAGCAAGATTGTTCTCGAGCTTAGTAACATATCGGTGGTTCGTGATTTTCCGAAGATCTTCTCGGAAGTATTACCAGGTTGTCACCTGACCGCTGTGTTGAGCTCGTGATCAAGTTGGTTTCTGGTGAACCACCCTCTCTCCAAGATCGGTGTTAGATATCCCTGAGCTAGTTGGTTAAGCTAGACAACAACTTGGAGAGTTGGAAGATAAAAAAGCTTGCCTGACTTAGTTCGTTCCAAAGGGATATTCTCGTGTTGTGTGAGTTGAAGAAAGATGATATCTTCAGCGATTGGTCCCTGTGATCAGTTATTGGACCTATTGCCTTATAAAAACTTTGATTTGAGTATGGGTTATCGTCAAATCAAATCAGAACCAACGATGTTCGTAATGTTGTCTTACTCGTGGTTGACTCCTCAAGCATACACCATTATATCTTATGGGTCTGACCAATACTATCACCTTGTTCACATAGTTATGGAATTCCATCTCCATGGGAAGCTGGATGAATTGTTGTCGAGCCCATCGACAACATCCTTGTCTTCTCCATAATTTTGCTGAACATTAAGCTAGTGTTGGAAACTTTTGAAAGCATTTTCTTCATGCTAGCTCATGAAGTACTTGTTTGATGAAAGGAGTGACTTCCTCTTATACATGTGCATCTGATGCAAGTTGCCGCCATGAATTCGAGGAAGATTGTTTTGTTTCCTTGGAATCATCCCAAATCAGTCATGCACACGTGCGAAGTATTCTGTGGTCTGGAGACTTGCAACCTTCATTCCATATGTGTCCCGAGCACACCAAGCCACTGATTGATTTGTTCAAGGAGAAGAAGTTCCTTCATAAGAGCTAATCATATGACTTATGCAAGGACTTCGTTATCCACGGTGATGGTTCCCAACCAGAACTCGGTAGTGTTTTATTGTAAGACTACCACGTGGTCATGCTTGTCTGGGACAACGTGTTCACATGTTTGTAGCAGAACCAGCTCATGTTTTGGAGCTTACTATCGTAGTTCATTCCCCGAGAATCTCGCAACGTCTCGTCGATTTGTGTTGCAAACTTTCGTTTTTCTTCCTAGACTCGATGAGTCTGGAATATCCTGACACCAACCAGATCTGAATCTCAGGCAGATATGATGGTTTGGAACATTTCCCAAGAACTATAATATTGGTTCCTCGATAACTGGTAAAGTGGATGTCGTGGCCAACACCTCCCAGCCGAAAGACGTAATATTGCAGTATCTTGATTGAAGAAGTTGGCCACCTCCCCATAAGGATTTCGTAGGATTTACCTCCGTAACTGTTCCTTATGGATTCTATTGCTCCCGAAGTCCGACCTTTTACTTGATGTTCTAGATATCAAACCATATCCATGAATGGGTTACACTAGCACATCAAGGAGAACATTAGAAGCGGAGTGCTAAATGTCTCTCGGTCGATCATCCAGATTTTGTTTCCTTGGCCTCGCTAAGGTGAAATCTGAGAAAGTGTTATCCTCCTTTGCATCTGCATCGCCCATCGCTATTCATCATGGTAGTATGTTGTGTTGTCAGCACCCTTGACACGGATGTTGATAAAATCTTGATGATTATGGAAATGCTCAAGTTCTTGAGAGCACGCACAAGCGCTACGAGTTATCATCGGCACTAACTGGGATTCCTCTCAGTTTCCTCGGCAATGCTATGACCTTTTCAGACAGTGAATTCACTCCCTATTGTTGGGTTCTTCCCCAGTTACCAGAATCATTCCCAGCATTTGCATTTTGATCCCAGCTTGCACCGCCAATGTGTCATTCTACCATGGGTCTCTTCCATTTCCGGTGATAAGCAAAAATCATACATTGCGTTGTCTTCAACAAGGTAGTCCACATCATCCAAGTCCGAGTATGCCATTCTACCGACCCCCTCCAAACGATCGCTCGAGAATTGTCTTAGGCTGGTTTAAAGAGTTTCAATGATCTCTGAATCAAAGGTAATTCTTTTTGCCACTTAAGGGGATATTTCTACGAGTCACCTTCCCTAAGGTGCATCGTTATGGTGTCATGGCAACTCAAACTCCTCGCTACATTGACAATCGTTTACCACCCTCTTAAGCGTGAAATTGATGTCTACCTAGTGAACCTTTGTCATCTGCTTCACTCCATTCCTATGGATGTGTGCTTCGTCTCTCAGCTCGAGAGATGTTGCTATGTCTCAATCCGTGGGTTAATCCTGAGTTGTTCGATCTTCGAGAAGAACAATTCTTTTAGGGTCTTCCCTTTCCTCTCGCTGACATGATAGTTGGAGTTCTCAGAGGAAGACTTCGAGACAAAGATGGTGTTTGAATCAACGCTCTTTTGAAGTGCACCCTGGATCGTGAAGATTATGTTAGTTGGCGTTTTCCCTTCGTCTTACCCTACACTTGAATCTCGGGTCGAGATTCTTGTTTAGTGGGGGTGAGTTGTCACAGCCCTAGAATATTGTTTGTAAATAGTTGCATCATCATCCAGGCATCATATTTAAATTTTTGAAACATGAATTGAGGATTGTTGAAGCCTCAAAACTTTAATTAAAAGCAGGGCAAAAGAACCCTGGAAAATGCATTCAATGATCCCAAAATGGCCTTAACTAATGTTGGTTATATTTGTGCCAGGGTTTTACACCAAACCAAAAAATAATGAACAGTTTTGAGGAATATTTTGAGCATTGAATTTAAATCATATTCTATTTGAATTTGGAATTATATTCCTAATATATAATGAATATATTTTCAAATGACCTGAGATATTTTTTGTATTTGTGAAAAAGTCCATTAAGTGACTTAAAATATCCAGGGGAGTTTTGGCACTGTTTTCAAATTTGTTTGAATTTGAATTCAGTGGCAATTAAAAAAAACAAAACAGAACAGAAATAAAAAAAAAGAAAAGAAACTTACCTGGACTCACCTGGCGCTCACCGAAGCCACCTGGACGGCCCAACACTTCCGGCCCAGCCCGCCACCGCTACTCCCCCCCCCCCGTCGT
>NC_041391.1:363760317-363782904 GCF_002162155.2 Triticum dicoccoides | reverse complement strand
CCACCGAGCGGAGCTCGCCGTCATCGTCGCCGTACCCATGGCCACCGGCCACCCCTAGCCTCGCCGATGCGCCCAGGAGCTCCGCCTCGACCCCCTCTTCCCCCCCACCGATCCACGGCCCTCCGGAAGCCCTGCATCGCCGCCAACGCGCCGTCTTCAACCTCCGGATCCGACGGCCCCCTCCGGTCAATTTGCGGCCTCAGCGCGTCCCCGGCTACACCGAGTTGCTCCCCTTCACCGCTGTGAGCTCCTCTTCGTTCTCCCCCTCTCCCCACCATCGATTGCATCCCCTAGCCGTTGTTTCTGTGATGGCCGAGAGCTCGCTGCCGCCGCCGTGAAACTCGCCATTGCTAGCGACCCCCGCTGACCATGAAGAGCACCTGGACGAGTTCGACACGTCCCGCAGATGCTTCCCAACCGCCTAGCTTGTTCATTTGCAAGCTGCAGCCCCGCGCCGCTCGAACCCGTAGCTCCGGCCGCCGCCGTTCTGGTCGCCGCCGTCGACCCCGGCCTCCCTGTGCCCAGCTGCGTGCGCCCCTAGACGCGCGGGAGCACGGGCTCCCTCCTGGTGCCCTCAGGGTGCCCAACCGCAGCCTGTAGCGCCGCCTCGACCAACTCCGGCGAGTTCCCGCCGCTGCTGTGGTCGCCGGCGTCACCTGCTGACGTGGCGCCGGTTAATTAGTGCTAATAACCCCGCTAAACACCCCCCCAAAGCCACTGCCATGTGGGCCCCTGCGCTTAATTAGGTTAATATAATTATTCTGTTAAATTAGTGTTAGAGCCATGGACCCCACGTGTCAGCTTTGACTCTGGCCCAGTCATCGTTGACCGGTCCCACCTGTCATTCACTCAATCCAGACCTGAGACACTGACCAGTGGGCCCCACTGGTCAGGTTTGACCGGACCAGCCCAGTTGACTCTGCTGACGTCACAGTGACGTGGTGCTGACGCCATAAATCATTTTCTGGAATTATTTTGATTCTAAATATTCAGGAAATTCCAGAAAATGCCTAAAACTTCTAAAATTCATAGAAATTCAACCGTAACTCCAAATTAAATAATTTATATATAAAAAATTATCAGAAAAATTCAAGGAATCCATCTGTACCATTTTCATGCATGTTTGAACAATGTTTGTCCTCTGTTTTGGACAAAACAAATAAAGGGCATTTAAATAATCATATATGGAGTTGGAAATTGAATCATGTGTTCAAATCAACTTCATTTAAATCATAGCTAGATGCACTAGCCCAAAACACATTCATATTGCCATGTCATAGCATGCATCATATTGTGCATTGCATTGATCGTGTTTCTTCTGTGTTTGCCGGTGTTGTTCCCCCCTCGGTAGACGTTGTACCGACGATGTGATCGTTGACACTGATGAAGACTCAATGTTATCTTCAGAAGTGCCAGGCAAGCAAAACCCCCTGTTTCATTCCGATACAATCCTACTCTCTCGCTCCTGCTCTCCTTTACTGCATTAGGACAACATCGATTCATCTGTTACTTGCTGCGGTAGCTGAACCCCTTTATCCTTTGCATGACCTGTCATTGCCACAGTAAATAGATGAAACCCATTAGCATGAGTAGGAGTTGTTTGAGCCCTGTTGTGCCTACTCATTCATGTTTGTTTGTCATGCCTGCTACTGCTTAGAGTTGAGTCAGGTCTGATTCATCGGGGATGAATCAGAGGCGTGTGAACATGTCCTACTGTGTGTGAGCTAAGTGTGTGAACATGATTTGGTAAAGGTAGCGGTGAGAGGCCATGTAGGAGTACATGGTGGGTTGTCTCATTGCAGCCGTCCTCAGGAACTAAGTTCTGTGTTTGTGATCCATGATTCAGCTACTACCATACATTGGGCCCTGAAATATGACCCCGCTCGACTTCTTATTCACCCTAGTCCTCTGTCTAGGAGTTGCAAGTAGTTTCTGGTGTTTGTAGCTTACTGGAGGCCGTGGACAGCGCTGACCGTAGGGGTGGGCTGTGATGCGGTAGGTACGTGGCACGGTGTACCGGATGCCCGTTTGGTATCTCGGGAACCCTGTTCACATCGTTTGGGGCTGTGAGCGAAACTCTGGCCGGATCTCCTCATGGATGGAACCCGAATAGGCGATAAACCTGGACTAGAGACTTGAGTGTTTAGGTAGGTCGTGGTCTACACCCACATCGGCTTTCGCTTGAAGTCTGCCGAGCACATATCGTGTGCAGACGCTAAGTGGTGGAAACATGTATGAAGAAGTACACCCCTGCAGGGTTAACATCATCTATTCGAATAGCCGTGTCCGCGGAAAAGGACTTCTGGGTTGCTTATATCAGTTCATAGACAAGTGAAAGTGGATACTCTAAAATACGCAAGATAAGCGTGAGTGCTATGGATGGCGTTCTCGTAGGGAGACGAGAGCGGATCCATAGTGGTGTATTGATATGGTGAATATGTGGACTCGTGTGCGCCACCTCAAAAGAGTTACTTGCAGTCGTAGTTAGATTAGCCACCGAGTCAAAGCTGGCTTGCTGCAGTCAAACTCCACCATCCCCTTTGTTGATAATGATGCATATGTAGTTAGTTCTGATGTAAGTCTTGCTGGGTACATTTGTACTCACGTTTGCCTATTTTATGTTTTTGCAGAGAGACTTCGGTCTCACTAGTAGTTTCGCGTGGACTTTGACATTTAGCTTGTTACCTCAGCTACGATCTTGTGCCCCGGCAGGATCTGGTAGATAGTCAGGCTTCTCAGCCTTTTTCGTTTATAGATGTTTGTACTCAGACATGATAGCTTCCGCTTGTGCTTTGATTTGTATGCTCTGATTGTTGGGTCATGAGACCCATGTTTGTAATATCTCGCTCCTCGGAGCCTATTGAATAAATTACTTGAGTCGTAGAGTCATGTTGTGATGCCATGTTGTATTTGCACATATCGAGCATATTGTGTGTATGTTATTGAAATGCTTGGTATGTGTGGGATATGACCATCTAGTTGTTTATCTTTAGTAGCCTCTCTTACGGGGAAATGTCTCCTAGTGTTTCCACCGAGCCATGGTAGCTTGCTACTGCTCCGGAACACTTAGGCTGGCCGGCATGTGTCCTTCTTCGTTCCTGTGTCTGTCCCTTCGGGGAAATGTCACGCGATGAATACCGGAGTCCTGTTAGCCCGCTACAGCCCGGTTCACCGGAGTCCTGCTAGCCCAGTGCTACAGCCTGGATTCACTCGCTGATGACCGACACGTTCGATGCTGGGTCATGGATGCCTGTCCCTGTAAGTCTGTGCCACTTTGGGTTTACGACTAGCCATGTCAGCCCGGGCTCATTATCATATGGATGCTAGCGACACTGTCATATACGTGTGCCAAAAGGCGCAAACGGTCCCGGGCAAAGGTAAGGCGACACCCGTGGGAATACCGTGCGTGAGGCCGCAAAGTGATATGAGGTGTTACATGCTAGATCGATGTGGCATTGAGTCGGGGTCCTGACACTTACGAAGCAACGCATAAACCAGGGTTTAAGCTTCTGTCACTCTAGCAACCCATCATCTACTTATTACATCCCAATGCCTTCCTCTATGCCCAAATAATGGTGAAGTGTCATGTAGTCGACGTTCACATAACACCACTAGAGGAGAGACAACATACATCTCATCAAAATATTGAACGAATACCAAATTCACATGACTACTAATAGCAAGACTTCACCCATGTCCTCAGGAACAAACGTAACTACTCACAAAGCATATTCATGTTCATAATCAGAGGGGTATTAATATGCATTAAGGATCTAAACATATGATCTTCCACCAAATAAACCAACTAGCATCAACTACAAGGAGTAATCAACACTACTAGCAACCCACAGGTACCAATCTGAGGTTTTAGTACTAAGATTGGATACAAGAGATGAACTAGGGTTTGAGAGGAGATGGTGCTGGTGAAGATGTTGATGGATATTGACCCCCTCCCGATGAGAGGATCGTTGGTGATGACGATGGTGATGATTTCCCCCTCCCGGAGGGAAGTTTCCCCGGCAGAACAGCTCCGCCGGAGCCCTAGATTGGTTCTGCCAAGGTTCCGCCTTGTGGCGGCGGAGTTTCGTCCCGTAAGCTTGCTTATAAATTTTTTTCCAGGGTAAATAGCTCATATGGCAGAAGATGGGCACCGGAGGGCTGCCAGGTGGCCCACGAGGCAGGGGCGCGCCCCCCACCCTCTTGGGTGGTGGGTGGCCCCCCTCAGGTGTTTCTTCCGCTGGATATTTTTTATTAATTTCCAAAATGACTTTGTGGAGTTTCAGGACTTTTGGAGCTGTGCAAAATAGGTCTCCAATATTTGCTCCTTTTCCAGCCTAGAATCCGAGCTGCCGGCATTCTCCCTCTTCATGTAAACCTTGTAAAATAAGAGAGAATAGCCATAAGTATTGTGACATAACGTGTAATAACAGCCCATAATGCAATAAATATCGATATAAAAGCATGATGCAAAATGGACGTATCAACTCCCCTATGTTTAGACCTCGCTTGTCCTCAAGCGGAAGCCGATATCGAAAAATATGTCCACATGTTTACAGATAGAAGAGTCGATAAATATAAAATACGGACATGAGGGCATCATGATCATTCTTATAACAGCAACATAAATATATTTTGTCATATGATTTCTTATGCTCTAGTAACAATCTATTCACAATGTCAAGTATGAATCAGAAACTTCGCTGAGAACTCACAAGCTATAATCTCAGTTATTGAAGCAATTCTGCAATTTATCGTAACATAGGAAAGAGTCAACATAAGAGCTTTTCAGCAAGTCCACATACTCAACTATCATTTAGTCTTTCACAATTGCTGACACTCGCGCAATACTTATGGTTATGGAGTTTTAATCAGACACAGAGAAAGATAGGGGCTTATAGTGTTGCCTCCCAACCTTTTACCTCAAGGGTAATGTCAACAATAATAGCTCATGCTAACTTACATCCAATTGGATATATATATATCAGGATCTTTCCAACACGAGGTGCTTGCCAAAGGATAAAGTAAAGAGGGAAAGGTGAAGATCACCTTGACTCTTGCATAATGTAAAAGATAGGCCCTTCGCGGAGGGAAGTAGAGGTTGTCATGTGCTTTTAGGGTTGTATGCAAATGCAAAAGAACGTCACTTTATATTGCCACTTGTGATATGAACCTTTATTATGCAGTCTGTCGCTTTTATTACTTCCATGTCACAAGATCATATAAAGCTTATTTTCTCCACACTAATAAGTCATACATATTTAGAGAGCAATTTTTATTGCTTGCAACATGACAACTTACTTGAGGGATCTTACTCAATTCATAGGTAGATATGGTGGACTCTCATGGCACAACTGGGTTTAAGGATGTTTGGAAGCACAAGTAGTATTTCTACTTGGTGCAAGGAATTTGGCTAGCATGAGGGGGAAAGGCAAGCTCAAAATGTTTGAATGATCCATGACAATATACTTTAACTAAGATGTGAGAAATCATAACCCATTACATTGTCTTCCTTGTCCAACATCAACTCTTTAGCATGTCATACTTTAATGAGTGCTCACAATCATAAAAGATGACCAAGATAGTATATATATATATATATATATATATGTGTGTGTGTGTGTGTGTGTGTGTGTGTGTGTGTGTGTGTGTGTGTGTGTGTGTGTGTGTGTGTGTGTGTGAAAACCTCTCTTTCTTTATTACTTCCTATTAATTGCAACGATGACCAAAACTATGTTTGCCAACTCTCAACAACTTTTATGTATCATACTCTTTATGTGTGAAGTCATTACTATCCATAAGATCAATATGGTCTCTTTTATTTCTTTTTATTATTTTTCAAGATCATAGCAAGATAGCAAAGCCCTTGACTCAACACTAATCTTTATTATATATAGCTCATGGACTCGATTACAAAGAGGGATCACAAAGCAAAACTCAAAACTAATTCATACCAAAAGCTTTATTCTACTAGATCAAGATATTACCAAAAGGATCGAAGTAAGTAAAACGGTAAAGATAGGAGTGTGATGGTGATACGATACCGGGGCAACTCCCCCAAGCTTGGTAGTTGCCAAGGGGAGTGCCCATACCCCTGTGATTATGTCCTCGGAGGTGATGAAGGTGGTGATGATGACGGTGGATAGTCACTCATCGAGCGTAAAAGCTCCTCCAATTTGCGGATAATGCCCTTGAGTGTGACGATATGATCCCTCAACAAAATATTTTCCTGTGTGAGATACTTGTTTTGTATGTGAGCTAACTCAATCATCTTGAAAGCTTCGATCTCAGTTGGGGTAAATAGGTTAGGAAGAGGTTGAAGGATGTTTTCTTCTTTTGCCGCCGGAGCTTGATCCTCCATGGCCTTCTTGATCCCATCATCCTTGTTGATCTCCCCAGGTTCTTCTCTCTTCAGCTCTATCTTCAATAGCCAAGCATCCTTGACTTCATTGTTGGAGGAGGGTGACGTCATGATGCCCGGCCTTGACAGATCTATTCCTTTTCGAAGTCTAAAACATTCTGGAAAGTGTCCCTTATGTATTCCTCAGGGGTTATGGTTTCAATAACATTAGTTTCAACATTTATAGGGTTACCTGAGATATAATGTTTGATTCTTTGACCGTTCACCACCTTCGGATTTGTGCCTTCGAAGTTGTTGATTTTTATGGCACCGGAACGATAGACCTCCTCGATAACGTAAGGACCTTCCCATTTAGAGAGAAGTTTTCCTACAAAAAATCTTAAACGAGAGTTGTATAGCAACACATAATCACCTACGTTAAACTCATGCTTTTGTATCCTTTTGTCATGCCATATTTTAACTTTTTCTTTAAATAGTTTGGCATTCTCATAGGCTTGGGTTCTCCATTCATCAAGTGAGCTAATGTCAAATAGACTCTTCGCACCAGCAAGTTTGAAATCATAATTGAGCTCTTTAATAGCCCAACATGCCTTATGTTCAATTCCGAGAGGTAAGTGACATGCTTTTCCATAAACCATTTTATACGGAGACATACCCATAGAATTCTTATACGCAGTTCTATAAGCCCATAATGCATCATCAAGTTTCTTGGACCAATTCTTTCTAGATCTATCAACATTCTTTTGCAAAATTAATTTGAGATCTCTATTACTCAATTCTACTTGACCACTAGACTGTGGGTGATATAGAGATGCAATTCTATGATTAACATCATACTTAGCAAGCATTTTACGAAAAGCACCATGAATAAAATGTGAACCACCATCAGTCATTAAATATCTAGGGACTCCAAACCTCGGAAAAATGACTTCTTTAAGCATCTTAATAGAGGTGTTATGATCAGCACTACTAGTTGGAATAGCTTCTACCCACTTAGTAACGTAATCAACAGCAACTAAAATATGTGTATATCCATTAGAGGCAGGAAAAGGTCCCATATAATCAAAGCCCCAGACATCAAACGATTCAATAACAAGAGAATAATTCATAGGCATTTATTGACGTGTACTAATATTACCAATTCTTTGACATTCATCACAAGACAAGACAAACTTACGGGCATCTTTGAAGAGAGTAGGCCAATAAAAACCGGATTGCAATACCTTATGTGCAGTTCTATCTCCAGCGTGATGTCCTCCATATGCCTCGGAGTGGCACTTGCGTAAGATCTGTTCATGTTCATGCTCAGGTACACAACGTCTAATACCACCATCTACTCCTTCTTTATAAAGGTGTGGGTCATCCCAGAAGTAATGTCTTAAATCATAGAAAAACTTTTTCTTTTGCTGGTATGTGAAACTAGGTGGTATGAATTTATCAACAATGTAATTAGCATAATCAGCATACCATGGAGCAGTACGAGAAGCATTTATGACAGCTAATTGTTCATCAGGAAAGCTATCATCAATAGGTAGTGGGTCATCAAGAACATTCTCTAACCTAGACAAGTTTTCTGCAACGGGGTTCTCAGCTCCCTTGCTATCAATAATATGCAAATCAAATTCTTGTAGCAAGAGAACCCATCTAATAAGTCTAGGTTTAGCATCTTTCTTTTCCATAAGATATTTAATAGCAGCATGATCAGTGTGAATAGTTACTTTAGAATCGACAATATAAGGTTTGAACTTATCACAAGCAAATACAACTGCTAAGAATTCTTTTTCGTAGTAGCATAATTTCTCTGGGCAGTGTCTAGAGTTTTACTAGCATATTGAATAATATTTAGTTTCTTATCAACTCTTTGTCCTAGAACATCACCTACAGCATAATCGCTAGCATCACACATAATTTCAAAGGGTAAATTCCAATCAGGTGGCTGAATAATAGGTGCAGAAATCAAAGCTTTCTTAAGTATTTCAAATGCTTCTAAACAATCATCATCAAAGACAAAAGGAATATCTTTTTGCAATAGATTAGTCAGAGGCCTAGAGATTTTAGAGAAGTCCTTAATGAACCTCCTATAAAAACCGGCATGACCAAGAAAAACTTCTTATACCTTTAATGTCCTTGGGACACGGCATCTTTACAATAGCATCAACTTTAGCTTTATCAACTTCAATACCTCTTTCAGAAATTTTATGCCCCAAGACAATGCCTTCATTAACCATAAAGTGTTACTTCTCCCAATTCAAAACAAGATTAGTATCTTTACATCTCTGCAAAACTCGATCAAGGTTGCTCAAGCAATCATCAAAAGAGGATCCATAAATGGAGAAATCATCCATGAATACCTCACAAATCTTTTCGCAAAAGTCAGAGAATATAGCCATCATGCATCTTTGAAAGGTAGCAGGTGCATTACATAAACCAAAAGGCATACGTCTATAAGCAAAAGTACCGAAAGGGAAAGTAAAAGTAGTCTTTGCTTGATCCTCCGGTGACACAGGTATTTGAGAGAAACCAGAGTAACCATCTAGAAAGCAAAAATGTGTATGTTTGGATAGTCTTTCTAGCATTTGATCAATAAAAGGTAAGGGGTAATGATCTTTTTTAGTAGCTTTACTTAATTTACGAAAATCAATTACCATCCTATAACTTGTAATAATTCTTTGCGGGATCAATTCATCTTTATCATTAGGAACGATAGTAATACCTCCCTTCTTAGGTACACAATGGACAGGACTTACCCACTGACTATCAGCAACGGGATAAATTATACCTGCCTCAAGGAGCTTTAGTATTTCCTTTCTTACCACTTCTTTCATCTTAGGGTTTAACTGTCGTTGGTGATCAATAACTGGTTTGGCGTCTTCTTCCAAATTTATCTTGTGTTGGCATAAAGTGGGACTAATGCCCTTAAGATCATCAAGAGTATATCCAATAGCAGCACAGTGCTTCTTCAGAGTTTTTAATAATCTTTCCTCTTCCTGCTCTAAAAGGTTAGCACTAATAATAACTGGATATATCTTCTTTTCATCAAGATAAGCATATTTAACAGTATCAGGTAATGGTTTAAGCTCAAACACGGGATCACCCTTGGGTGGAGGAAGATCCCCTAGGATTTCAACAGGCAAGTTGTGTTTCAAAATAGGTCCCTGTTTAAAGAATACTTCATCTATCTCCCTTCTTTCATTCATAAACATATCATTTTCATGGTCTAGCAAATATTGTTCTAAAGGATCTATAGGAGGCACAGCAATAGAAGCAAGACCAATAATTTCATCCTTACTAGGAAATTCTTTATCATGGGGTTGTCTACGAAATTTAGCAAAGTTAAACTCATGAGACATATCCCCTAAGCCAATTGTAACAACATCTTTTTCGCAATCAATCCTAGCATTAACAGTATTCAAGAAGGGTCTACCAAATATAATGGGACAAAAGTCATCTTGTGGGGAACCAAGAACAAGAAAATCAGCAGGATATTTGACTTTTCCACACAAGACTTCAACATCTCTAACAATCCCAATTGGTGAAATAGTATCTCTATTGGCAAGCTTAATTGTAACATCAGTTTCCTCTACCTCAGCAGGTGCAATATCATGCATAATTTCTTCATATAAGGAAAACGGTATTGCACTGGCACTAGCACCCATATCACATAAGCCATGATACCAATGATCTCCTATTTTAACAGAAATTACAGGCATGCCTATAACAGGTCTATGTTTCTTAGCATCGGGTCTAGAAATTCTAGCAGCTTCATCACAGAAATAAATAACATGCCCATCAATATTATCAGCCAAGAGATCTTTAACCATAGCAATACTAGGTTCAACTTTAATTTGCTCAGGTGGTGTATATGTTCTAGTATTACTCTTACGAACCACAGTTGAAGCTTTAGCATGATCCTTTATCCTAACAGGGAAAGGTGGTTTCTCAACATAAGTAGTAGGAACAATAGGATCATTATAAGTGAAATCTTTTCTTCAACTGTAATAGGTGCAACTACTTTTACTTCAGTGGGAGGATTATATTTAAACGACTTCTCCTTGGGAAGATCAACATGAGTAGCAAATGATTCACAGAAAGAAGTAGTGTCTCAGAGTCAAGTCCATATTTAGTGCTAAATCCATGAAAAGCATCGGTATCCATAAAAGATTTAACACAATCAAGCTTAGGTGTCATACCTGACTCCTTACCATCGTCGGAATCCCAATCTTCAGAGTTGTGTTTAATTCTTTCCAGTAAATCCCACTTGAATTCAATAGTCTTCATCATATAAGAACCAGCACAAGAAGTATCAAGCATGGAGCGATTGTTGAGAGAAAGACGAGCATAAATTTTTTGAATAATCATTTCTCTTGAGAGCTCATGATTGGGACATGAATATAACATTGACTTAAGCCTCCCCCAAGCTTGAGCGATGCTTTCTCCTTCGCGAGGTCAAAAATTATATATATAATTACGATCATGATGAACAAGATGCATAGGATAAAAGTTCTGGTGAAATTCCAATTTCAATCGTTTATAGTCCCAGGATCCCATATCATCACATAGCCTATACCATGTCAATGCGTCTCCCTTCAAAGATAAAGGGAAGACCTTCTTCTTAATAACATCATCGGGCATACCTGCAAGCTTAAATAACCCAGAAACTTCATCCACATAGATAAGGTGTAAATCGGGATGCAACGTTCCATCTCCTACAAAGGGATTAGCTAGCAGTTTCTCTACCATACCCGAAGGAATTTCAATGTAAACATTTTCAGTAGGTTCAGTAGGTTGAGGAGCAACTCTTTGCTCTACTAGTCGGGGTGAAGATACCCCGAACAAGCCCCTCAAAGGATTAGTTTCCATAGTAACAAGTGACAGTAAATTTCAGCACACTATATAAATGTTTCCTTACCAAGTTCCACTTACCAAAGGCGCTTCACTCCCCGGCAACAGCGCCAGAAAAGAGTCTTGATAACCCACAAGTGTAGGGGATCTATAGTAGTCCTTTCGATAACTAAGACTGTCGAACCCAATGAGGAGCAGAAGGAAATGACAAGCGGTTTTCAGTAAGGTATTCTCTGGAAACACTAAAATTGTAGGTAACAGATAGTTTTGTGATAAGATAATTTGTAACGGGTAACTAGCAATGAAAGTAAATAAAGTGCAGCAAGGTGGCCCAATCCTTTTTTAGCAAAGGACAAGCCTGGACAAGTTCTTATAATGAGAAAAGCGCTCCCGAGGACACATGGGAATTATCGTCAAGCTAGTTTTCATCACGCTCATATGATTCGCGTTCGTTACTTTGATAATCTGATATGTGGGTGGACCGGTGCTTGGGTACTGCCCTTTCTTGGACAAGCATCCCACTTATGATTAACCCCTATTGCAAGCATCCACAACTACAAAAGAAGTATTAAGGTAAACCTAACCATAGCATGAAACAAGTGGATCCAAATCAGCCGCTTACGAAGCAACGTATAAACTAGGGTCTAAGCTTCTGTCACTCTAGCCACCCATCATCTACTTATTACTTCCCAATGCCTTCCTCTAGGCCCAAATAATGGTGAAGTGTCATGTAGTCGACATTCACATAACACCACTAGAGGAGAGACAACATACATCTCATCAAAATATCGAACGAATACCAAATTCACATGACTACTAATAGCAAGACTTCACCCAAGTCCTCAGGAACAAACGTAACTATTCAGAAAGCATATTCATGTTCATAATCAGAGGGGTATTAATATGCATTAAGGATCTGAACATATGATCTTCCACCAAATAAACCAACTAGCATCAACTACAAGGAGTAATCAACACTACTAGCAACCCACAAGTACCAATCTGTGGTTTTAGTACAAAGATTGGATACAAGAGATGAACTAGGGTTTGAGAGGAGATGGTGCTGGTGAAGATGTTGATGGATATTGACCCCCTCCCGATGAGAGGATCGTTGGTGATGACGATGGTGATGATTTCCCCCTCCCGGAGGGAAGTCTCCCCGACAGAACAGCTCCGCCGGAGCCCTAGATTGGTTCCGCCAAGGTTCCGCCTCGTGGCAGTTGAGTTTCGTCCCGTAAGCTTGCTTGTGATTTTTTCCAGGGTAAAAGACCTCATATAGCAGAAGATGGGCACTAGAGGGCTTCCAGGTGGACCATGAGGAAGGGAGGCGCGCCCAGGGGGGTAGGGCGCGCCCCCCACCCTCGTGGGTGGTGGGTGGCCCCCCTCAGGTGTTTCTTCCGCTGGATATTTTTTATTAATTCCCAAAATGACTTTCGTGGAGTTTCAGGACTTTTGGAGTTGTGCAGAATAGGTCTCCAATATTTGCTCCTTTTCCAACCCAGAATCCCAGCTGCCGGCATTCTCCCTCTTCATGTAAACCTTTTAAAATAAGAGAGAATAGCCATAAGTATTGTGATATAACGTGTAATAGCAGCCCATAATGCAATAAATATCAATATAAAAGCATGATGCAAAATGGATGTATCAAAGGCGACCTTGTTATTCGGCATGTTCAGTCCGCCAAGAATTCAAAAAAGTTGACGTCAAAGTGGGAAGGCCCTTATCGGGTAATACGAGTCACCAGGCCCGGCGCAGTCCGCCTGGAGACTGAAGATGGCATTCCGGTGAGCAACTCCTAGAATATCGAACATCTTCACAAGTTTTACCCGTAGGGCGCGGTTGCCTGGAGCCCTGGCAACCACCTTTTGTACTAGCCTTGTCGGCAAGGCATGTAACCCTATGTACAGAGCCAGACGCAGACCCTGTGCGCAGTCAGATAACTTTTAGTATGTACAGTTTCCTGCTAGTTTCCATGTTTATATATATGCATATATACATGCATGCTTGTCCGAGATATTGTGCTACCTTAGATCCTAGCAGGTACAGATGGGCCGCCAAGGTTCCATGCTCTTGTCCTCTCCTCCTTTCAGCCATAGTAGCGATGCTCCGGCAAGAGGTTGAGGAGACTACCCAACACGACGATCCCTGGTGGATCAAATAGACAAAGTTCACCTCTCGTCCATCCATGTTCGTAACTTGTCACTTGTGTGTTATAAAACCTTGCCACTCTTTTTGATCTTAGGTGCTCCCATCCCTGACCCGAACAATGTTTCGGTCGAAATGGTCGCAGTAACCTTTGATAAAAAGAAATTGGCAGGGGGCTGGGCCCTGTGTCTGTAACCTGGCAGATGTGACTCTCCAGCTGGCACAGAGGGCACCGACAAGGTAGCTTGCCGGGAAAACTCATTTATTTTTATTAAGGAGGCGGTCACCTCCGCATGGACGTATACGTGCATGGGTTCCCGGCAAAAGCTCATCTTTTTCATTGATATGCTGATGCAAGTACAAATGTTACAGAACATGAGCATGGGCTCGGGAGATTACATTTTCTAGAAAGTTAAGATTTGGCAAGTGCCTACAGATTGGGAAAAAGAAAAGTGCCCCGTAATCCCGTTCTTTCCCCTTTCCTCCCAGGCACAGCAGGTGAAGACAGGGATGGGCATGGGGAACGCGTCGATGGAGAGCTTGATGGGGAAGCATGTCGACCACCAACGCTAGAGCCAGCAGGACGCAACCCCCGACAAGGCATGTTGCCGGGGGAGGAGGCGGAGAAGATGATGGTGCTGCCACTGATGGTCAGCTAGAGTCGAAGTCGTCATCCTTACGCCCGCTATCATCGTCATCGTTGGCGCTGTCCTCCTCGTCACTGTCACTCGAGGAGGAGCTTTCGTCGTCGATGGGACTCTCCACGCAGCACCCTAAGCGGATTCCAGAGCTCCCGAAGACCTTGACGGAGAGCAGGCCGTTCTCCATTAACTTGAAATGGAGAACGTGCCCCTCCAACAAGATGTGGGCGCGTGCAAAAAAATTCCACCCACGGCGAAGGTACATGACGTGAGGGCGGGGGAAGCCGACATCGACACATGTGCTGCCGTTCTCGCAGCCCCTCATGTATAGCCTAAAAGCCCGCGGTGGATCCTGCTCCATCACCCGAGCAAACGTGGTAGGGAGGCGGAGATGGCCGCACACGCGCTTGTACAGCCTGATGAAGAACTCGTAAGGCTGGTCTCCGACATGGCCGTCCATTGGAGGAGGGGTCGCGAGCAGAAGCACAGCCAGCGCACCGCCCCGTCCTCCTCTTCCCCGAGTATCGCGACGACCTTGGCCTAGTCCCCTTCCTCTCCCCCTTGCAGCGGGCTTCGCCATCGAAAGCTTTGGAGGAGGAGGAACACGCTATCGAGCAGAAGCCCTCATCGCCACTGTCGAAGCACCAGCACACCCTCTTACCATGGCGAGTGGAAGAAAAATACCAAGCAATAGGAGGAGAACAAGGCGAGTGCGGAAAGGCGCTGTCCCTTCCCCTTTTTATAGAAGGGCAGGGACGGAGCCTGGCCTCCCAGCCCAAGGGGCGGCCCCCCGCACGACCAATGTGGCCTCTTGAAGCACAGGGAATCGGGACCGACCCGCTGCCCCAATCAGCGACGTCTCATTTCCCGCCTCAGCGTTAATGCCCATGTCCTCCGCATCCACCGCCTGCCCTTCCCAAGGCATGAGGGACACGAGGTGAGCGAAAGGAGGCGTGAGGATAGGTGGAGCGACCGTTTTTCACCTAGTGATCGTGGGGTGCGGCGCCATGTAGGCTGCGACCCAAGTCCACTTAGTAAATGAGTAGCGCCCCTGCAAATCCCTCTTTTTTAATAAGGGAAGCATGGACCACCTCTTTACTATCGACTGCGAGATGACGCAAGCACGCTGAGGCCGTCCCACGCACGATCCTCATGTCACGCGTTCAACGCAAATCGTGGGGAAGTGCAATTGACTAAAAGATCGTGTCGTGGAAGTTAATACTCTGCCACGCGTGCCCGTACACTGCTTTGGGTCTGGCCCAACTACGCTTTGCACTCATGTGTGGCCCAGGCCCGGGGGATCCTGTCGGTGTACAAAAGTATGGGTTCTTTTTGTACCCCTTACTTGTGCACTGGCAGTCGTAGCCACGCTTGTGGCCGGACCCGGCAGGACAGTAAAAGACAGAACACAAGACTGCCAAGACAACACTCAATATAGAGAACAAGGAGCAGAAGACAAGTTGGACCTCCCGTAGCAACATCCTTGCCGGGGCGGCTTGCGTGGCCCCGGCAAGCTCCTTGCTAGGGCAACCTACACAGCACCAGCAAGGCCATCACCCTTGAGGTTGAGAATTCTGACACCATCGACAACGTTAAAGCCATGATTTGGGAACGCATGCGTGGTAGCATGCAGATCTTCAGGAAGATTGATGGCCTGCGGGTCCACATGGGACCAGAAGACGAAGACCCCCGGCAAGACCCTTGCCGGGGACGACTATGAGGCCCCCCGGCAAGCCTTGTCGGAGACGATTGATGGGCCACGGCTAGGCCCGTGCCCGGCAAGGATTCGCCACCTCACCACCATTCCAGGGCGACGACCAGCGTGCCAACTAAGCAGGCGCCTGCGTGGCAGCATGCAGACCTTCGTGGAGGTTCTACCATCGCGCCAACATAGCAGCTAGTTAGCCAGTGTGGCACTGCACGCCTCGTCAGCCTGGACGCGTGTCGAAGCAAGGAGGAGCAGCGACGAATGGGACGACTTCTACTGCCGTCCCCGATAAAGTAAGAGGGCACGTAGGTAGTGCATTAAATGTGTTTGTCCTATGGTGTCGGGCGATAAGCTCATGCACTGTAGCTTGCTTTCCACCTCCTGTGTGCCACTGTGGCGACCCCATTACGTATAAAAGGAGGCCCAAGGCGTACTGAGAGAGGATTCAGACTTTTTGGACTGTGCATGCACCGCAGCTAGTTCAAAAGCTCAAGAACACATATATCCAGACAAGCAGGACTAGGGTATTACGCATCTTTGCAGCCTGAACCTGGTAAAATCCCCTTGTGCTGACTGCTAGACCTGCTCTTCGTGCGCTACTCTCCCCGCCGAACGTAGAAGGGTTTCCCATGATCCCATAGGTGTTCGTTTCCCCGACACACGGTGAACCTCCTATACAAGAATTTTTGAACTTTCCTGGGCCGACCACGTGAACTTTGCGAAGGCTTTCTAGGCTTTGCCTTTTTATTCCTTTTTCTTATATGAAACACACTCCATGTAGTAGTTGAACCGCTAGTAGTTTTTGCTTTGGACTTCCCTCTCGTTTTTTACACGTAACTCCTAAAACACTCATTGAGATTGAGCAAAAGATATACCCTTATAAAGCCAACGAAAAGGGACAGCTTTACGTGTTGAGTAGATTTTCTAATTAGCGACCTTTCAGAGCTTTTTTGAATATGTTAAAACTTTAGTTTTTTTGACCGGCATAGACCTAAATTTTAAATCGTTTAACGAAATATATCTTATGATATCATGTTGGACAGAGTTTGAATACGAGAAACTTTGGCATATAGAGAACTTTTTCAAAATTCAACGTCATTTTTGTTTTTTGAACTTGTAAATCCTAGGTTTTAATATACTTTGTACTTCTGTGTTATTTTAATTTGGACTTCACATATTTTTCATTTTTGAGTAAAGAATTTTTATTTTTAAATAAACATTGAATTTGACTATTTTTTTCAATTTGAACTTCATGGTTGATTCTTTAATAACAACGGATATCTGAGTTTTTGAAAAAAATGGTCATTTTAATAAACATCATACCACTTCGTCATTTTAGTTTGAACTTCTAGTTTTCAAAAATAATGGAAAATTTCTTTTTTAACTTTTTTGAATTGTTCCTTTTATCATAATTTGAACTTCTTCATTTTATTCATTAGTAATGAAGAAAAATCTTAGCTTTTTATAAACTTCGAACTTCGTAGTTATTTTAATTTGAACTTCTTAGTTTTAGTCTTAGAAAAAAATGTTTTTAAATAGGCATCAAACATTTATAAAAAAAATTGAACTTTGTACTTTTATTTTCCTTGAATAGAAAGAATTTTGGGTTTTCCGTATACATCAAACTACTTCTGTTATTTTAATTTGAACTTCTTGATTTTATTTCTTTGGTAACAAGCAAATTCTAAGATTTTTTTTAATAAATATTAAACTCCGCTATTTTTCTAATTTGACTTCTTAGTTTATTTCTTTTAGTAACAGAAAAAACCCTAGCTTTGTAATAAACATTGAATCGACACTTTATTTAAATTTTAAATTCTAGAGTTTTTTATTTAGAAATTTGGAAAATGCTTTTTTATGGATTTCGAACTACTCTATTTTAAAATTTTGAACTTCTTGTTTTCATTCTTCAATAATGAGGAAAATCTAAATTTTGTATAAACATCGAGTTTCTTTTTTTATTTGGACATCTTGGTTTTATTTATCTTAGTAATTGAAAAAAAAAATCCTATTTTTTAATAAACATCGAGCCACTCTGTTTTTTAAATATGAATTTCTAGGGATATTTTTAACGAAGAAAATCTCCTTTAGGTTTTATTTCTTTTAGTAATGAGAAAACTTAGTAGTTTGTAGTAAACATCGAACCACTCTTTTATTTTTATTTGAACTTCTATGTTTCTTTAGAAACGGGGAAATTCATTTGTCAAATTTGACCTTCTTGGTTATCGAATAAAAATCAAACATCTCCGTTGTTTAAATTTTGAACCTGTAGATTTATGTTTGGAACGAGGAAAAACCATTCTTGTTATATTTTTTGAACTGCCCTATTTTTAAAATTTGAACTTCTTGGTTTATTCTTTAGCAACGTGGAAACTCTAGTTTCGTAAAGATTGAACCGCTCTGTTATTTATATTTAAACTTCTTGGTTTTCTACGGGGAAAATCCATTTTTTAAGACTCTTTTTCAAATTGCTCCAGTTTTAATTTGACCTTCTTAGGCCTTTTCATTGACAGTCCATATTTTTTATTTTTTCAAAATTCCATGATTTTTTTTGTTTAGCTTCTTTCCATAATATTTTTCCGGGTTCCATCAAACTTCTACAGTTTTTCAACATAGAAAAAATGAATCAATTTAGACATACTATTGCCTTTTATACACCTTGGTAAGTAAGTACTTGTCTAAAAAGGTCGTAAAGTTGAGCTGCAAAATTTAAACACACTACATTTTTTTGTTGCTTTAGGAGCCTCTTAGATGAACTAGACCAGGACTGGAAGTTGAGAATGGTAGGTGGAGCTCCATTTGACCACGACTAAAGATTTTGTCCATAGTAGCTCTTACAGACATTTGCACAAACAATTGTTAGGCAAAAAATCCTTTTTACAAATTGTGTGTATTTTATTTTTGTTTCCATTTTATTTTTTAAACTTCTGATTTTTTAATAATTTAACTTCATGTGCTAAGGACGCACACCTCCCACACATAAAACACAAAACACACACGCGCACACCACACAAAATGCACGCACTGAAATTCAGTACATTCAAGGCACATCATCTCTACTTCGAATGTCTGAGTTGGTAGTCTCGCCTCATTCCGGTTAATTTTTTCCCACCGTTTTTTATCCTACCAACACATTTAAATCAGATTTTACCCACGATTTATTTAAATCAGTTTTATCTGTCAATAAGATCATTTTTTTATAGTATTTGGTAACTTCCATATGAAAAGTAAATCACGGTCAATCTTTAATCAACCAAATTTTCCCTACCCCTTCCACCTCTCCTCTCTCTCTCGCACTAAAACAAAAGAAAAAAAAGAACTAGCACGATCAAGGCGCCCCACGACTCCCACCCGCATCCCGCCCAATCTCCCGCCGATCCTCCCTCGCATCGGCGCTGCCCCAATCCCCTTGCGTCGATGTTGCACCCCTCTCTCTCCTCCAGCTCTGGCCGAGTCCGTCGTGGTCGCGGCCGCCGCCATCTTCGCCGGGGCCGTGTCATCCTCTGTGGCTCCACCTCGCGCGCATCGCCTCCCCAACAGAGCCTTTTCTCCCACCATGAAGGCCGTGGGCGCGCCAGCGTGGTTTGAGTCCCCGGGATCACCCGGTGGCGTAGCGACAGATGCTGTGACGAGGGGGATGACCGGAAGGCGTCCATGGAACGTTTGTAGATCGTGGAGGATTGCGTCGTGGTGGCCGACGACGGAGCATATCAACCGTTTTCCAATCAAAGCTGCTATGTTCCACTCCTCCACCCCCTCTGCCGCATCACTGGAAATTTTGCCTCGGTAAGCAAATTGTGCATGGTTAGTCCCCTCCCCCTCCTCTCTTCTGCGGGTCGTCATGATCAAAGCCATTATCCCAATGGTATTACATTACTGAAATATGCATCTTTATTGAGCTTTTCTGAAAAAGGGATTCCCCCCTCATTGTATACAAAGCAACCAACCGAGACAACCAACGATAGATGCTGGGGCGGAAGCAGCACAGTCACGCCAAAAAGAAATGATAGAGAAAATACAAGAGAAACAAATGCCGACAATGGCGGATCGATAGTAAAAACGAAGAGGCCTCGTGACCGCGGCATCCACCGGAGATCGCCCACCAATCTCCGAGCCTCTGAAGCGCCGGTACCAATCAACACCTCCAAGAAGGGACGCGGCGATGACGACGCTTCTGCCAAGGGTTTCCCCCGGTACGCGGTGAGGAGAGAGGAGGGGTAGCCCCGACGCTCTCCAGGAAGGTGCGGTGGCACCCGCATACGCCACCGCGTCGGTGTAGGCCAAGCCAACAGGGATTTATCCTGATCCCAACCTTCACCTGAGGCACTCCGGAGCTCGCCACTAAATCGACCATCACTCTGCGCCAACCCGGTCATGAAGCATCCCTGTTGTACTGATGCGATCTAGAAATTGGGTCCATATGAAGTGTTCGATCTTGTCTTGGTAGCATTGCCGTTATGTAGTACTAATCATGGATCTGTTTTAAGTAGGATCCATGACCACGGACATATCTCTACTCCTATTATCTCAGTTGGTAGTCTCGCATCACCCACCACATTCCACCACTTCTATCTTTTGCCTATCTTTCACATCACGTCGTAACAGTGTACTTTGGCCGGCCCATTAACGTCTATGTTTCACGCGCAAGCCTGGACGCGACACCTTCGGTGGCTACTCCTCTCTCTCGATCCAACTCCTCCCTGCTCGACTCCTCATCCCCCTGACTAGGATTTCAGCGGCGGCAGTGCCCTCTTAGGAACCCTAAGCGCGAACCCGCAAACCCACCTAGTGAGCGACATGCTCCCGTGTAGCCCTAGATGGCCGCCGCTACCACCGTTTGCTCTTCCCCGCCCCCTTGTCATCCTTCAGTGCCGCCTCTAGGTCACCATCGCCGTCACGACTATGAACTCCAAGCGTGCCCGTGTGAGGCCTCCAGCACCACCCGCCGCAGTCCCCCTGATCCTTTCCTCCCTCCCTGTCTGCCGATGCAGACGGAGATACAAAACATGGGATGGAGATCAGATGGTGGGCTCTCGCTCCACATGCGCGGCGGTGGACTTTTCCGCAGTAAGGGCACAGAGGTGAGGCTAGCTCTTCTCAACCTGATTAGTTTGGCATGAGAAATAGTTCTTTTATTCTGCCTTTAAGCGCTCATCAACTTCCTCTAACTGGGTTCCATTTTCAGATAGTTGAAGCAATTGAGGAACCGTCGGTGCGAAGCCGGGGCTTTTGAATTCTAGACGTGGGCTACCACTCAAAAGTAACAATAACTGAAATGAACTGTATGCTGTTTACATGATGCTACTAGGTAAGATTGAAACAGTAACTCAAATGAACTGTATGCAGTCTGTAGGAGATAGATTATTTGTTGAGCATGTTCGGAGCTGAGTCTGTTTGTCCACTGAAACTGCAATTATCACAATGTTTGGCAAGAGGGATGTTGTAGGTTCATCGGCGACAACCAAGGGTTCGCGCTCGGGAACGAGGGCGTCTTGCACCGATACATTAGCTGAAGTACCAGTAATTGCTGCTGCTATCTAAACCCTTTTTTATACGTAATGATCCATATGTCATGTTTCGTGAATGTTATAGTACAGTTCCAGATGGCTGATATACTTTTGGTTGCATGCTTGAAGATATAGACATCTACATGGTGAGTCAACTGGTTCTATATATTTGAAACTTTTAGCTACCTTTGAATAGAACCTGCAGTTTTGGGTTTTTTCTTGACTACCTCACTGAAGTTTTCTATATATTGTGTTCTGACTGGCGACTGAATACCAAGAGCGACTACCCAGCGAGGTTAAAAACTTCTCGTCCAAATTCTGAAAGTGTAGATATATGCCTAAGTAGACGATATTGTGACATGTGAGCACTTCACTCCATCTAATACATCAAACGGAAGGTGAATATCACCTCCCTTCGATTTCTATCGTCATGAATAGAGATATGCATATTGTGATACCTTTTATTATCTGTGTTGCTTGAATAAGAATTGCATTGTTCTTGTTTTTAACTTTTAACCGGTGATATGCTTGTAGACCAGCAGGAAATTGTAGTTTGTCCTTTGTAAACCTACATGATGTATAATCTGTTCAGAAATGTGTGCCATTGCAAATTGCTGAGGAAAGTAGTACAATAACATATTTTCCATGCCACTGAAATCTTGTAGTATTAACCACTAGCGGAAGTTGTACAATACACAATTTTGGCTTCCATCCATTCTTCTTCTTACTATATATTCTACAAGTTGGGTCCTGCTTAACTTTGGAATGCCTTTGTACAGACATTGTTTTTAGGCATTTAAAATCAATTTGGTCCGTCCACCTATATAATATGTCCTATAAGTTGCTCTAGCAGGTAGATGCCCTAAAAACAACATATCAGGCTTGTTTTTAGGTTATGTTATGTATTGGCTGATGCATGATCATGATTTAGGAATAAGTAGTGTTGAGTTAAAATGGTTGGAATACCTCATTGATAGGAAGTTTTTTCATGTTCTATACAACTTATTCCGGTAGTTTTACTCTTTGACATGGATAGTCAGAATTTAGGATCAAAGTGGTTGATGCTTCCTGTAGTTTATAGTGTTTACTTTCTCTTCCCATTGCCGGATGGAGGAGGAAAAAAGGCTAGTTCTTTGCATCTATTTTCTCTAATGGTTAATGGAATGGCAGATGGTGCGGACTATTTGGAGGGATAAAATTCTGATTAATGGCTAAAAATTGTTCCAGAATAATTTATTTTCCATGCCATTTATGTCTGAAAAAATGCGAGATCTGGTGAACTCTGCAACAAGGATGAACTCCTCCATATCCTTGCCTTCCTCATGGTTGATAGGAACTCCCCATTTCCTCCAAACTTCAGCCGCGAAGTCTTGGCCTCTATCAAAG
>NC_041391.1:363757542-363759197 GCF_002162155.2 Triticum dicoccoides | reverse complement strand
CTCGATGGTGGCCGACGCGGGTCGTTGTGGTCGGGCGGCGACGCAGCGCTGCGGGGGGCGGTGTCGGGGACGTTGCTTGGCGGCGGCGTGATGGGCTCGGTGGTGCTCTACGCGCAGTGCGCCTAGAGCTATGGTGGCGGCCATAGTCAACCGGTGGCTGGTGTGGATGCGGTGGGGCGTCGTGCCTGGCCATGTGGGCGGCGGGCCGGCAACGGGTGTGGACTGGCTCCCGGAGCTTCCACGTTCGTCCTTGGAGCGCATCTGCAGACGGAAGCCTTCCCTGGAGCTTCTTGTCGCGTCGGCCGGCAATGCCGGCGTCCTCTATTTGCTGGATCTGGCGGTTGGTGGGGTCGAGGGTCTGGTAGGGATGGATTGGGGAAATCCTTGGCCGGTTGTTATGGCCATGATGTCGGCGGCGCTCCGGCGTCGTTCCTTCTTGAAGGCAGCATCATGATCCTGCTCTTGCCCTCTCCATCCCGTCCCGGGTGAAAGCCCAGAGTCTCTAGATTGGGTGGTGACGATGCACCGATGTCATTTTCTTCTTGAAGACACCACCTTGCGACAGCGGTATGGTGGTCGAAGCTCCAACGCTGTTTGTGGTTTGCCGGTTATCTCCAGTGGTGTTCCTGTTCGGCTACTTGCGGTTAAAGTTGTTGCTTGCACGCGGCGGTGGCGAAGTTTCTATTATACTTGCTCAAATATCATGCGAATGAAGCTAAAAACAACATTTCTGATATTGGGCGAGAATTTCTTAAGTGCATCAAGTAGACATTAATTTGTTACAGATTTGCAGTTGAATAATCACTCTATACTAGATCATTACTGGCGCGCGTTGCCGCACCCGTCTATTTTGGCGATAGAACAATTTAAATTTCTATACAAGGATACAAAAGATAAATATGATAGATATATAAACTATTGAAAAGGGTAAAATAGTTTGGAAAAAGTTGTTTGATATGTCTTCCTTACAAAAAAGTGAGATACTCAATTCAAGTAATAACCAAAAAAGAGGAAAAAAAACTAAGCCTGGACATGTTACTTCAATTTTGTACATGGCAGGATGTGATGTGATATAAGGTCGTAGTTTAGCAAGGCGAAATTAATAAATGCTTTCAGGTTTTCAATTTTCAGTCAAAACTAAGTTGGAAGTCGCCAGTTCATAACTAAGTTGGAACTCGATGGTTCATAGTACAATCTTACAAAATTCCATTAGATTGAGTATTTTTATGAGTGACGGGGTTGTTTTGTGAGCTTAGCTCCATTTGTAGCTTATGGCTATTTTCCGATGAAAAGATCAAAAAATAAATTGACAAAGGGTCCCGATAACTGCCACACGTGTGGTGTATCGGGTAGTTGTGCCACACGCCTCGTGTGGCATGGACAGGAACCAAGCCCGCACGACCGCGTCTGAGCGCGCAAAGGCACAGCCCGTACGTCCGGTGTGTGGCAACCCCGCCCGCACGTCCGGGCCAGAGGACCCAGCAACCCGCACGATCCAGCCGTCACGGCCTCTGATCGATCCCCAATCCCGACTGACGCTATCTTCTCCCACCTCCCGAACCCCTACCTCCATCGTCGACCTTCTCTGGTTGCCATGGCAACCAAAGCAGATCCGTAGGGCCTTCCCACCGCAAACCACACCCCTTATCTCCCCC
>NC_041391.1:363725109-363757096 GCF_002162155.2 Triticum dicoccoides | reverse complement strand
CAACAACGCCCTCCAAAGATAACCAGCTAAAAGCAGGTGATTATCCTGATCTCCCTACTGATTCTCATACTTATTCTGGGCAGAAAATTGTTGTAATTACTGACGAAGTTCGCAACTAGATCCATCCTACAGGGGTAAAACTCTACATGGCTTGTGTGTCTCCACAGTTGCCAAGCAGAATACACTCGATCTGCCATGTAATACGCTAGAGATAACCGTGAGTTCTCAGTAGATTGATGCATGTAGTTGGTGAATGAATGGATGTGTAGGAATCCATAAAAAGGGAGAGAAAATTGAGAAATTTGGAATAATGGGGGGTGTGAAAATTAATTGCCACTGGTGTCTAACGTCAGTTGCCACCTACCATTGCCGTCAACTGCCACCATGTCAACTTATTGCTTGCCATCCTATTGTAGTGGCTGGTGCCATCGAATCAAACGGATAGCTAGCACCCAGATTTTAAAAAAGATAGTGGATGTGCATGTCCTACTAGCCATGATATGTTGGTTGCCTACGCATGAAAATGTGATAACACTGACGTGTTAACTTCTACATGCAAGCAGCACAAGGATATATTTTTTGTGGATTGTTGATGCGTTCTTGTTCATGCAGTGATTGAGAGCATATTGGCAGAAACGAGACGCGGAAGAGAATGAATCACGAAGATGGCGCTGATACTTGGGGTTCTCAAAGACCAGAAACGTCCCCTTGGGATGCATCAGAGTACAGTCAACTCCTTTCTGCAGGGCCGTTGCTGCCACTACTATAACAGTATGCCGGCATTGGTATGATGCGTGATAACAAAAGAAAAGAATAGTTGCCATGTTCGCAACGATGAAGATGACATTCTACTTATGTCATACACTGTCATTTTTTCGCAGGTTCTTATGACCAAAACACACTCAGGGGGCCTTCGTGGCAAATTCAGTCACATGGCGCTAACACTGACAAATGTACGGGCAGCCAACTTCAACTAGCTAATATGGCTAATCAAGGTAACGCATACGAAAAAGAACACATACTGCTCTAGACATGAAAAATAAACTTGCAAAGGTTGGCAAAAGACTCACGGGTTATTACGGGGGAAAATGCAGAGCCTTCATGCAGCACGTGGCATCAGGCAGCACCCATGTACCTGACATCGACGTCATACACAGGTGAGTCCATAAAAAGTGAAGTTGTGGACGGTAAATTAGCAGCAGGAGCATAGTTGACAACTGCAGTTGCCATGAATAAATAACTGCAGTTGTCATCCCTGGACAACTGTTGTTGCCCTCCCTGGACAACTGCAGTTGCCATGGAGGAACAACTGCAGTTGCCATGCCAGGACAACTACAGTTGCCATGCCAGCACAAACTGCAGTTGTCATGTATTGACCAACTACTACAATGCTTACAGGTTATTACGGTGGTGGTACCCCGGCAAACATCTCGTGGCAAGCTTCACAGATTACAGATAGAGCACATCAATTTGGTGTGATAGACCACACAAGATGGGCACATGCAGCACACCAAGGTAAGGAAAGAATTGAACCACAAAAGAGCACTACATTTGTTTTTGTTGCAAAAAATAGCACGTGACGAAAAATAAGATTTGTAGCAGTGATGGGGGACAAAATCAAGCATAAAACGCTAACAAGCGGTTGTGTGCAATGAGTCATAGATTGTCTTCGAAAATTTGCCAACTGCTAAAAGCATGTGTGCAGCACTAATGGTTGATCGCATTTGCCTAGTGAGATCAAGCCTAGAATGCAAAAGTTTTGATGCTAGAACACAGTGGTTACCATCTATTGGTAGCAGTATTTGCCATGTATGCAGGACAGCAGCTACCATGCATATAGAATCCAAGTTTTCGTACTAAAAAGGAGCTGGTTGTCGTGCATTGGCAAACAATAGTTGCCATGTTTGTTGGACTGTAGCTGCCATGACTGGACAACTACAGTTGCCATGCATGTAAACACGCGGACTCACAGCTTGCTGTTTGAATGATGTCATGCCAAATCACTTGAAGTTGATGTGATCCGTTGCGATAAACATGTTATTCAAGCAAAATCTTACTCTCGTACCTGTTTTTTCTATTACAGGGCCTACAACTACAGTGAACAGCGGCGCGGGGACATCTACTGCGGGGAGCTCTGAGCGCACGGAAGACGCGTTCCACCAGCCAACAGACATTCATGCCGCAAACAATGCCGAGTCAGAGTCGGAAATGGCAATCATTCCAGCAATGCCGACAGGCACCCCTTTGAACACAAGCACTGGCAACACTCAAGTAGATGAACCTGCCGCCGATACTGAAGTGAATGATGAAACTGATGATGAAGCACAAGGGGATGAAGATGATGGGCAATCAGAGATCGTGGTACCTCAGCCACCGTACGTTGGGCAGAGATTTGAATCGTTTGCAGAAGCAAAGGAATTCTACCAGACATATGCAAAGTTCCATGGGTTTGCGGTCAACACCGAATACCATAGGAAAATTAAGAAAACTAATGAGTACAGCAGAGGTGAGATGAGGTGCCACAAGGCACGTAGGAACAAGAAAGGGAAAGGTATTGCGCCTGTCGTTCCGGAACGAAAGAGAGATATCATTCTCAAGACAGGATGCCCTGTCTGGTGTAAGCTAAACGTAGATGGAACACAGTATGTGGTCACTGAATATTTTGACGAGCACAACCACAAACTCATAAAGAAGTTTGACCTGGTAAAATTTCTGACCGCCCACAAAGGATTCACCCCACTCAAAAGGAAATTAATAAAGATGCTACATGATTGTAACGTTGGTCCATCAAGAATGCTCCAGATACTATCACTCATCCACAGCAAAAAGGGGACTCTGAGTAGCATGCTCTACATACCAGCTGACGTCACAAACCTAAAGGCAAAGTACCATAGAGAGAGCAAGTTGGCTGACATAGACGCCACGATGGCCTACTTCGATGAGAAAGCGAAGGAAGATCCAGATTTCTTCTACAGGATAAGGTTGGACGATGAGGACCGTGTCAGGAACATGTATTGGTGGATGGTGCTGCAAGGAGAGCCTACAAACATTTCCGAGATTGCATTTTATTCGACGCGACGTATCTCACTAGTATGTACAAGATTCCATGCGCTCCATTCATAGGAATAAATAACCACAATCAGTCGTTGCAGTTCGGTTGTGGGCTCGTTCGGAACGAAGACGCGGATGGGTACGTTTGGCTGTTCAAGACCTTCTTGGAGTGCATGGATGGACTTGCTCCGATGAACATAATAACAGACCAGGATTTTAGCATGCATGCAGGCATAGAGAAGGTCTTTCCATTGGCAGTGCATAGGCACTGCAAGTGGCACATTATAAAGAAGGCTGAGGAGACTCTAGGACCGTTCTTTGCTGACCGTCCAGAGCCGCACAAGGCATTCGAGATGTGCGTGGACCACAGCTTGACGGTGGAGGAGTTTGAAAGGAGATGGATGGCCATAGAAACATATCAAGTCCAAACAAGGAGACTCTTGCTAGCCTGTGGGAGAAGCAAATGTACTGGGTGCCGGCCTACTTCATGCAGTGCTTCTTCCCATTTCTACAAACTACGCAGTGCAGCGAGGGGTTCAATGCTGTTTTGAAGCGGTACGTGAGACCTGGCAACTCATTGCTACAGTTTGCCAAGCAGTACACAGCTTTGCAAGAAAAAATACTGGGAGCTGAGCTACAGCAAGAACCGAACACCGCGCTAAAGCAACCAAAATTGCTAACGTATTTACCGATGGAGAGGCAAATGAGCAAGATATACACCAACAAGATCTTTAACAAGTAAGTCAGTTGTGTTACAATCTTATTTGCGCAAAGCACGAAGGCAGTAGGTGCCATATAGAATGCAATGCAGTTGCCATGATATGTGGTTGCCATGTTTAATGAAATACTGTTTGCCATGCTTACTCAGCTGCAGTTGCCATGTTCAATGAAAATTCTGTTTGCCATGCTTGCTCGGATGCATTTTCCATGATCAGTGAAATGCAGTTGCCATGTTTGATGCACTGTACTTCCATTGAGCATGTTGGTATGCAAATGCCAATGTCAACTGAAAATGTTATATTGTCGCCACATATACTGAAATGCAATTGCCATGTTTACTAAAATGCAACTGCCATGTTTGCTGAAATGCAATTGCCATGTTTACTCAACTATAGATGTCATGTTTAATAAAATGCAGTTGCCATGTTTTATGCAATGTGCTTCCATTGGGAATGTTGGTGTGGAAATGACGATGGCCAGTTGAAAATGTACTGCAGTTGCCATGTCTAGTGTACTACAGTTGCCATGTCTAGTGTACTACAGTTGCCATGTCTAATGTACTATAGTTGCCATGTCTAATATACTACAGTTGCCATGTTCAAGGTACTATATTTGCCATGTTCAATGTACTATGTTTGCCATGTTCAAACAAAATGTATTTCTATTTCCATGACAACACAAGGTGCTACAAAAAAAGAGTGCATGATAGTTTAACAGAAAACACACAAAACTTGCAGATTTCAGGAAGAAATAAAGCGTGCCAACATGTTCACGGCTTTCCAGGTGGACGAACATACAATCAAGGTGTGTTCTATTTTGGGCATGTCAGATTCAGAACCTGAAGACCCGGACAAAGGAAGGAACTACTTCGTGAAAGCCTCAATAGGCCAAGGTGAATACTACTACCAATGCTGCAAGTTTGAACGGGACGGCATTGTGTGCTGTCACATACTAAAAGTAATGGACATGAACGCTGTGACACGGATGCCCCGTCATTTCATAAGGCGGCAATGGACTTGGGACGCTGACGACGCGTTGGCGCCGCAGACAACAAACTCAGTTCTGGCTGTGCATGATGAGATACCTGAGTCAACCATCGAAGCCGTGAGGCACGTTTTGCTGACAAAGAACTATGCTGAGCTAATTGATGAAGCGTGCAAGAATGATGAGACAACAAGAGTCGTAGAAAAACACAGGAAGGCCCTGAAAAGAGAGCTTGATGAGATCAAGAAGAGGAAAACTGAGGAAGCCTTACACCGGTTCCCCCGCACATCAAGTGTGCCTTTGTCCACGGGGCCATCATCTAAAAACTCAGAGATAGGATCTGGAACAGCAAGCACACAAACCCAGGTCAGGAACCCGCCCCGTTCCATCACAAAGGGTCGTCCAAAAGAGATAAGGTACAAATCGGGATTGGAGATTCAAGCAAAACACAAGAAACCAAAGAAAGGGACGGGTAATCCGTAAGCAAAATTGGGGCGCTGTGACATGGTCCTTGTGGACATTTTGTTTTGTACCCGAGATGTTGTGATTTTTTTTAAATTGGGAGAATGACTCTTGAGGGGCATCAGAAGTTGAAGGAAAATACATTGAATGGATAAATGCAGTTGCCATGTTATGGGTACTTAATCTGCCATGTTATGTGTAGTTAATCTACCATGCTATTTTATACTAAATATGCCATGCTATTTTATACTAAATATGCCATGTTAATTGTACTGGATCTGCCATGTTAATTATACTGGATCTGCCATGTTAAGTATACTGGATCTGCCATGTTAAGTATACTAGATCTGCCATGTTGCTTATGCTGAATCTGTCGTGTTGTTTGTACTGAATCTTCCATGTTACTGTACTGAAATATGCCATGTTATTTGTAATGACTCTGCATCGCATATATTTCCATGTTAATTCGACGCGGTTTAGTCACACATAGTGTGTTGTGTGCAATGCATGGGAAACAAGTTGAAAAAGCGTAACGTGCATCAACCGTGGGAAAGGTTACGGCTACGTGATCAAACTACCATGCTAGTCGGTACAGTTAGCGATGAAAAAGAAGAAGCAAAATAGCCAAATGAAAAACGACGATGACTTTCACTAATCATATATGATGAACTACATTTGCCATGTTTTAAAACATCATAGACGCATTTGAAGCAGCAAACTATTGCTACAAACGATGAAACCATAATAATAATGATAAACATAAAATGTATCTACTGTCACGCCTAAATAGGTTCACATCCACACATATATTATATAAAATATTCAAATGTCGCTCACACACCACCACTACATACTAGGCTACGCGGGGCTGCAGTCATAACATAGCACACGAACATAGTTTTGACAAGAACAAAGATAGTACCTTACATTCCTCGGCAACAGAATGTAAGGTACGCGTCTGGTGTGTAACGCCGCGTGATCACTGTACTTCTTAATGACTTTCTTGACAGCTTCCTCCACGAACTCGCGTGCTCTGGACCGCTTGTTGAAATCTTCATTCGTCAACCAGTTCCATGTGTAAATTTTCCGGAGCTCAACGATCGTTGCAGCTGTGACAGCGGGAACAAGTCTACCTTCCCACTTTGCAAAGTATTCTAACATGTGAAATCCACAGTCCATCCTGCACAAGAAAAAGAGTCAAGTGAGCTCGCAAAAAGGACAGACATAGCAATGATAAACTTCAATTCAGATGTAACAACAAAAGAGGGGTGGGATTGATGTAAATGGCACATGAAGGAGGGGGTAGGAAATTACGTGTTCCCTTGATTCGTAGTTGCCACGTACTCAATCGGGAAATGTCTGATCTGGACCTTTGAGTTTTTGTAGTGACGGTTCCATGTCTCTTTGATGTTGTTGATGAAGAATTCAGCATGCAAAGTAAGGTCTGCATCAGCTGCCGAACGCATTGAATCAAGCACCTCAAAGCGTTGAATCTTCAGGTCAAGACAGATCGCATAGTGGTGACCACACTTGTCGTGTGGGTCGTGTGGTGCAAGCTCCTGAAACATGGGGAACATGACCTGCATGTAAAAGTGTAGGAAAATGAGAAGCAGAGTTCACATGAAGAACAACAGAGGGACAAAAAAAGTAGAATCACGTAGAATGTTTAGTTATGGTGGGTAGTTGAAAGAAAGTTGCCGTCCATGTATGAACAAAATTTGTCATGTATTTTACTTTGAAGTTGCCACATAGTTTGCACGGAATGTAAAAATCAAAAAGTCAGTTTGCACAGCAGCTGATGCCACATGAAACATCTGCCACATAAACAGAGTGCGGATGATGGCAAAAAACCAAACCATGTGAAAAAAAGTGCAAACAGGGAAGGAGTACTCACATATTTCTTCAGTGTGAGATTGAATTCACCGTGTTGAGCAAAATTCTTCCTCGTGATTTTGTGGTGGAAGTCACCATCCCATATTTTGCAGGTCACACTATAATGCATGATTGTTTTGTCGGCAGACACATCCATATGATTGTTGATGTAGTCAATCCCGCATGCAATTACATTCGTCGATATTTTACCGTTTGGCCTCACGGACTCGGCAAGATCACCCAGGTCAACGTACATCGCTTCGCATTGAATGACCTCGGTTCTGTCCAAACATGAGCTGTATGAAAATGATATAACATGAAAGAATCATGCCTACTAAGTAAAAAAATAAAGAACTAAAATGTAAGCGGATCATGTATAGAAAGTACGAAGAAGATGAATGGAAAAAAGAGCAAAGCAAAATGAGAGATTATGTGGTGTGGTCACTTACGCTTTCAGCTCCTTCATGTGCTTGCTGCCGGACCTCGCATTTCCAAATCGCTTGACAATATCGTACAGCTGGGTCTGTTCCTTTGTGGCCCTAAATTCAGGCTCGTAGTCTTCCGCGGGAGGTGGGTGAACTACCCTCTGCTGCCTCACAGAGCCAGGGGTGGCACTCCTAATGGTATCCTCAGATACCGTATCTGCAGGCACGTTGAAACTTGATTGCCCCTGACCTCGTGAGGACCTCCTCTGCAATGATGCCTCCTCGATCCTGCGGTAAGCTTCATCAAGTGACGGTGAAATCTCCTCAGGGGTGCCTGCAAGGATCAAAAAGTGGATTAGGATACCTGGAAATCAAAAACAAATGGATTGTGAGAAGATAGGGTGCATGATGTGAAATGTAGGTACAAAAAGTAGGGAGTTGACATGTGGAGGCAAATCCAGTTGCCATGTGTGGTGCACTGTAGTTGCCATGTCACAGCAACTACAGTTGCCATGTTGTGTCAACTCCACTTACCATGTGCTTGTCGAATGGAAAATGCAGCATGGAAACAAAAATGCAGGTGATATGGCGCAGCAAATCCAGTTGCCATGTGTATTGCACTGTAGTTGCCATGTGGCAACAACTACAGTTGCCATGTTGAATCAACTTCAGTTGCCATGTGGTTGCCTAATGTAAAATGCAGCATGGCAATAAAAAAATGTAGGTGACATGGTGCATCAAATTCAGTTGCCATGTCATCACATAACAGTTGCCATCACAAGTGAGAACCCCAAAAAATATGATTGGGACTAAAGTCAAACTACAAAGATGTATACAAGAAAATGATAAGCACATGAGAAATGTACCTTGGACTATCGGCTCTGCGAACTTGACAGCCTTCCTGCCCTTGACCATTGGCTCCACCATCATTGCGGGCATGCCTCCCGGGAAAGCAAAGGCAACTGGCATAGGATCTGGCACCACTGGTTGATCTTGACTGATGCCAAGGCTGAAGCTCGGTGGGGTGAAGGCCATTGGGTGCCTCTCATGCCTACTGGCTGGACCACGAACAACTTGCGAGGCAGGATCCAAGGGTAAAAGATCAACAAACATATCTGAATCGGCCACTATAGAATGATTGGGCTTATTTGTAGGGTGGGGCGTGTTGTCAGTGGTATTAGCCGCAACTTTCTTGACAATCTTCTTGTTTGGGCTGTAGGGGACACCCACATTGACTCGGAGCCTGGAAGTGCGCAGATTTAAGCTAGGGATTTCCACTGCGGGTAAAGGCGCAGTCTGCTCCGGACGTTCACCTGCGTCACTCGTGCACGGCTTGACACCTGCATCAGTTGTGCTCCGGTCTTCCGATTTCTTCATCACATTGCTTTTGGCAGGTGGCGGGAATAGTGTGGACGCAAGAACATAACCAGACTCGTCTCTGCTGCTCCTAGCTACAGCTGGTGCATTGGGTATGTCTGTTGATTGCTTGCGGGGGCTACGACGCCTAGGTGGAAGACCAGCACGCGAAACAGTCGCCTTAGTAGTATCTGCACCGACAGGAGCTGGAGCTGTTGTGCCAAGACTCTCACCTGTAGATGGCATATCATTATGAACTGCCGCCTCAGCCACTTCTGTCGTGGACACAGGAGTGCCACCACGCACGCGCTTGGAATCAGTGTCAGATGAGTGGGAATCTTCCTTGCTTATGTTGGTCTCAGGAGCGTCCACTTCAACGCTTGCTGATGGGGTGGCATGGCTCACGGCAACATCCTTCATTGCCAGAAGAGTTGGCAATATTTCAGCTGTCCTGGCAGATACCGACTCGTCACTCCCCGATGTACGGATGCCTGTTGTTCTAACCTGCACATCTGCAACCGGCGGAGATGGTCGGCCACTTGCGTCAGAGTTAGTGGGAACAGTTGACGGTGCAGCAGCAGTTTTGTCGACTGGCGCCTCATGAACATCTGAGTTGCCCCGTGTTGACAACTTTGAATGAAGGCGTTCGAGTGGGTCCCTACTGATATGCTTGGCCCCGCGTGTAGTAGTCTTCTTCACCCTGCAAAAAAGAAAGCACATGAAAAAGGTATTAAAAATGAACAAAAAACATTTGACATGGTAGAAATCTAAAAAAATGAAAAATAAGTGGAAAAGCTGGTAGTTGCCATGTAAGGGGAATATGAGTTGCCATGTGGCATAGTTAGCAGTTGCCATGCAAATTCAGCAATAGTTGCCATGTTAGCCAACTTGAAGAATGATAAAAATGTCTAATTTGCCAGGAATGCAATTTCAAAACTAGGTATGGGATGAGCACACAAGCCAATGGAAAAGATGGCAGTTGCCATTAGGTACAATAAGAGTTGTCATTTGGCCTAGATAGCAGTTGCCATGTAAAAACAAGTAGGAGTTGCCATGCACTTAAAAAAGTAGGAAAAATCATTTGAAAAATAGAAGTTGCCATGTGGGAATGATGACAGAAGCCCATGTGACAAGCTGAACGGATGCATTGAAAAATCAAAAAATATAGCACTATGTTAATGAAAGCACATGGAAAACCTACTTCTTGACTGGCTTTCTAAGGTCTAGCAACACGACAGGATCACCGGTGTTGGACGTTGTCGTTCGAGGAGATGACCTGGTGGAAGGGGTGTCACTAGCAATGGGGGCACCTTTGTTCAACCTAGCAGAAACACAGGTTGGCGTCGGTGCCTGTTTCTTCGTAACTACTCGTCCACCAGCTATCGCCTCACTGCACGTATAAGATGGAGGGAAAAAAGGTGGCAATTGTCAGACAGCAAACTCGTTGCCGCGCTTAGCAAAAACAAATGCAAAAAGGGATCAGTCTATTCCAAAAATATAGACAAAACAAAAAACTAAAATTAAAGTCGAACCTCCTCCTAGCAGCTACGGGATCGGTCCTAGACCTCTTGCCAGGAGAACCTGCCCAACATCCTCTGGAGCCCTCCCCCTCTTTGATGGCAACACCCCCTCGCCTCTCGCACCCGTTTGTTCTTTGACTTTCTCCGGTGGGGGGACATCTGGTGCATCCTTGCCCTTGTTACCACCTGCACGAACTTCAGCATGTTCATCATCATCGGTGTCCTGTTGCATGTTCTCCATGTCATCGTCGTCATCCTTGCTGAGACCGGTGTCTCCATCTAGTTCATCTTGTGTGTCAGCAAGCTCTTGGGAACTGTTGTAGTCATACCGGCCACGGCAACCAGTTGGCCGATGTGTCCATTCTGGGACAAATGTAGTGAACTGCCTCGCAACCGCGTCGCTGTCAGAGCCACTAAGAGACGTCCACCCCTCAACCAACTTCCTGAGCAAGCCAGTCATTCCGGATGCAAACTGCCCAATTAGATGCTGAACAGGTGCCCTTGCTTGTGCACGAAATAAGAAGCAGCAATAACCACCCATATTACAGTCACTTGCGCGACATCAAAAATAATCCAAGGCAACCATAGATATAGATCTTTTGATTACCTCAGTAGGGCAAGACGGAGCTGAGTGCACGTCCATCCACTTTCCAAAGTTTTGAGGCCCCCCAAACACACTGTAGTCTATAGCATGCTTGGCCATCAGCTGGAACAAACAAAAAAAATAGCTAGGATGTAAGAGAAAGAATGATGAACACTGACCAGCAGTTCATGTGTTGCAAATGCATCAAAAAAAAGGCGCGAATATAAGTTTCAGCATGAATGACAGAGTTGCCATGTGGAGTGAGACATGGATACCATACGCAGACAGCCGTGGCTAACAAAGGTAGTCATCTATTGTGAACCACAGACGGTTGCCGCATGACGATTTTTTCATATGTTATGCCGCAAAAATTTATAAGCATGTCGTGCAGAGAAAGAAACCAGAACTAACATGTAGTTTTCCATATTTGGTATCAGTTACCCCGTCTGCAGCAAGCACGGCCTTGACAGCATCGATAGTCCATGCAGAAACAGCAAACTTGTGCGTAGGCGGCGGGCCTCCTGTCCCAGTGAAATCCACGGTGGACAGATCAAGACAGTCGACGTACATGAGCTGATGTACAACAATTTTAAAAATAAAGGAATATCAGTTGCCATCATGGTATTTTGCGAAAAAACAGGATAATGTAAGTTCCCATGATCATCAAGTTGAAGTGCTTAAAAAGAGAAAAAAGAAGAAGTTGCCATCTGTATGTGCTAGTTACCATCGTAGTGTGATGGCAGTTGCCATATTGTCATGATGGCAGTTGCCATCATAGTATGATGGCAGTTGGCATCATAGTATGATGGCAGTTGCCATCATAGTCATTATGGCAGTTGCCATATTGTTATTATGGCAATTGCCATATTGTCATTATGGCAGTTGCCATATTGTCATTATGGCAGTTGCCATCTTGTTATGATCAGGTTGCCACGCATGAATAAAAGGTGTTAAAAAGAGTGTTCATAGAAAGAACTGGTAAAAAAATACCATTAAATGCAGTCGACAACCCTTCTGGTACATCTTGCTTGAGAATGCATCGTGCAGGAAGTCGGCAATAAACTTACACCAATTCATGTTCTTCACATCTTTCAATTTTGCCTGCACCGCACAAATTTTCAGGACAACGAGTTGCCGCATCAGAAATCAAATGGAAAAAACATCAAAAAACACTAGCAGTGACTAGCTTTGCACATGACACCGGTGTTGGGGAACGTAGTGTTGGGGAACGTAGCAGAAATTCAAAATTTTCCTACGTGTCACCAAGATCTATCTATGGAGAGACCAGCAACGAGTAGAAAGAGAGTGCATCTACATACCCTTGTAGATCGCTAAGCGGAAGCGTTCAAGAGAACGGGGTTGAAGGAGTCGTTCTCGTCGTGATTCAAATCACCGATGATCAAGTGGCAAACGAACGGCACCTCCGCGTTCAACACACGTACAGCCCGGTGACGTCTCCCATGCCTTGATCCAGCAAGGAGAGAGGGAGAGGTTAAGGAAGACTCCATCCAACAGCAGCACAACGGCGTGGTGGTGGTGGAGGAGCGTGGCAATCCAGTAGGGCTTCGCCAAGCACCATGGGAGAGGAGGAGTAGGGAGAGAGGTAGGGCTGCGCCAGAACTTCGTATGTAGCTCCCATGCGCCTCCCCACTATATATAGGGGTGGAGGGGCTGGTTTCTTGCCCTCCAAGTCTATTGGGGCGTTGGCCAAGGTGGGAGGAAAGAAATCTCATTATTTCCTTCCCCACCGATTGTTATCCCCCCTTTTTAGGGATCTTGATCTTATCCCTTCGGGATATGATCTTATTCCTTCTAAGGGGGGATCTTGGTGCGCCTTGACCAGGGGTGTGGGGCCTTGACCCCACTACCCACGTCCATGTGGGTCCCCCCATGCAGGTGGGCCCCACTCCGGAACCTTCTAGAACCTTCCTGGTACAATACCAAAAAATCCCGAACATTTTCCGGTGGCCAAAATAGGACTTCCCATATATAAATCTTTACCTCCGGACCATTCCGGAACTCCTCGTGACGTCCGGGATCTCATCCGGGACTCCGAACAACATTCGGTAACCACATACAAACTTCCTTTATAACCCTAGCGTCATCGAACCTTAAGTGTGTAGACCCTACGGGTTCGGGAGACATGTAGACATGACCGAGACGTTCTCCGGTCAATAACCAACAGCGGGATCTGGATACCCATGATGGCTCCCACATGTTCCACGATGATCTCATCGGATGAACCACGATGTCAAGGACTTAATCAATCCCGTATTCAATTCCCTTTGTCTGTCGGTATGTTACTTGCCCGAGATTCGATCGTCGGTATCCAATACCTTGTTCAATCTCGTTACCGGCAAGTCACTTTACTCGTTCCGTAACACATCATCCCGTGATCAACTCCTTGGTCACATTGCACATATGATGATGTCCTACCGAGTGGGCCCAGAGATACCTCTCCGTTTACACGGAGTGACAAATCCCAGTCTCGATCCGCATAAAACAATAGATACTTTTGGAGATACCTGTAGTGCACCTTTATAGTCACCCAGTTACGTTGTGACGTTTGATACACCCAAAGAACTCCTACGGTATCCAGGAGTTACACGCTCTCATGGTCGAAGGAAGAGATACTTGACATTGGCAAAGCTCTAGCAAATGAACTACACGATCTTTTGTGCTAGTCTTAGGATTGGGTCTTGTCCATCACATCATTCTCCTAATGATGTGATCCCGTTATCAACGACATCCAATGTCCATAGCCAGGAAACCATGACTATCTGTTGATCACAACGAGCTAGTCAACTAGAGGCTCACTAGGGACATATTGTGGTCTATGTATTCACACGTGTATTACGATTTCCGGATAATACAGTTATAGCATGAATAAAAGACAATTATCATGAACAAGGAAATATAATAATAATACTTTTATTATTGCCTCTAGGGCATATTTCCAACAGTCTCCCACTTGCACTAGAGTCAATAATCTAGTTCACATCGCCATGTGATTAACACTCACAGGTCACATCGCCATGTGACTAATACCCAAGAGTAGTCTAGTTCACATCACTATGTGATTAACACTCAATGAGTTTTATGTTTGATCATGTTGCTTGTGAGAGAGGTTTTAGTCAACGGGTCTGAACCTTTCAGATCCGTGTGTGCTTTACAAATCTCTATGTCATCTCCTAGATGCAGCTACCACGCTCTATTTGGAGCTATTCCAAACAACTGTTCTACTTGGAGCTATTCTAAATTATTGCTCCATTATATGTATCCGGTCTCTCTACTCAGAGCTATCCGGATAGGTGTCAAGCTTGCATCGTCGTAACCTTTACGACGAACTCTTTTACCACCTCCATAATCGAGAAAAATTCCTTAGTCCACTAGTTACTAAGGATAACTTTGACCGCTGTCCTGTGAGCCATTCTTGGATCACTCTTGTACCCCTTGACTGACTCATGGCAAGGCACACTTTAGGTGCGGTACACAGCATAGCATACTGAAGAGCCTACGTCTTAAGCATAGGGGACGACCTTCGTCCTTTCTCTCTATTCTGCCGTGGTCGAGCTTTAAGTCTTAACTTCGTACCTTACAATTCAGGCAAGAACTTCTTCTTTGACTGATCCATCTTGAACTCCTTCGAGATCATGTCAAGGTATGTGCTCATTTGAAAGTATTATTAAGCATTTTGATCTATCCTTATAGATCTTGATGCTCAATGTTCAAGTAGCTTAATCCAGGCTTTCCATTGAAAAACACTTTCAAAATAACCCTATATGCTTTCCAGAAATTCTACGTCATTTCTGATCAACAATATGTCAACAACATATACTCATCAGAAATTCTATAGTGCTCCCACTCACTTCTTTGGAAATACAAGTTTCTCATAAACTTTGTACAAACCCAAAATTTTTGATCATCATCAAAGCATACATTCCAACTCCGAGATGCTCACTCCAGTCCTTAGAAGGATTGCTGGAGCTTTGCATACTTATTAGCATCTTTCGGGATTGACAAAACCTTCCGGTTGTATCACATACAACCTTTCCTCATTAAAATCGTCGAGGAAACAATGTTTTGACATCCTATCTGCAAGATTTCATAAATAATGCAGTAATCGCTAATATAATTCCAACAGACTCCTAGCATCGCTACGAGTGAGAAAATCTCATCGTAGTCAACTCCTTGAACTTGTCGGAAAACATCTTAACGACAAGTCGAGCTTTCTTAATGGTGACATTTACCATCATTGTCCGTCTTCCTTTTGAAATCCATCTGTACTCATTAGCCTTACGACCATCGAGCCGTTCTGCCAAAGTCTACACTTTGTTTTCATACATGGATCCTCTCTCGGATTTTATTGCCTCAAGCCATTTATCAGAATCCGGGCCCACCATCGCTTCTCCATAGCTCGTAGGTTCATTGTTGTCTAGCAACATGACCTTCAAGACAGGATTACGTACCACTCTGAAGTAGTACGCATCCTTGTCATCCTACGAGGTTTGGGAGTGACTTGATCCGAAGTTTCATGATCAATATCATAAGCTTCCACTTCAATTGGTGTAGGTGCCGCAGGAACAACTCCCTATGCCCTGTCACACACTAGTTGAAGAGACGGTTCAATAACCTCATCAAGTCTCCACCATCCTCCCACTCAATTCTTTCGAGAGAAACTTTTCCTCGAGAAAGGACCCGATTCTAGAAACAATCCATATTGCTTTCGGATCTGAATTAGGAGGTATACCCAACTGTTTTGGGTTTCCTATGAAGATGCATTTTATCCGCTTTGGGTTCGAGCTTATCAACCTAAAACTTTTTCATATAAGCGTCGCAGCCCCAAACTTTTAAGAAACGACAACTTAGGTTTCTCTAAACCATAATTCATACGGTGTCATCTCATCGGAATTACGTGGTGCCCTATTTAAAGTGAATGTGGTTGTCTCTAATGCCTAACCCATGAACGATAGTGGTAATTCGATAAGAGACATCATGGTACGCACCATATCCAATAGGGTGCAACTATGATGTTCGAACACACCATCACATTATGGTGTTCCAGGCGGTATTAATTGCGAAACAATTTCCACAATGTCTTAATTGTGTGCCAAAACTCGTAACTCAGATATTCATCTCTATGATCATATCATAGACATTTTATCCTCTTGTCACAATGATCTGCTACTTCACTCTGAAATTACTTGAACCATTCAATAATTCAGACTTGTGTTTCATCAAGTAAATATACTCAACATTTACTCGAATCATCTGTGAAGTAAGAACATAATGATATTCACTGCATGCCTCAGCACTCATTCGACTGCACACATCAAAATGTGTTACTTCCAACAAGTTGTTATCTTGTTCCATCTTACTGAAAATGAGGCTTTTCAGTCATCTTGCCCATGTGGTATGATTTGCATATCTCAAGTGATTCAAAATCAAGTGAGTCCGAACGATCCATTTGCATGGAGTTTCTTCATGCATATACACCAATAGACATGGTTCGCATGTCTCAAACTTTTCAAAAACGAGTGAGTCCAAAGATCCATCAACATGGAGCTTCTTCATGTGTTTTATACCATTATGACTTACATGGCAGTGCCACAAGTAAGTGGTACTATCATTACTATCTTATATCTTTTGGCATGAAAATGTGTATCACTACGACCGAGATTCAATAAACCATTCCTTTAGGTGCAAGACCATTGAAGGTATTATTCAAAAATAGAGTAACCATTATTCTCCTTAAATGAATAACCATATTGCGATAGACATAATCCAATCATGTCTATGCTCAACGCAAACACCAATCTCGGTGGTAGAGGGAGCGTGCGATGCTTGATCATATCAATCTTGGAAACACTTCCAACATATATCGTCAGCTCACCTTTAGCTAGTCTCCGTTTATTCCGTAGCTTTTATTTCGAGTTACTAACACTTAGCAACCGAACCGGTATCCAATACCCTGGTGCTACTAGGAGTACTAGTAAAGTACACATTAACATAATGTATATCCAATATACTTCTATCGACCTTGCCAGCCTTCTCATCTACCAAGTATCTAGGGTAATGCTGCTCCAGTGGTTGTTCCCCTTATTACAAAAGCACTTAGTCTCGGGTTTGGGTTCAACCTTGGGTTTCTTCACTAGAGCAACAGCTGGATTGCCGTTTCATGAAGTATCCCTTTGTTCCCTTGCCCTTCTTGAAACTAGTGGTTTCACCAACCATCAAAAATTGATGCTCCTTCTTGATTTCTACTTTCGCGGTGTCAAACATCATGAATATTTCAAGGATCATCATATCTATCCCTGATATGTTATAGTTAATCACGAAGCTCTAGCAGCTTGGTGGCAATGACTTTGGGGAAACATCACTATCTCATCTGGAGGATCAACTCCCACTCGATTCAAGTGATTGTTGTGCTCAGACAATCTGAGCACAAGCTCAACGATTGAGCTTTTCTCCCTTAGTTTGCAGGCTAAGAAAATCGTCGGAGGTCTTATACCTCTTGACGTGGGCACGAGCCTGAAATCCCAATTTCAGCCCTCGAAACATCTCATATGTTCCGCGACGTTTCGAAAACGTCTTTGGTGCCTCTACTTAAACCATTTAATTGAACTATCACGTAGTTATCAAAACGTGTATGTCCGATGTTCGCAACATCGACAAACGACGTTGGGGTTCAGCACACTGAGCGGTGCATTAAGGACATAAGCTTTCTACTGATCGCATAATCGCTACTATCAACTTTCAACTATATTTTCTCTAGGAACATGTCTAAACAGTGGAACTAAAGCGCGAGCTTACGACATAATTTGCAAAAGGTCTTTTGACTATGTTCAGGATAATTAAGTTCATCTTATGAACTCCCACTTAGATGACATCCCTCTGGTCATCTAAGTGATCACATGATCCGAGTCAACTAGGCCGTGTCCGATCATCACGTGAGACGGACTAGTCATCATCGGTGAACATCTTCATGTTGATCGTATCTACCATACGACTCATGCTCGACCTTTCGGTCTCCGTGTTCCGAGGCCATGTCTGCACATGCTAGGCTCGTCAAGTTAACCCTAAGTGTTTTCGCTATGTAAAACTGTCTTACACCCGTTGTATGTGAACGTAAGAATCCATCACACCCGATCATCACGTGGTGCTTAGAAGCGACGAACTGTAGCAACGGTGCACAGTTAGGGGAGAACACTTCTTGAAATTTTGTAAGGGATCATCTTATTTACTACCGTCGTCCTAAGCAAACAAGATGCATAAACATGATAAACATCACATGCAATCAAATAGTGACATGATATGGCCAATATCATTTTGCTCCTTTTGATCTTCATCTTCGGGGCTCCATGATCATCATCATCACCGGCACGACACCATGATCTCCATCATCATGATCTCCATCATCGTGTCTTCATGAAGTTGTCACGCCAACGACTACTTCTACTTCTATGACTAACGCGTTTAGCAATAAAGTAAAGTAGTTTACATGGCGTTCTTCAATGACACGCAGGTCATACAATAAATAAAGACAACTCCTATGGCTCCTGCCGGTTGTTATACTCATCGACATGCAAGTCATGAATCCTATTACAAGAACATGATCAATCTCATACATCACATATCATTCATCACATTCTTCTTGGCCATATCACATCACATAGCATACCCTGCAAAAACAAGTTAGACGTCATCTAATTGTTGTTGCATGTTTTACGTGGCTGCTATGGGTTTCTAGCAAGAATGTTTCTTACCTACGCAAGACCACAACGTGATATGCCAATTGCTATTTACCCTTCATAAGGACCCTTTCATCGAATCCGTTCCGACTAAAGTGGGAGAGACTGGCACCCGCTAGCCACCTTATGCACCAAGTGCATGTCAATCGGTGGAACCTGTCTCACGTAAGAGTACGTGTAAGGTCGGTCCGGGCCGCTTCATCCCACAATACCGTCGAAACAAGATTGGACTAGTAACGGTAAGCATATTGAACAACATCAACGCCCACAACTACTTTGTGTTCTACTCGTGCAAAGAATCTACGCAATAGACCTAGCTCATGATGCCACTGTTGGGGAACGTAGCAGAAATTCAAAATTTTCCTACGTGTCACCAAGATCTATCTATGGAGAGACCAGCAACGAGTAGAAAGAGAGTGCATCTACATACCCTTGTAGATCGCTAAGCGGAAGCGTTCAAGAGAACGGGGTTGAAGGAGTCGTTCTCGTCGTGATTCAAATCACCGATGATCAAGTGCCGAACGCACGGCACCTCCGCGTTCAACACACGTACAGCCCGGTGACGTCTCCCACGCCTTGATCCAGCAAGGAGAGAGGGAGAGGTTGAGGAAGACTCCATCCAACAGCAGCACAACGGCGTGGTGGTGGTGGAGGAGCGTGGCAATCCAGCAGGGCTTCGCCAAGCACCATGGGAGAGGAGGAGTAGGGAGAGAGGTAGGGCTGCGCCAGAACTTCGTATGTAGCTCCCATGCGCCTCCCCACTATATATAGGGGTGGAGGGGCTGGTTTCTTGCCCTCCAAGTCTATTGGGGCGTTGGCCAAGGTGGGAGGAAAGAAATCTCATTATTTCCTTCCCCACCGATTGTTATCCCCCCTTTTTAGGGATCTTGATCTTATCCCTTCGGGATATGATCTTATTCCTTCTAAGGGGGGATCTTGGTGCGCCTTGACCAGGGGTGTGGGGCCTTGCCCCCACTACCCACGTCCATGTGGGTCCCCCCATGCAGGTGGGCCCCACTCCGGAACCTTCTAGAACCTTCCTGGTACAATACCGAAAAATCCCGAACATTTTCCGGTGGCCAAAATAGGACTTCCCATATATAAATCTTTACCTCCGGACCATTCCGGAACTCCTCGTAACGTCCGGGATCTCATCCGGGACTCCGAACAACATTCGGTAACCACATACAAACTTCCTTTATAACCCTAGCATCATCGAACCTTAAGTGTGTAGACCCTACGGGTTCGGGAGACATGTAGACATGAGCGAGACGTTCTCCGATCAATAACCAACAGCGGGATCTGGATACCCATGATGGCTCCCACATGTTCCACGATGATCTCATCGGATGAACCACGATGTCAAGGACTTAATCAATCCCGTATTCAATTCCCTTTGTCTATCGCTATGTTACTTGCCCGAGATTCGATCGTCGGTATCCAATACCTTGTTCAATCTCGTTACCGGCAAGTCACTTTACTCGTTCCGTAACACATCATCCCGTGATCAACTCCTTGGTCACATTGCGCATATGATGATGTCCTACCGAGTGGGCCCAGAGATACCTCTCCGTTTACACGGAGTGACAAATCCCAGTCTCGATCCGCATAAAACAATAGATACTTTCGGAGATACCTGTAGTGCACCTTTATAGTCACCCAGTTACGTTGTGACGTTTGATACACCCAAAGCACTCCTATGGTATCCAGGAGTTACACGCTCTCATGGTCGAAGGAAGAGATACTTGACATTGGCAAAGCTCTAGCAAATGAACTACACGATCTTTTGTGCTAGTCTTAGGATTGGGTCTTGTCCATCACATCATTCTCCTAATGATGTGATCCCGTTATCAACGACATCCAATGTCCATAGCCAGGAAACCATGACTATCTGTTGATCACAACGAGCTAGTCAACTAGAGGCTCACTAGGGACATATTGTGGTCTATGTATTCACAAGTGTATTACGATTTCCCGATAATACAGTTATAGCATGAATAAAAGACAATTATCATGAACAAGGAAATATAATAATAATACTTTTATTATTGCCTCTAGGGCATATTTCCAACAGTCTCCCACTTGCACTAGAGTCAATAATCTAGTTCACATCGCCATGTGATTAACACTCATAGGTCACATCGCCATGTGACTAATACCCAAGAGTTTACTAGAGTCAGTAGTCTAGTTCACATCACTATGTGATTAACACTCAATGAGTTTTATGTTTGATCATGTTGCTTGTGAGAGAGGTTTTAGTCAACGGGTCTGAACCTTTCAGATCCGTGTGTGCTTTACAAATCTCTATGTCATCTCCTAGATGCAGCTACCACGCTCTATTTGGAGCTATTCCAAACAACTGTTCTACTTGGAGCTATTCTAAATTATTGCTCCATTATATGTATCCGGTCTCTCTACTCAGAGCTATCCGGATAGGTGTCAAGCTTGCATCGTCGTAACCTTTACGACGAACTCTTTTACCACCTCCATAATCGAGAAAATTCCTTAGTCCACTAGTTACTAAGGATAACTTTGACCGCTGTCCTGTGAGCCATTCTTGGATCACTCTTGTACCCCTTGACTGACTCATGGCAAGGCACACTTCAGATGCGGTACACAGCATAGCATACTGAACAGCCTACGTCTTAAGCATAGGGGACGACCTTCGTCCTTTCTCTCTATTCTGTCGTGGTCGAGCTTTAAGTCTTAACTTCGTACCTTACAACTCAGGCAAGAACTCCTTCTTTGACTGGTCCATCTTGAACACCTTCAAGATCATGTCAAGGTATGTGCTCATTTGAAAGTATTATTAAGCATTTTGATCTATCCTTATAGATCTTGATGCTCAATGTTCAAGTAGCTTAATCCAGGCTTTCCATTGAAAAACACTTCAAAATAACCCTATATGCTTTCCAGAAATTCTACGTCATTTCTGATCAACAATATGTCAACAACATATACTCATCAGAAATTCTATAGTGCTCCCACTCACTTCTTTGGAAATACAAGTTTCTCATAAACTTTGTACAAACCCAAAATTTTTGATCATCATCAAAGCATACATTCCAACTCCGAGATGCTCACTCCAGTCCTTAGAAGGATTGCTGGAGCTTTGCATACTTATTAGCATCTTTCGGGATTGACAAAACCTTCCGGTTGTATCACATACAACCTTTCCTCATTAAAATCGTCGAGGAAACAATGTTTTGACATCCTATCTGCAAGATTTCATAAATAATGCAGTAATCGCTAATATAATTCCAACAGACTCTTAGCATCGCTACGAGTGAGAAAATCTCATCGTAGTCAACTCCTTGAACTTGTCGGAAAACATCTTAACGACAAGTCGAGCTTTCTTAATGGTGACATTTACCATCATTGTCCGTCTTCCTTTTGAAATCCATCTGTACTCATTAGCCTTACGACCATCGAGCCGTTCTGCCAAAGTCTACACTTTGTTTTCATACATGGATCCTCTCTCGGATTTTATTGCCTCAAGCCATTTATCAGAATCCGGGCCCACCATCGCTTCTCCATAGCTCGTAGGTTCATTGTTGTCTAGCAACATGACCTTCAAAACAGGATTACGTACCACTCTGAAGTAGTACGCATCCTTGTCATCCTACGAGGTTTGGGAGTGACTTGATCCGAAGTTTCATGATCAATATCATAAGCTTCCACTTCAATTGGTGTAGGTGCCACAGGAACAACTCCCTATGCCCTGTCACACACTAGTTGAAGAGACGGTTCAATAACCTCATCAAGTCTCCACCATCCTCCCACTCAATTCTCTCGAGAGAAACTTTTCCTCGAGAAAGGACCCGATTCTAGAAACAATCCATATTGCTTTCGGATCTGAATTAGGAGGTATACCCAACTGTTTTGGGTTTCCTATGAAGATGCATTTTATCCGCTTTGGGTTCGAGCTTATCAACCTAAAACTTTTTCATATAAGCGTCGCAGCGCCAAACTTTTAAGAAACGACAACTTAGGTTTCTCTAAACCATAATTCATACGGTGTCATCTCATCGGAATTACGTGGTGCCCTATTTAAAGTGAATGTGGTTGTCTCTAATGCCTAACCCATGAACGATAGTGGTAATTCGATAAGAGACATCATGGTACGCACCATATCCAATAGGGTGCAACTATGATGTTCGGACACACCATCACATTATGGTGTTCCAGGCGGTATTAATTGCGAAACAATTTCCACAATGTCTTAATTGTGTGCCAAAACTCGTAACTCAGATATTCATCTCTATGATCATATCATAGACATTTTATCCTCTTGTCACAATGATCTGCTACTTCACTCTGAAATTACTTGAACCATTCAATAATTCAGACTTGTGTTTCATCAAGTAAATATACTCAACATTTACTCGAATCATCTGTGAAGTAAGAACATAATGATATTCACTGCATGCCTCAGCACTCATTCGACTGCACACATCAAAATGTGTTACTTCCAACAAGTTGTTATCTTGTTCCATCTTACTGAAAATGAGGCTTTTCAGTCATCTTGTCCATGTGGTATGATTTGCATATCTCAAGTGATTCAAAATCAAGTGAGTCCGAACGATCCATTTGCATGGAGTTTCTTCATGCATATACACCAATAGACATGGTTCGCATGTCTCAAACTTTTCAAAAACGAGTGGGTCCAAAGATCCATCAACATGGAGCTTCTTCATGCGTTTTATACCATTATGACTTACATGGCAGTGCCACAAGTAAGTGGTACTATCATTACTATCTTATATCTTTTGGCATGAAAATGTGTATCACTACGACCGAGATTCAATAAACCATTCCTTTAGGTGCAAGACCATTGAAGGTATTATTCAAAAATAGAGTAACCATTATTCTCCTTAAATGAATAACCGTATTGGGATAGACATAATCCAATCATGTATATGCTCAACGCAAACACCAATCTCGGTGGTAGAGGGAGCGTGCGATGCTTGATCATATCAACCTTGGAAACACTTCCAACATATATCGTCAGCTCACCTTTAGCTAGTCTCCGTTTATTCCGTAGCTTTTATTTCGAGTTACTAACACTTAGCAACCGAACCGGTATCCAATACCCTGGTGCTACTAGGAGTACTAGTAAAGTACACATTAACATAATGTATATCCAATATACTTCTATCGACCTTGCCAGCCTTCTCATCTACCAAGTATCTAGGGTAATGCTGCTCCAGTGGTTGTTCCCCTTATTACAAAAGCACTTAGTCTCGGGTTTGGGTTCAACCTTGGGTTTCTTCACTAGAGCAGCAGCTGAATTGCCGTTTCATGAAGTATCCCTTTGTTCCCTTGCCCTTCTTGAAACTAGTGGTTTCACCAACCATCAACAATTGATGCTCCTTCTTGCGGTGTCAAACATCATGAATATTTCAAGGATCATCATATCTATCCCTGATATGTTATAGTTAATCACGAAGCTCTAGCAGCTTGGTGGCAATGACTTTGGGGAAACATCACTATCCCTGATATGTTATAGTTGTCACAGGAACCGGTTCTTGTGATGAACTACCTTCCAATAAGGGAGCAGGTATAGTTACCTCATCAAGTTCTACTTTCCTCCCACTCACTTCTTTCGAGAGAAACTCCTTCTATAGAAAGGATCCGATTTTAGCAACGAAAATCTTGCCCTCAGATCTGTGATAGAAGGTGTACCCAATAGTTTCTTTTGGGTATCCTATGAAGACACATTTCTCCGATTTAGGTTCGAGCTTATCTGGTTGAAGTTTCTTCACATAAGCATCGCAGCCCCAAACTTTAAGAAACGACAACTTTGGTTTCTTGTCAAACCACAGTTCATAAGGCGTCGTCTCAACGGATTTTGATGGTGCCCTATTCAACGTGAATGCGGCCGTCTCTAAAGCATAACCCCAGAACGATAACGGTAAATCAGTAAGAGACATCATAGATCGCACCATATCTAGTAAAGTACGATTTCGACGTTCGGACACACCATTTCGTTGTGGTGTTCCGGGTGGCGTGAGTTGCGAAACTATTCCGCATTGGTTCAAATGTAAACCAAACTCGTAACTCAAATATTCTCCTCCACGATCAGATTGTAGAAACTTTATTTTCTTGTTACGATGATTTTCCACTTCACTCTGAAATTCTTTGAACTTTTCAAATGTTTCAGACTTGTGTTTCATTAAGTAGATATACCCATATCTGCTCAAATCATCTGTGAAGGTGAGAAAATAACGATACCGGCCGCGAGCTTCAACATTCATTGGACCACAAACATTAGTATGTATGATTTCCAATAAATCAGTTGCTCGCTCCATAGTACCGGAGAACGGCGTTTTAGTCATCTTGCCCATGAGGCACGGTTCGCAAGTACCAAGTGATTCATAATCAAGTGATTCCAAAAGCCCATCAGTATGGAGTTTCTTCATGCGCTTTACACCGATATGACCTAAATGGCAGTGCAACAAATAAGTTGCACTATCATTATCAACTCTGCATCTTTTGGTTTTAACACTATGGATATGTGTATCACTACTACGAGATTCAATAAAAATAGACCACTCTTCAAGGGTGCATGACCATAAAAGATATTACTCATATAAATAGAACAACCATTATTCTCTGATTTAAATGAATAACCGTCTCGCATCAAACAAGATCCAGATATAATGTTCATGCTCAACGTTGGCACCAAATAACAATTACTTAGGTCTAAAACTAATCCCGATGGTAGATGTAGAGGTAGCGTGCCGACTGCGATCACATCGACTTTGGAACCATTTCCCACGCGCATCGTCACCTCGTCCTTAGCCAATCTTCGCTTAATCTGTAGTCCCTGTTTCGAGTTGCAAATATTAGCAACAGAACCAGTATCAAATACCCAGGTACTACTGCGAGCATTAGTAAGGTACACATCAATAACATGTATATCACATATACCTTTGTTCACTTTGCCATCCTTCTTATCCGCCAAATACTTGAGGCAGTTCCGCTTCCACTGTCCAGTCTGCTTGCAGTAGAAGCACTCAGTCTTAGGCTTAGGTCCAGACTTGGGTTTCTTCTCTTGAGCAGCAACTTGTTTGCTGTTCTTCTTGAAGTTCCCCTTCTTCTTCCCTTTGCCCTTTTTCTTGAAACTGGTGGTCTTGTTAACCATCAACACTTGATGCTCCTTCTTGATTTCTACCTTCGCGGCTTTTAGCATTGCAAAGAGCTCGGGAATAGTCTTGTCCATCCCTTGCATATTATAGTTCATCACGAAGCTCTTGTAGCTTGGTGGCAGTGATTGAAGAATTCTGTCAATGACACTATCATCAGGAAGATTAACTCCCAGTTGAATCAAGTGATTATTATACCCAGAGATTTTGAGTATGTGTTCACTGACAGAACTATTCTCCTCCATCTTGCAGCTATAGAACTTATTGGAGACTTCATATATCTCAATCCAGGCATTTGCTTGAAATATTAACTTCAACTCCTGGAACATCTCATATGCTCCATGACGTTCAAAACGTCGTTGAAGACCCGGTTCTAAGCCGTAAAGCATGGCACACTGAACTATCGAGTAGTCATCAGCTTTGCTCTGCCAGACGTTCTTAACGTCATCAGTTGCATCAGCAGCAGGCCTGGCACCCAGTGGTGCTTCCAGGACGTAATTCTTCTGTGCAGCAATGAGGATAATCCTCAGGTTACGGACCCAGTCCGTGTAATTGCTACCATCATCTTTCAACTTTGCTTCCTCAAGGAACGCATTAAAATTCAACGGAACAACAACACGAGCCATCTATCTACAACAAACATAGACAAGCAAAATACTATCAGGTACTAAGTTCATGATAAATTTAAGTTCAATTAATCATATTACTTAAGAACTCCCACTTAGACAGACATCTCTCTAGTCATCTAAGTGATTACGTGATCCAAATCAACTAAACCATGTCCGATCATCACGTGAGATGGAGTAGTTTCAATGGTGAACATCTCTATGTTGATCATATCTACTATATTCACGTTCGACCTTTCGGTCCCCGTGTTCCGAGGCCATATCTGTATATGCTAGGCTCGTCAAGTTTAACCTGAGTATTCCGCGTGTGCAACTGTTTTGCACCCGTTGTATTTCAACGTAGAGCCTATCACACCCGATCATCACGTGGTGTCTCAGCACGAAGAACTTTCGCAACGATGCATACTCAGGGAGAACACTTCTTGATAATTAGTGAGAGATCATCTTAAAATGCTACCGTCAATCAAAGCAAGATAAGATGCATAAAGGATAAACATCACATGCAATCAATATAAGTGATATGATATGGCCATCATCATCTTGTGCTTGTGATCTCCATCTCCGAAGCACCATCGTGATCACCATCGTCACCGGTGCGACACCTTGATCTCCATCGTAGCATCATTGTCGTTACGCCATCTATTGCTTCTACGACTATCGCTACCGCTTAGTGATAAAGTAAAGCAATTACAGGGCGTTTGCATTTCATACAATAAAGCGACAACCATATGGCTCCTGCCAGTTGTCGATAACTTCGGTTACAAAACATGATTATCTCATACAATAAAATATAGCATCATGTCTTGACCATATCACATCACAACATGCCCTGCAAAAACAAGTTAGACGTCCTCTACTTTGTTGTTGCAAATTTTACGTGGCTGCTACGGGCTGAGCAAGAACCGTTCTTACCTACGCATCAAAACCACAACGATAGTTCGTCAAGTTAGTGCTGTTTTAACCTTCGCAAGGACCGGGCGTAGCCACACTCGGTTCAACTAAAGTTGGAGAAACAGACACCCGCTAGTCACCTGTGTGCAAAGCACGGCGATAAAACCAGTCTCGCGTAAGTGTACGCGTAATGTCGGTCCGGGCCACTTCATCCAACAATACCGCTGAACCAAAGTATGACATGCTGGTAAGCAGTATGACTTGTATCGCCCACAACTCACTTGTGTTCTACTCGTGCATATAACATCAATGCATAAAACCTAGGCTCGGATGCCACTGTTGGGGAACGTAGTAATTTCAAAAAAATTCCTACGCACACGCAAGATCATGGTCATGGCATAGCAACGAGAGGGGAGAGTGTTTGTCCACGTACCCTTGTAGACCGTAAGCGGAAGCGTTATGACAACGCGGTTGATGTAGTCGTACATCTTCACGATCCGACCGATCCAAGTACCGAACGTACGGCACCTCCGAGTTCAGCACACGTTCAGCTCGATGACGATCCCCGGGCTCCGATCCAGCAAAGCTTCGGGGATGAGTTCCGTCAGCACGACGGCGTGATGACGGTGATGATGTTCTACCGACGCAGGGCTTCGCCTAAACTCCGCGACGATATGACCGAGGTGGAATATGGTGGAGGGGGGCACCGCACACGGCTAAGGAACGATCCGTAGATCAACTTGTGTGTCCTAGGGTGCCCCCTGCCCCCGTATATAAAGGAGCAAGGGGGAGGCCGGCCGGCACTAGAGGGCGCGCCAGGAGGAGGAATCCTCCTCCTAGTAGGAGTAGAACTCCCCCTTTCCTACTCCTACTAGGAGGGGAAAGGAAGGGGGAGAGGGAGAAGGAAAGAGGGGGCGCCGCCCCCCCCCCTAGTCCAATTCGGACCAGAGGGGGAGGGGGCACGCGGCCCATGCTGGCCGCCCCTCTCTCTTCTCCACTGAGGCCCATAAGGCCCATTACTTCTCCCGGGGGAGTTCCGGTAACCCTCCGGCACTCCGGTTTTCTCTGAAAACGTCCGGAACACTTCCGGTGTCCGAATATAGTCGTCCAATATATAAATCTTTATGTCTTGACCATTTCGAGACTCCTCATCATGTCCGTGATCACATCCGGGACTCCGAACAAACTTCGGTACATCAAAACTTATAAACTCATAATAAAACTGTCATCGTAACGTTAAGCGTGCAGACCCTACGGGTTCGAGAACTATGTAGACATGACCTAGAACCATTCTCTGTCAATAACCAATAGCGGAATCTGGATGCCCATATTGGTTCCTACATATTCTACGAAGATCTTTATCGGTCAAACCGCATAACAACATATGTTGTTCCCTTTGTCATCGGTATGTTACTTGCCCGAGATTCGATCGTCGGTATCCAATACCTAGTTCAATATCGTTACCGGCAAGTCTCTTTACTCGTTACGTAATGCATCATTCCGTAACTAACTCATTAGCTACATTGCTTGCAAGGCTTATAGTGATGTGCATTACCGAGAGGGCCCAGAGATACCTCTCCGACAATCGGAGTGACAAAACCTAATCTCGAAATACGCCAACCCAACATGTACCTTTGGAGACACCTGTAGTACTCATTTATAATCACCCAGTTACGTTGTGACGTTTGGTAGTACCCAAAGTGTTCCTCCGGTAAACGGGAGTTGCATAATCTCATAGTTACAAGAACATGTATAGGTTATGAAGAAAGCAATAGCAACATACTAAACGATCAAGTGCTAGGCTAACGGAATGGGTCATGTCAATCACATCATTCTTCTAATGATGTGATCCCGTTAATCAAATGACAACTCTTTTGTCCATGGCTAGGAAACATAACCATCTTTGATAAACGAGCTAGTCAAGTAGAGGCATACTAGTGCCTATATGTTTGTCTATGTATTCACACATGTATCATGTTTCCGGTTAATACAATTCTAGCATGAATAATAAACATTTATCATGATATGACGAAATAAATAATAACTTTATTATTGCCTCTAGGGCATATTTCCTTCAACCGGAGCCAAAAGATTGATGGAAAATAATGTAGTAAAGATAGATCATTCACCAGGATGGGGAAGCATTTGTTGCTTGGGCGAAGAGAATTGGTCGGCGCGAAAACAGCTGAGATGAGGTACATGAGTAGTTTCATCTTAAAAACCTCGCCATGGGTTGTCATGGCCTGCAGCGAATCTGCCAGTACAGACGTGTTCGGCATGGATTCCAATCCAGAAAACAAACGGGGGAACATCGCTTCCTCGATCTTGTTATTGACCTCATACGGGACTTTGATTTGTCCACGAGGCACACCCAAAGTGCAGAACACAGATTCCTCGTTCAACAGCAGTCTTCCATGTTCCGGAATCACAAATTCCCTGGAGGCGGGGTCGTAAATCTCACCAAGCCAATCGCATATAGGATTGACAAGATTCGTGCAGCGAACATTCATCAGAGCCTGCATACCCATCTCAGCAGCAGCTCCCTTCTGATCGTCGGTAAATCTGTCAGTCAATGAAGTCAGTCGTTCTTGGGAGGCTCTATTGCGAATACGTTTCTTCTTCTGCAAAAAATAGACAAAAATGATCAGTTGTTGCCATGTTTGCACTATCATGAAATTTTAGTTCATGACAGACGACTGCAAGCTCGAGGTGGCAACCAATAACATATGCAAGAGGAGGAGGGTGTGTGGACAGTTACCTCATCACCCTCTTTTCTCCGTCCAGTTGCCCGATTCTGCTGTGGTGGATTCATGAAATCATCATCATCGTTTTGATGATCACCGCGAGCCATTTTGCTGAGGTAAGAACAGACCAAATTGTCACGGTGGAAATGAAAATGCAGGAAGTAAGCAGTTGCCACATAACAGAATGTCCTTGCCGTATGGGTTCGAGTGAAAAATGTCAACTAGTGAATGCAAAATATCACATGAACATGCACGCACCCCCCATATGATTGTCGAAAACATAAATGTGGCAATTAAGCAGATTGGTTACATTTGGAAAAAAAGCGAACAAATCGTAAATGCACTTAAAGAGAAAATGTTGAAGTTGCCATGTTAGCACAAGATAGTACGAAAGAAAGTCACAAAATCCTCCACTGCACAAAACCTAAGATGTGGCAGCTCACACCCTGTCCTAATATAATAATGACTTGCCATGTGTTTAGTGGCAAAAATGTGCTAGGTTGAAATTGCCATGTTAAAATGCAACACATAATACAAAAAAGCGATGAAAAACATCCAATGAACAACCTGAAATTGCCACAGTGTGTTCAGATATCACAAGTCATCATGGGAAAACACGAAAATTGCGTCTGCCGTACAATGAATTTGCCACATTATACTGACTGTAACATGGCAACAGACATGCTGTGTTCAGACAAAATACTTGCCACATGGAAAGCATATGTATGGCATCAGACACAATTGATGTGCAAATTAGTTGCCATGTTATGCAGCCAATTTGCCACAGTATCCTTTCTATAACATGGCAACAACCACAGTGTGTTCACATTCTATTTGCCACAAGAATATACTATCCATGTGGCAAACAGACACAGTTGATGTGCAGATTAGTTGCCATCCAGTGCAGTTGGTTGCTGAAACTGCAGTGACTACCGATTTACTACACTTTTACCATTCATACAGTGTGGCAACTATCACAACATTCAGGAAAATTAGTTGCCACATGGAAAAGCATGTTTGTGGCAACTATCACAGTAATTCAGAAAATTAGTTGCCACATGGAAAAGCATGTTTGTGGCAACTATCACAGTCATTCAATAAATTCGTTGCCGCATGGGAAAGCATGTTTGTGGCAACTATTACAGTCATTCAGGAAATTAGTTGCCATACAGTCATGACAGTTACTCAAACTACCACGTTTGCCTTCATATTGCAGTTTGAAAAACAACTAACTAGATCTAGGGTTCAATGGCAACTATAATGACTTGAAATTCAACCCCAAAATTCTCACTGAACTGATCGCAAATACCAATTCAAACCAATGCGCAACTATCAGACCGGAAAACAACGGCCCAATCCCAAGGCATAACCAATGTGTGTCTCCGGACAGGCAGAACCACACCGGCGAGACCGCCACCACGGCGGCAACGAAACTGCCCAGTTCCACCAAAAACGGCAAGCACAGGACTCCGCCGCCGGCAGGAACGCCGACGCATCGCCAAATCGCCTGAATCTCTACGAATCTCGAGCGAAGCATCGAACAGGAAGGGAAGGGGGGAAATGCAGGCAAGGATTGTGAGAGTGGGAGTGAGCATTACCTTCAATCTGCAGGCGCTCCGGCGAAGCCGCTCCGGTCCGGCGAGCACCACCGACGGCCGCGAACACCATCGACTCTTCCGCCTCCGCCGTCGCCTTCTCCCCTCGTCTTCTCCTCCAATGGTTTGAAATGCGAAGTGGGTTGTGCGAGTAACTGCGGGGATGAGTAAATGGAACCCTGAGGGGGAGGGGGGCGAAGTGCGCGACGTGTTTGACGTCAACCACGGTCGGCACGTGGCGTGTGGGCGCATAACAGTT